>NC_041389.1:720018512-720107655 GCF_002162155.2 Triticum dicoccoides | reverse complement strand
ATAGGCGATTTTTATGAATTCTTCACTGATGAATTTGCCGGTGAGGAAATTCCTAAGCGAAGAACTACTTGCAGCGGAATAAGTACTCAGAAGTAAGCATAACAAAATACAGGCATGGTCATCATGATGAAATGAAGACAATCACAGAGTACAGAAAGCGTAATCACAGGATAACACAAGATGAAGACAAACAGACTAAAGAAATTGAACTGAGGAAATTGAGAAAGTCTTCAGTCAAAGTCTTCAAACACAGATATGAACAAGCACTCAACACAGTAATGAGGAAATGAAAGAGATGAGGAAATAGAACCAGTAAGCTTGGCGAAGACAATGATTTGGTAGACCAGTTCCAACTGCTATCTCAGTTGTACGTCTGGTTGTAGCGGCTGAGTATTTAAACTCGAGGACACACAGTCCCGGACACCCAGTCGCTGAGCACGCAGCTCAGGACACCAAGTCCTCACCGATTCTCCTTGAACTAAGGTCACACAGACCTCGTCCAATCACTCGTGGTAAGTCTTCAGGCTACTTCCAAACCTTCACAGACTCGGTCACTCGGCGATCCACAATTCCTCTTGGATGCTCTAGACCATGACGCCTAACCGCCTGGAAGAAGCACAGTCTTCAAAGGTAACAAGTGTCGAATCCACGCAGGATCAATCTGTTCAGTGATGCTCAATCACTTTGGGTTTGGGTTTTCCTCACTTGATGATTTTCACTCAAAGTCCTCAGAGGATGGGATGCTCTCAAATGACAAGTGTCAGTTTCTCTCGAAGCAGCCAACCAGCTAGTGGTTGTAGGGGGCGGCTATTTATAGCCTAGGGAGCAACCCGACATGATAAGACATAAATGCCGTTCAATGATATGATTATTAGGTGGATAAGATATTTTGGGACAGCTGGCGCGCAGCACAACAACGGTCGGAAATTTGACTATCAAATTCCTTAGGGCTATCATGATCCTCATTGTGTAGGCAATCCGCACTGGCGAATTCCTAACTCCTCAGTCAGGACAAATTCCTCAGCGACCAGAAGAACTTTGTCTCTATCACTGAAGAAATTGACTGAACTGTATGAGATTTCCAAAGGCTTCACTCGATGGGATTGGTAGGTGTAGGATTTTGAGTTGAGCATCACATGGAAATTTTTCCTTAGTATTTCCTCGACCCCCTTTAACAGTACGGTGTTTCCTATGACTCAAGAAAGAGAAAACGAAACTACGAAAACAAAAGTCTTCACGCTTCATGTTCCTCAAATGAATACCAAGTCTTCAAGGTCACACCAATTTCTTAACTTTCAAAGTCTTCAGAAAGTCTTCAGAATATCAAAGTCTTCAGTCGAAGAACTTCATTTTTAGGGGTCAACTTTCTCTGTAAATATCAAACTCCTCATAGACTTATAGACCCGTGTACACTCATAAACACATTAGTCCCTTAACCTATAAGTCTTCAATACACCAAAATCACTAAGGGGCACTAGATGCACTTACAATTATGATGATTATAATAAAGCGGGGTCTCTGTTGTTTTCAACCTCAACGATCACGTGTCTTCATCATCATAATTTCAAAGACCAATTGGGGGCGGATCGTATTCGAATCTAGCTTAACTCCTTTGGCACAGCTTCCTGATCGTATTCGAATCATAGATGTTCAAACCTCTTGATCATCTAGGGGATGGATCGTATTCGAATCATAGCTTCACCCCTTTTGGTCCGACCCTGATCGTATTCCAATCAGAGTCGTTAAATATTTAGACTACTGGGAGCTGATCGTATTAGAATCTAGCTTAACTCCTTTGGCACAGCTTCCTGATCATATTCGAATCATAGCTGTTCAAACAAATTGATCATTTGGGGGCTGGACCATCTTCGAATCATAGCTTAACTCCTTTTGGTTCGACTCTGATCGTATTCGAATCAGAGTCGTTAAAAAAGTTTCAAGGTCACTTGTGGGCTTCCTATTCAAGCATAGGTGTCTTCACCAAAGAGAACATAGCTTTCGGTACCCTCTTGATCGGCACAATGCCAAAAACCACTTGGGGGCGGCTTGTTCAAACATAGGTGTATTCACCAAAGATAACATAGTCATTAACCCTTTTGGTCCGGCTTACTGATCGTATTCGAATCAGAAGCCTCACAATTTTTCTCTCTTTGTTGATTTAAGGTTTTTGAAAGTTTTTCGGGTTTCTCTTGATACTTTTTTACATCTGAAGCATACATGTGGTTTCGATTAACCCGACTTGACTTTGGATGATAAGTCGCCAGCACATGACAATCATAAGCATTTGGAAGTTTTGGCTTCTAAAGATTGGGGTATCACCCTTACTGCACAGGTCATGTAAATCGACAGTACACATTCAATATCACAAGCATGATATTACTATTACAGTTGTATTTCAAGTTCTGATTAATACCAAGATTATCTATGACTCCTTTTTATACAACAGTCACTACTAGGAAAAGGGCTATAGATAATATGGACATTAATGCCGCACCACGTATGTGGTGCGCCACTGCTATATAGCAGTGGCGCACCACATATAGGTACACCATTAAACTCCAAATACTAATGGCGCACCACATCCACGGTGCGCCACTACTAACATTTTTTTTTCAAAACTAGTAATGGCGCACCAGGGGATAGTGCGCCATTACTAGTTAAACTAGTAATGGCGCACCACACCCTCGGTACGCCACTACTATCAATTTTTTTCATTTTTTTTTCAAAACTAGTAATGGCGCACCAGGGGATAGTGCGCCATTACTAGTTTTAACTGGTAATGGCACACACACCCTCGGTGCGCCACTACTAACAATTTTTTTTATTTTTTTTCAAAACTAGTAATGGCGCACCACACCCACGGTGCGCCATTAGTAACTTTGACCAAGAATTCACCGAATGCACCCCCCTGTGGACCGCCTTTTTAGTTTTTAAAAAATAAAATAAAATGATGGAAATGTCAAAAAAATAAAAGAAAATAAGTTTCCCATGTGATATGTGGTCTACTTGTTGGGAAAATTTACAACTATGAATTTCGACTTTATTTGCAAAATCTCTCTCGAATTTGTAAAATGGGCATAACTTTTGCATATGAACTCGGATTAAAAAGTTTTTTATATGAAAAATCATCTACTCGAAAAGTTACTTCCAAATTGAATCGGGGGGGGGGGGGTAGCCCGTTCGAGATTTTCAGAATCCCCAAAAACCTAACAGAATAAAAGATACGGGGCTTTTAAGATCTAGAGGGGGAAAAATGGAAAAAAAATGAAACTTACTAGTGGCACACCATTTGCTAGGTGCGCCACTAGTAACAGAAAACAAATGGTTTCAAATTTATTTTTTGGAATTTATTTTCAAAATATGATACGTAATATGACCGAGAAGTTTGAAATATTTTTCAAAATTTCATCATACTCATGAACATGAACAAAGTCCTAGAAATCAACAAGGTTTAATATGATTGATATGATAGATATATCAACAAGTGTCTGTTAAGTGAGGTGGTGCTGGGGTTGGATAGAACTGCGAAGTTAAGCGTGCTCAGGCTGGAGTAGTGTGAGGATGGGTGACCTTCCAGGAAGTTTGACCACTTAGTGCAATTTGACTTGAGATTAAGCATATTGACCCGAGATTAAGCCATAGTGACCCGAGATTAGTATCTGTGATAGTAATGGCGCACCAAATGTGCGCCATTAGTATTTGTTACTAGTGGCATGATAATAGTGGCGCACCTGCAGTGCACCATTAATGGCCAAAACAGGTGCGGCACTAATTAGCCTTTTCCTAGTAGTGAGTGGTTATATGTGAGATATTATGACCCGCCCTGTGGTAAACCGCCAAGGGTTCTCGTGATCTATTTCTGTGTGCAGGATAGTTCAAGGATTTTCTTATGCACAAGTCAAACAAATGATAAGTGTAAAGACGGTAAATATAAGAGGGCGGCTTAACAGTCTTGATCCCAAAAATGTGCACGATGGCTCGACAGAGCAAAGTCATTACTACCCTATTACACGACTCCCCGAGTCTAAATGATCAATTGTTTTTTCAAAAACACGGATAGGAGCCGCCTAGCGGATCAATTTTCTTGCCTATGCTGTCCTGAGGCTTCTAGATCAACCCTCTCCGCTTCTTTGTCCTGTTCCACGTCCTAGAAGGTTGATGACGACTAGTCAATGCCATTCAAAGCTTGAAACTCAGCTTCATCATCAATTAGCTTGGACGGGTCAACTTCAGGGGCAAAGGTGTGCTTATAGATTGGGGGGATCAGGCCTGTCACTTTATAAGTCGGTGTTGGCTTCCTCTGATTTCCCACGTCGTAAGCCGAATGATACTTGGTGAGGTCTGTCTCATTGGCAATCAGGCTGGCCAGAGGACGTATCTCCTTCACATAAGCAGCAAAAATCTTTCTGTTCAAACGGAGTGCCGTCCTCCTTAAGGCTTGGATAGCCGGTAGAAAGTTTGGCCGGGTCTAGTTCCGGCAGGCATGCTTTGGCCCGGCTTAAGGAAGATATGGCTCCGGCTCTTGCAGATGATCATTTTATTTCGTTAAGCCGCTGGGGCAGCACATAAAGCTTCCTTAGCACGTCAACCAAGAGCATGGGGGATTCATTGGACAGAGCAACTGTGGCCAATGCACGCTGGGCACCAGTGTAAAGCTGCTCTACCGATGTATAAGCCGCCTTCAACTTCACAAGCATGTCTTGGTTGAGGTTGGTGCTCCTGGGGCCTGCATTGTAATAACAGGTGAGTTAAAGACAATTCATATGATCAAGAGAAAGATTCAACACTTGACACTCGTAAGGCGGCTTACCAAAGATAGCCGAGACCATCTGAGACACATGGCGTTTAAGCCAGACAATTCAGCGGCCACCTCTTCAAGAGCCGCCTCTGCTTTTTCAGCTCGATGGGTCAAGGCAATTTTTTCTTCAGCCCAAGCCTTTTTCTCAACTTCAAAGTCGGCCTTCAGTTTTTCTTGTTCAGACACGCTGAATTAAATTTTGAGTTTGCCCTCTAGGTCTCAGTCTCCTGCAGCTCCAAGCGGTTCTTCAATTCAGACAACTCTGATTGAAGTTGAGCAGTGGTGGTCTATACATATACCGGATCAAAATCATAAATATTAGTATACAATATTAAGTCCCAAGCCATTTCCAAGCAACAACACTTGGCACTTGGTGGCTAATGTCTACCGAAAGTTCTATCTAAGTGGCGGCTTATGAGAGTAAGTCCCAAGCACTTTGCAAGCAAGAGTACTTGGCACTTGGGGACTAATGCATATTGCTGTTGAAAACTAAACAAGTAAGTATCATCTTCTATACATGAATATAAAGGACCAGCTCATTCATGCTGATTAAACCGGCCGTTGGGGACTACGGATTAAGTTGGATGATCAAAGGATTCTACCAAAGGATATGACTCATGCTCATGGTTCATCTAAGTCTACATCATATTTATCATAAACAACAGACTTGGGGGCTGGCATTGTGAGCATAACTCAATAAAGGAAGAATTCATACCTCAAATTTCTGGTGCATTTGTTTCACCATGTCTACTTCAAGATCGCGGCTGCTGTGTACTTGGCTAAGATAACCAGAAAAAACTTCGCCAAGTCTCAATATAGTACAGTCAGCAACATCAAATCTGACTTTACGTTGTTCAATGTGTTCCTCCTTGGCAGAATGCTTGGCTAGCACAGTGGGTCTCCCCGGTTCTCTAAAGCCGGTAGCAGTGATCGTCACGTCTTCATCATGAACATTAGCCGTCTTCGGTGGACTAGGGACTTCAGGATTTATAGAATCATCAATGACTCGCTCCATAGGAGGGTCAGAAGTTGCTGGCGGGTTATCAAGAACCGGCTCAGATGATTGGGAGATAGAGATCTCAGACGCAGGAATCTGCTGCTCCGGCTCATTGACCTTTGGATCTTCAACCGGCTTGTTCTTCTTCGACCTCTTACTGGGCTTTGCCTTTCCACTGCATGAGTCAAAAAGGGAAGTATAAGTATAACAAGATCAGAATGAGTAAAAGATAAAGTAAATGACAATTACCCAGGAGCGGTTTTGAAATCCGGCATGTTGGATTGAATTGAATCGCCAGAGGAGGAATGAGATGTATCCTGATAATTTGAGTCGGAAGAGTTGAGTAGTTGACGAGTAAGACCCGCCAAAGGATAAAAAGAGTTTAAATCGGGGGTGTCCTCATTTCGACGCTTCCCTGGCGTGTTCGGCAAGCCGGAAGAAAGTTTCGCATCCTTGCTTGTCCGAGTTTGCCGCCGGCTCTCGAGCAGCTGTTGCTTCAAAATAAAGTGAGGATCCACATGAGCTAAGGGGTGTGAAAATCTTACTTTCCGGGTTACTCTTCGGAATTTTTGTCTTGGCAAAGGCTCGGAGTCGGAGGAAATAATAGTTACCTCTTCTTCCACTCCCTGACTCGTTCCCGTGTCATCCTGATGATAGTCAACGTCAATAAGATGGTTGAAAAAGAGCCAAGAGAATCAAGGGCTACCTCCGACTCAGGGGTGTCTTCCAGTTGAAGCAATTCAGAAGCGCCGGGCTTCTTTCCTCTTTTCTTGGTGGCGACTCTCCTGGCAGCTTTCTTGGCCTTCCTTGCTCTCTTTGCAGCCTCATGGTCATATTGTTTCTTCCAAAACTCGTCATCAACCTGTGAAAATCAGCAAAGGTTTGAGTTAAGACAAAACATCAAAAATAAAGGTAAATTAACTAAGTTTGGCGGCTTACCCCTGGAGCCGGGTTAGCTTTGCAGAAAGGGCTTAGGCCCACTGAGGGAGTCCTGGATTAGGGGGTGTCCGGATAGCCGAACTATCATCATCGGCGGGACTCCAAGACTATGAAGATACAAGATTGAAGACTTCGTCCCGTGTCCGGATGGGACTTTCCTTGGCGTGGAAGGCAAGCTTGGCGATACGGATATGTAGATCTCCTATCATTGTAACCGACTCTGTGTAACCCTAGCCCTCTCCGGTGTCTATATAAACCGGATGGCTTTAGTCCATAGGACGAACAACAATCATACCATAGGCTAGCTTCTAGGGTTTAGCCTCCTTGATCTCGTGGTAGATCTACTCTTGTAACACACATCTTCAATATTAATCAAGCAGGACGTAGGGTTTTACCTCCATCAAGAGGGCCCGAACCTGGGTAAAAACATCGTGTCCCTGGTCTCCTGTTACCATCCGCCTAGACGCACAGTTCGGGAGCCCCTACCCGAGATCCGTCGGTTTTGACACCGACATTGGTGCTTTCATTGAGAGTTCCTCTGTGCCGTCGCGATCAGGAAGGATGCCTTTTCCCGTCTTTAAAGACGGCGCCGTCGTCAAGGGAGCTCTGGCCTCCGGCCAAACTATTCGGCTAGGTGGTTTCCTCATGACCGCCTGTTCGTCCACCGCCCCGACAATGACCTCTCAAGTCATCAAAAGCGATCTTCACGTCAGCTCGGAATTTGCCGAGCAGCTAGATCCGATGGAGCTCTCATCCGTAAATGAGCTCTTGGATTGCATCGCCGCCCTGGGAGTCGCTACAGACTACGACCAGATCGGGCTTAAAACCGATCTTAGAGAAATTAACTCTCCCCAGGCTACCCACCATGTTGTTGTGGTAGAAGAACAATGCAGCGACTCTTCTCCTGCGTTAAAAACCCGTTATGTCCGGA
The DNA here is from genome assembly GCF_002162155.2 of Triticum dicoccoides. NCBI lineage: Eukaryota > Viridiplantae > Streptophyta > Magnoliopsida > Poales > Poaceae > Triticum > Triticum dicoccoides. Next base: position 720,099,990 of record NC_041389.1, on the reverse strand, counting down.
TTCCCGATCCCTCCATGCCGGATTCCCGCGGAGGGACGGACATCAATCAAGTACTGAACTTAAAGTCAGACATCGGACCAGATTTGTCGGAAAACATCCAACAATCCAAGCTTCCAAATCCAGAAACTTCTTGGCCTTCGAGCCCCAGACCGGGCGGGGTTCCGAATTTAGTTCCCCCCGCCCACCCTAACATAAGCGATCTATCTCAAGTACGGCAAGAGCCCGATGAAACAGTACATCATTACTGGGCCAGATTCCTCCTGATTATGAACAGGATAAAAGACTGCCGTGAAGAAAGCGCGATCTCAATTTTCTGCAACAATTGCACGGACAAGGGAATCATGAACGCCATAAGTCGCCGCGAAGTTACACGCTTCGCCGACCTAGCGACCATTGTACAAAAATACTGTGCAATGGAGAGTGCTAGGAAAACCGAAACTAGGTTTTGGGACAATCCGACCCTGAATACAACCCTAGTCCGAAATAAAAGGGTGCGCCATACTCAGGCACCTGGGTTAAAAACCAAAAAGCAAAAAACCCCCTAAAGGGCACGGGACCGTACTGGAGGGATGGCTCAACGGACCCTGTAAAATCCACAGTACGGAGGACGCCACTCCAACACATAGCCTTCGAGCATGTTGGATACTACGGCAGGTGGCCAAAAGTGGCGAAGGCTTTCTAGCCCCGGGCAACAAGCCCAACAGTACCAGTATGGTATTATCAGTCTTCGAGACTTTCGCATCAAATAACATGCGGGAACGAACAATCCGCAGCCTCGCCGAAGTCTACCAAGTAGCAACAACAAATCCATGGAGTGACACGGCCATAACCTTCAATGCCAGTGACGAACCTAAATTCCGAGCAGCTCGAGCACCAGCCGCATTGGTTCTCAGTCCGATAGTGGACGACTTTCGTCTTACCAAGGTACTCATGGATGGCGGCAGCGGATTAAACCTCATCTATGAGGAAACCCTTCAAAAAATGGAAATTGACTGGAGCCGCATTGAGCGGAGCAGCACAACCTTCAGAGGAATAATCCCTAGTCGAGAAGTACGCTGCACAGGAAAAATCACACTCGACGTAGTGTTCGGCTCGCCGGACAATTACAGGTCCGAAGAGGTCACGTTCCAAGTGGCCCCATTCAGCAGCGGATATCACGCCTTGCTAGGCCGAGAGGCATTCACAATCTTCCAAGCTATACCCCATTACGGGTACATGAAGCTTAAAATGCCCGGCCCCAATGGAATCATCACCCTGGTCAGTGATCCAGATATAGCACTCCGAGCTGAAAATAAGACAGCCGCACTAGCCCTAGAGGCACTATCCGAAGCCCTAGCGGCAGAGGAACTTACCGCACTGCGCTCCACGGTGAACAGGGACGATGTGATACTCGATAAGAGATCTAAGTCCACCTCTTTTAAACCAGCGGACGGAATAGTCAAATTCCAGGTCCACCCAACGGACCCCACAAAGACGGCCTCCATTGGGACACAATTAAACCCGGAGGTAGATGCCGCACTACGAGAATTCCTTCGGGAAAATTGGGACATTTTCGCCTAGCACCCTTCAGATATGCCAGGAATACCACGCAGGCTGGCAGAGCACAGCCTAAATATCATAAAAGGATTCAAGCCAGTCAAACAGGCTCTTCGACGATTTTCCGAACCCAAAAGACAGGCAATGGGAGAGGAGCTAGCCAAACTCCTAGAAGCCGGATTCATCAGAGATATAAAGCATCCGCACTGGCTAGCCAACCTGGTGATGGTACCAAAGAAGGACAAATCCTGGCGCCTTTGTGTCGATTTCAAAGACCTTAACAAGGCTTGTCCAAAGGACCCTTTCCCTCTCCCCCGCATCGACCAAATCATCGACGCCACCGCAGGGCACGATTCATTGTGCTTCCTCGATGCATACTCCGGATACCATCAAATCAAGATGGCGGAAAAAGACCAGGCCGCAACGGCATTCATTACTCCGTACGGACCATTCTGCTTCAACACAATGCCCTTCGGACTTAAAAACGCCGGCGCAACATATCAGCGCATGATCCAGACGTGCCTGGCTACCCAAATAGGGAAAATAGTGGAGGCATACGTAGACGATGTGGTCGTTAAGACCAAACACGTCGAAACTCTAGTAGACGATCTGAGGCTGACATTCGACAACCTCCGGGCATATGACATCAAGCTCAACCCGAAAAAATGTGTTTTCGGCGTTCCAGCCAGAAAGCTCTTGGCTTCATTGTATCCGGCAAAGGAATTGAAGCAAACCCAGCCAAGATCCGGGCTCTGTCACAATTGGATATCCCAAAAGACCTCAAGCAAATACAAAAATTGACTGGATGCATGGCAGCTCTAAGCCGCTTCATCTCCCGTTTGGGAGAAAAGGCACTGCCCCTCTATCGCCTTCTCCGGCGCACCGAACACTTTGAATGGACGGATGCTTCCACGGCCGGACTCAAAGAAATTAAAGCCACATTGGCAACAAATCCGGTCCTGGCCGCGCCCAACCTGGGCGAACCTATGTTATTATACATCGCAGCAACACATCAAGTCGTCAGCGCCGTACTCGTCGTTGAACGAGAAGCAGAAGGACACAAATTCCCTCTTCAAAAACCAGTGTACTACATATCCACTGTCTTAACTCCATGCAAGTCCCGGTACCCACATTATCAAACGATAGCGTATGCGGTGTTCATGGCATCCCGGAAGCTGCGACACTACTTTCAAGAGTGTTCCATAACGGTGGCCTCCGAAGTACCTCTCAACGATATTATAAACAATCGCGATGCGACGGGCCGGATTGCAAAGTGGGCCATTGAGCTCTTACCATTCGACATAACCTACAAACCACGGCGAGCTATAAAATCGCAAGTTTTGGCTGACTTCATCACTGAATGGACTGAAGCCGAACTCCCTAAAGAGTACGGCGCATACTCCAATTGGATCATGCATTTCGACGGCTCCAAAATGTTGGCTGGCTTGGGGGTTGGCATTGTCTTGACGTCCCCCACCGGAGACACAGTCCAATACGTACTTCAAATAATGTACACGGACTCCAACAATGCAGCCGAATACGAGGCCCTTCTACATGGCCTCCGGATGGCAATCTCCATGGGTATTTAACGCCTAGAGGTGCGCGGCGATTCAAACCTCGCAATATCACAAGTAAATGGAGATTTTGATGCCAAGGATCCAAAAATGGCAGCCTACCGTAACGCCGTCCTAAAAATGTTAGCTCGGTTCGAAGGACTCGAATTCCATCATGTAGCCCGGGATAATAACCAGGCAGCAGACGTGTTGGCACGCATCGGCGCAAAACGCGACGCCGTCCCTCCAAACATCTTCCTGGAGCGTCTCTTCAAGCCATCCGTATTATGGGAAGAGGAGTCCGGATACAACAATCCGGAACCAACTGCATCACCCAACACAACACATTCTGACATAATCGGAGACTCAGCCGATGAAATAACACCTTCAGCCCACGAAATAATGGCAGTAATTGCCCCGTGGACAGAACCATTCCTAGCCTACTTAATCAGGCAGGAACTTCCCGAAGTCCAAAATGAGGCCCGCTGCATAGTTCGGCGATCTAAAGCCTACAAGGTCTATGAGGGAGAACTTTACAAGAAAAGCACAACCGGAGTCCTTCAAAGATGTATCTCCGAAGAGGAAGGGCGAAATCTCCTGGCTGAAATTCACGCCGGACTCGGCGGGCACCACGCTGCCGCTCGGGCCCTTGTAGGCAAGGCCTTCCGTACATGATTTTATTGGCCAACAGCCCGGGCAGATGCTCAGGACTTAGTCCAACGATGTGTCGGTTGCCAGCTCTTTGCTAATCAGAGCCACATGCCACCCACCGCCCTCAAAACTATACCCATTACTTGGCCGTTCGCGGTCTGGGGGCTTGACATGGTTGGACCCCTTAAAGGGGGAACCCACAAGCACAAATACTTATTGGTCATGGTGGATAAATTCACCAAATGGATAGAGGCCAAGCCGGTTAAAACGGCCGAATCCGGACCTGCGATAGACTTCATATCCGGGGTAGTACACCGTTTTGGCGTCCCCCACAGCATTATCACCGATAACGACACGAATTTCACGGCCGACGAAGTTAAGCTCTGGTGCAAAAACATGGGCATCAAGCTCGATTATGCTTCAGTCTACCACCCTCAAACTAACGGCCAAGTGGAATGAGCAAACGGTCTAATCATGAGCGGCATTAAACCCACATTAGTGCATTCCCTCAAGGAATCCAACACGCACTGGGTAGAGGAGCTCGACTCCGTACTCTGGGGGCTGCGGACCACGCTAAACCGCACTACCAGATTTACACCATTTTTTATGGTATACGGTGCTGAGGCAGTTTTGCCCTGCGATATAATTCATGATTCACCTCGCGTGCGCATGTACGAAGAAAGAGAAGCCGAGTTGGATCGGCAGGACAGTTTGGACGCCTTAGAGGAGGAGCCCGACGTGGCAAAATCCCGTTCCGCATTCTATCAACAGCAGGCTCGAAGATATCAAAGCAGAGAAGTACGGGCCAAAACTTACAATGTTGGCGAGCTAGTTCTACGCCTGCCGGACAAGAAAAAGGACAAACTCAAGCCCAAGTGGGAAGGTCCCTTCATCATCGACCAAGTCCTTACCGGCGGGGCATACCGTCTACGCAAAGCATCTGACAACCGACTCGAGCCAAACCCATGGAACGCAACCCGTCTCCGAAGATTCTACGCCTAGCGCCGGACTCAGGGTTCGTCCCCTCCCTTCGTCCACCTTTCATATTTTTTCGCTGTCTTGGTTTTCCCTCCTTTTTCCTCCTACTTTTTTTCAATACAAGCCTCTTGAGGGCTGATCTGCGCTTTGTTCGCACTTACTCGATGTGCTACTCGCACTCGTTATACTTGGGGGCTTCTTTAACAGAAGCTTATTTATATGGGCTTCATGCCCAATACATGTGTTATACTTCCGCATGTACCTTTTACTCACCATTATATGCATCGATATGACTTAAGTTTTGGCCAAGCCGGGTTGCCTGGCTCCTGTGATTACCCCTACATTCCCGATTGTTCGGCTAGGAGGTAAAGGGAGCACCTCTGCGATTGTTACTGCCGGGTCAGCCGGATGTGTACCTCAGACTGGGTGAAGCCGAAGGCTAGCGTTCTTAAGGGAATATTCGGTCGGTGACATGAAAGATGATTTATTACTTATTTATTTCCCTGGGACAGGTGGGTATTCTTAAGGGAATATTCGGAGTACTGATTGAAGATGATTTATTACTTATTTATTTCCCTGGGATAGTTCGGCTAGTGTTCTTAAGGGAATATTCTTGAAGCTCCTGGGACAGGTGGGTATTCTTCTCTGTAAGATCCTACATAACAAATGATCCTTAAATCAGTTAGTTTAACTATTTTAAGTCTCGGGGGCTACTGGCATATATAACTATTAAAAATTCCTCACCCTTATGTCTTTTACATACTGCTCGGTGGCTCTGGTTAAACCATCTTGAGCAGCACGGAGGTGCGCGTCTCCCGCATTAAAGGCATTCAACGCCTCCGGGGAGAAACACGCGTCACGAAGAACTATCTGACGGCGCCGGTGATTCATGGCACTCTCCACCTCAGACCTGGTGGCGGACAGCCTGTCGGCATCCTCCGTTGGAGGAGCATCCGGCTCGCGCCTCGCGCTCGCCTCCCCTTCCGGACCAGGCGTTGGAGCCTGGCTGGTGGAGGCATGATTGGCACCCTCTCCGGACTCAGTCAAGAGAGCACTCTCTCTCCTGGAAGAATCATGAGCATTAATATACCTCCCAGGGGTCCTCCCCCTAAAGGACGATGGTGCGCCATACCTTTGCAGTGATGTTTCGATTCGCGCCGCACTCCTCTTTCGCCTGCTGGGCCGCACCGACCTTGGTTGGTCAGTCACCACGGGCTCGGCTTCCCGTTGTAAAGGCACCTCCTACGAAGCACCGTTCGCATATGGTAGTCACATATAAGCGTTAGAAACGTAATGGTGTTGTGACTTCGGTCGTACTCACCTGGGAAGCCAGAGATAAACCGGGGTAGTCAGCCGTAATGGCGACTAAAGCGTTATCTATGCTGAGCTGGTGGAACACCCCGTCAATCAGTTCCACCGCTAAATCCAGGTCCTCTCCGGAGGCCGGATCAAGGGACCTTTCTGGATCCTCGGGTTGTGGAGCCAGGCTTTTTATGTCCTCCACATCCCGGCGCAGTTCCTGCGTCGAAATCATGAAATAAGACAGTTGCCTTTGAAGGCACGGATCAGATACACAAACATCCGCTTACCCAGCTCCGAGGGTTATTCATGGAGAATCCGTTCAATGGATTCGTATGGAGGAAGTCCTCCTTCTCCCCCTTGTACAAGCCGGACAGGATCTTCCGCCGAGCCTGGCCCCTTGCGGCCGTGACGGGTGGCGTCATTCTCCCCGTTGAAATCCCACATGGGGTGGCCCCTATATTGGAGCGGCTGAACCCCTTGCATAATGCATGTGGCCATGACTCCGATCATGGTTAATCAGGAATGGGCTAGTAGCCGTATCCGGCCCATCAAATAATGGACGCTCCTATCGTCTTCACGTTGAGGGCTCCGTGGGCGCCAACTCAGGCGCTTCTTTAGAGGAGCGTTGCTGAACTCCGGGAGGCCAATCCGAACTGGATCCGGCAGGAGGGCGTCTTCCATGTAAAACCACTCCGAAGGCCAGTCTTCGGACGCCTTCTTCGGGGTTCCGGACAGATATCCGGTCCCGGCGATGCGCCATATTTCGGCTCCGCCCACTTGATATATCGACCCCTCGTGAGAACGGGGGACGAGGCAAAACAGTCTCTTCCACAACGCAAAATGGGGCTCGATGCCCGAAAACATCTCGCAAAGAGCTACGAAGCCCGCGATGTGCAAGATGGAGGCAGGTGTGAGGTGATGAAGCTGGAGTCCATAGAACTCCAGGAGCCCCCGGAGAAACAGATGTATAGGAAATCCGAGTCCCCTTATTAAGTAAGGGACGAAGCATACCCACTCTCCTTTGGAGGGATTGGGGACGCTCTCCGCCTGTTTCCCGCCCTTGTAGGTGGCCAGTCCGGCTCGAACCGGAACCATAAAGGCTGGGGGAAGGTATCCCTCTGCTTGGAGCATCACTAATTTGCTATGCGGGACTGAGCATCTCCTCCAATCTCCTGGCTGAGGACTGGGAGCACGAGAAGAGGAGCCGCGTCGACTGTCCATGTTGGAATGGATTTTCGCTAGATGCGCTTCGATGAGTACTCGCGGAAGGGGGATGGTGTGATTTGGATCTAGATCTTCGCCTCTCTTATAGGCGGCTTATTCGCACAACTAGGGGGTAAAACGTAAAGAAACCCTGGCTTTTCACATTCATGCGACGCGTGGAAGAGGGCCATTATTGGACGCAGAAGCCAAGGAGCACATCAATTATGAAGCAGCCGGACACTAATCGGCAAATACAGGGAACGTGGAGGAGAACCCGCCTTGCAAACGCCGAAGACCACACGCGCGCCGGACTCGTCGTCATTGAAGCCTGGTTCGGGGGCTACCGAGGGAGTCCTGGATTAGGGGGTGTCCGGATAGCCGAACTATCATCATCGGCCGGACTCCAAGACTATGAAGATACAAGATTGAGGACTTCGTCCCGTGTCCGGATGGGACTTTCCTTGGAATGGAAGGCAAGCTTGGCGATACGGATATGTAGATCTCCTACCATTGTAACCGACTCTGTGTAACCCTAGCCCTCTCCGGTGTCTATATAAACCGGATGGATTTAGTCCATAGGACGAACAACAATCATACCATAGGCTAGCTTCTAGGGTTTAGCCTCCTTGATCTTGTGGTAGATCTACTCTTGTAACACACATCTTCAATATTAATCAAGCAGGACGTAGGGTTTTACCTTCATCAAGAGGGCCCGAACCTGGGTAAAAACATCTACATATTGTTCTCCAACTATGTCCGGAACAATATTGTGAAAGGGCTTAGGCCCACCTTGCCACAGTCTGCTAGGCTTTCATTCAAAAGTGACTTCGTCATATCATTGATAAGGTCGTCAGGTAACTCGTTAGGGCTGTGGTGCAGAGGATCCTTTGTGTCACCAGTGTAAGTGCACATTAAGCCAGAGCGATGGCTCAGGGGGGATGATCCACCAGGCAACCCAGCACCGGACCAAGTCAATGCCATTTAAACCGTTCCCCAATGGAGCTTTGACTTTAGCAATGGTAGAGCGAGCTTCTGGCAATCAACAGCTGATAACTTGTCGGGGAGCGGATGATTGGATTCAATACGCAGGGCGCGAAAACCGGGCAGCAGGTTCTCATCAGCCGGAGAAGTATCTTGGCAGTAGAACCATGTCTAGTTCTAGTCCTTGGGGTGACTTGGTGGTTGCGCATAAGGAAAAATGGCGTCTCTCCGTCGCTGGATTGAGACCCCACCAAGTTCCAACCTAGGTCCGTTGGAGTATTCATTCTGGCGGTTCAAGTAAAAGTATTCTCTGAGATGGGCTCTTCTTCAAGGTACACCTCACAGAACACTTGAAAGCTGCATATGTTAGACACGGAATTGGGACCGATATCTTGAGGATCGAGGTCGAAAAAGCACAGAACGTCTCTGAAGAACCGAGAGCTGGGCGGCGAGAAGCCCCGGTTCATGTGATCAGTGAGAACGATGACCTCCCCATCTTTGGGTTCAGGCTTCTCTTCTGTCGGTTTAGGGGCGTGGTACGACATGCCATCCTTTTTCGGCAGATAGCTGGTTTTCACAAAATCATCAAGTGTACTCTCCGTGACGATGGAGCGGACCCAATTACAAGAAGTGGTTGTTTTGGGCGGCATTGTGAAGAATGAAGTCTAAAAAAGAGTAAATTTGCCAGTTCAATTTTAAGCCAGAGAAAAAGTATTACATCACATATTTAGACTGGCAGCTTATAAAGGAGCCTAATGGTATATGACTAATTACGTCAGGTTATTTAAGCCGCCATGCTCAGTTTGATGTTATTTATGGAGCATTGTAATCAAAGCCGGTGGTATAAGCCGCCATGGCCAGGTGGATCTATCAAAGTGCGGGTTTTTGGCTAAGTGCCACACAAACATGTTTCGCTTATTGCGATCATTATTTGGACCAGCGGCAGTTCAGAAAAAGGAAATAATTCAAAACCTAAAAAACCAGTACAAGGAGTTCATTAGCTCTAATGAGATCTCTTTCCAAAGAAAAGGGATCCGCTGGTATTGAAGGTGAAAGCAAAACAACTACCACATAAGTTTTATATTGTTTCTAGATCAAAAGGTGCTGCGGTGGAAGGACTGAGAAGAAAACTATGAAGAACACGACGAACAGTCAAAACCCTAATGCGGATCTAGAGTACAGGAGAACGAGTGCTTACAGATGCAGGTTGACTGCGGAGGAGCGCCGCCATTATCTGGTTCATTCAGGGTGATGAAGTGGCCAAGGACGGAGACGACGGTGTGCTCTGCGGCGGCGGCGGAGCTCGAGCGGCAGAGGGTCGCGAGAGGAGGAAGACGATAGAAAAGGAGGAGAATGAGAAGAAGATTGGTCGTGGCTATTTATAAGGAAAGACTCATAAGTGGGCGCGAAAAACAAGGTGACCAAAACATGGTTATCCAGCTGCTCAGGCGCCTCGATTCTCGGACAGTTATTAAGATAAAATATCCGTTGAGATATATTGGATAAAGTGTGAATTAATGGCAGGTGACGTCATGGCGGGTTATCACAAATCCATAAGATGACATCATGGCGGGTTATAAACTCTCGCGCAATGATGAGCAGAAGATTTTTCCTAAGTGTTGAAGATTGACATGAACCGGTTCAAATCAATCTGGGGCCTAATGTTGGGGATATAACTACTAGGTATGACCCGCCCAGGAGGGGCCGGGTTATACCTATGACGATTCATCATATGAAGCCCAAGACGATATTTGAAGATGGCGGTTCAGTTAAGGGCCCAAGGCCCAAAGGCGGCTTAAGGCCCGTAGAGATAAACCGCCATATATGTATGACTTGTATTGTAAGGCAGGAATAGATAGTCACCGAGCCGGGCACTGTTTATGAGCCGGCCGGGACTCCGTGAGCCACTGGGCGTCGACCTCTGTATATAAAGGGACGATCCGGCGGTGGTTCAGGACAAGTAACATCAGATCGAAAGCTAGGTCAAGCGGATTCGCTCCCTGGTAATCGAAACATAAGCAATACCACCTCAAACTAGATTAGGCCTTTACCTTCACTGCAAGGGGCCAAGCCAGTATAAACTCCTGTGTCCTTTGTCCCGTTTTAACCCCTTTAAGCTTCCTAGTTGTGATGGCTCCACGACTAAGTCCTTTTGCTAGGACATCTGCCGTGACCTTTCCACGACTGAAGTAGAGGTTGCCATGCACTTATTTGTTTGTATGCTCAACCCCTTAGTGCAAAAGAATGTCACATTATATTGCCCCTTATGATAGCAACCTTTATTATGCAGTCTGTCGCTTTTATTCTTTGCCATCACAAGTTCGCACAACACTCAATTTTCTCTTACACTAAATGATCTAACACTTTTAGAAGCAATTTTTTGTTGCCTTTTTGCACCGATAACAACTTACTTGAAGGATCTTACTCAATCCTTTGGTAGGTATGGTGGACTCTTGAAAATAAGATTTGGGTTTAAGGGTTTTTGGATGCACAAGTAGTATCTCTACTTGGTGCGGAATTTTCGGCTAGCAAAGATAGGGGGCAAGCACCACATGTTGAAGGATCTATGACAATATAACTTCTATGTGAATATGAACAAACACAAATCATTACATTGTCTTCCTTGTCCAAAATCAACAATTTTGGTATATATTATTTTGACGGGAGCTCATGATTACAAAAGATTTCCAAGATAGTGTATTTGCATGTGAAAGTTCTCTTCCTTATACTAATTATTCGTTAATTTCTTGTATGACCAATATTGTGATTGTCAAGCTTCAAAAAGATTTCACTTTCTAAACCCAATGTGACGCTACCACTAGGCATGATATGATTTCAACTTCATGATATTCAATTTATTCAACAATTTACTCATAGGATATAAGTGAAGTACATGAGCAGTTCCATAGAAAAGAGCTTCGTTGACCGAATGTGAATGCCACTTACCTAGCCTCCCTGGCAACTAATTGAGGACTCTATTTTAGTTAAAAACTTTCAGGTCTAAGTATTTTATTAAAACAGCAAGCAAAATGAAAATAAAATGACATTCTAAGAATAGCACAACTCATGTGAAGAAGCAAAAACTTAGGCTCAACCGATACTAACCGATAATTGTTGAAGAAGAAAGGTGGGATGCCTACCGGGGCATCCCCAAGCTTAGATGCTTGAGACTTATTTGAATATTAACTTGGGATGCCTTGGCATCCTTAATCTTGAGATTTTGTGTCTCCTTAATTCCTCTCATATCGCGGTTTCCCTAAATCTCAAAAACTTCATCCACACAAAACTCAACAAGAACTCGTGAGATAAGTTAGTATAAACCAATGCAATAACCTTATCATTCTCTACTGTAGCGTATCACTAAAATTATTATTCAACATTTCATGCTAAATTCCTTTGCATATTCCTATCCTCAAATAGAATCATCAAACAAGCAAACATATGCAAACAATGCAACCATAACAGCAATTTGCCAAAACAGTACAGTCTGTAAAGAATGCAAGATTCATCATACTTCCCTAACTCCAAAAGTTATGATAAAAATACCACACTATAGAAAATTTATCAGAGCTTATTTTGCAAAAAAGTTTCAACAATTTATCATATTTTGACTTTTCTAGGGAATTTTTGCAACATCGATAAACTTTCTGTTTTGAAACAGCAACATGTAGACTTGCATAATAAGCATAGTAAAGGCTATACTTGACACTTTTATTGAAAAGAAAGATGAAAAACATTATTATAAATAACAGCAAGCAAATCCTAACAAAATAAATTGATGCTCCAAGCAAAACACATATCATGTGACGAACGAAAACATAGCTCCAAGTGAGGTTACCGATAATGCTGGAGACGAAAGAGGGATGCCTTCCGGGGCATCCCCAAGCTTAGTTGCTTGGATCTTCCTTGAATATTACCTTGGGGGTGCCTTGGGCATCCCCAAGCTTAGGGTCTTGTCACTCCTTATTCTCCTCATATCAAAATCTCACCGAAAATTTGAAAACTTCAATCACACAAAACTTAACGGAACTTCGTGAGATAGGTTAGTATGATAAAGAGCAAACCATTTCACTTTGGTACTGTCAAAGTTAAGAATCATAATTGTTTCCACACAATCCCTATTGTAGCATATCATTTCCACAATTTATATTGAGCAATATAAGCCATAGAAACAAGGAAACAAGCAAAAATATGCATTGAAAACAGAATCTGCCAAAACAGAACAGTCTGTAGTAATCTGTACTCAAACCATACTTATGCTACTCCAAAAATTATGAAAAAATTGGACCACGTGAGAAATTTGTATATTATCTTCTGCAAAAAGAATCAAGTCAAAAGCACTCTTCTGTTAAAAATGAGAGTTATTTTTGTGAGCGCAAAAGTTTCTGTTTTTCAGCAAGATCAAATCAACTATCACCCAACATGATCCCAAAGGCTTTACTTGACACTTTATTGAAACAAAAGCAATCAAACATGATTACTACAGTATCTTAATCATGTGAACACACAAAAACAGTAGGGGTAAGTGTTGGGTTGTCTCCCAACAAGCGCTTTTCTTTAATGCCTTTTAAGCTAGGCATGATGATTTCAATGATGCTCACATAAAAGATAAGAATTGAAATATTAAAAAGAGCACCATGAATCACATGGCAAGCACATTTAAGCCTAAGCCTCTTCCTTTTCATAGGGATTTTGTGAGAAAATAATTCATGGGAACAAGAATCATCTAGCATAGGAAGGCAAAACAAATGCAACTTCAAAACCTTCAACACAAAGAGATGGAACTTGATATTATTGCAATATGTAAAAGCATATGTTCCTCTCTCATAGTAATTTTCAGTAGCATCATGAAGAAATCAACAACATAACCATCACATAAAGCACTCTTTTCATGACACATAAGTGATACGTCTCCAACGTATCTATAATCTTTGATTGTTCCATGCTGTTATATTATCATTCTTGGATGTTTTACAATCATTTATAGTCATTTTATATCATTTTTTGGTACTAACCTATTGACATAGTGCCCAGTGCCAGTTGTTGTTTTCTGCATGTTTTTTACATTGCAGGAGATCAATATCAAACAGAGTCCAAACACAACGCAACTCTTGGAGGAATTTTTTGGGCCAGAAGAAAGCCAATGGGCCAAGGAAGCACCTAAGGGGCTGCTCGAGGTGAGCAGCACCCACCAGGGCGTGCCAGGAGGACCAGGCGCACCTTGGGTGTTGTGCCCACCTCGGGTGCCCCCCGAACCGCCTCTTTGCTCTATAAATACCACAATATTCCAGAAACCCTAGGGGAGTCAACGAAATATTGATCCAGCCGCCACAGAGTCCAGAACCACCAGATCCAATCTAGACATCGTCATGGAAGGGTTCACCACTTCCATTGGTGCCTCTCCTATGATGCGTGAGTAGTTCTTTATAGACCTACTGGTCCGTACTTAGTAGCTAGATGGCTTCCTCTCTCTCTTTCGATTAACAATACAATGGTATCTTGGAGATCCATATGGTGTAAGTCTTTTGGCGTGTGTTTGTTGGGAACCGATGAACTTTGAGTTTATGATCAGATCTATGTTTTTATCCATGAAAGTTATTTGAGTCTTCTTTGATCTCTTATATGCATGATTTCTTATAGCCTCGTATTTCTTCTTCGATATTTTGGTTTTGTTTGGCCAACTTGATCTATTTATCTTGCAATGGGAAGAGGTGCTTTGTAGTGGGTTCGATCTTACGGTGCTTGATCCCAGTGAAAGAAGGGGAACTGTCGTGGAATTGTCACGGCAGATGTCCTCTTGCAAGGACTTAGTCGTGGAGCCATCGCAACTAGGAAGCTTAAAGGGTTAACGGGACAAGGGACACGAGAGAGGTTTTATACTAGTTCGGCCCCTTACGATGAAGGTAAAGCATACGTCTAGTTGGGTTGGTATTGCTAGGGTTTCGATGACCAGGGAGCGAAATACGCTATGCCCGGTTCTTGATTAGATGTTGCTTGCCCTGAGCCGCCAGCGGGTCGTCCCCTTTATATACATGGGTTGACGCCCTGCGGCCTACAGAGTCCCGGTCGGCTCAAAAACAGTGTCCGGCTCGGTGACTAGTTAATCCTGCCTTATACTACAAGTCATGCCATTACGGCGGTTAATCACTACGGGCCTTAAGTCGCCTGTGGGCTTTAGACCCTTTATTGAACCGCCATCTTCACACTTGATCTTGGGCTTCATATGATGAATCACCTTTGCGTAACCCGGCCCCTCCTGGGCAGCTTACACAAGTAGTTATATCCCCGACATTAGGCCCCAGATTGATTTGAACCGGTTCATGTCAATCTTGAAATACCTTAAAGAAAAGGCCTTATGTCTTCTGTCTGTGCAAAGGTTATAACCCGCCGTGACATCATCTTCTGAATCCGTGACCACCCGTCGTGACGTCCTCTTCTATTAAATGCATTATTTTACTCCGTCATATCCTTAACGGATCTTTATCTTTACTGACCATTCCGAAAATCGAGGCGTCGGAGTCGTTGGATAATGATGCCTGACCTCCTCGTTTCTCGCGCTTTCTCAGTCGGCCCTTCTTTATAAATAAGCACGACCCCTAGGTCTTTTTCCATTCTTCCCCTTTAGTCATCTTCTTCCTCTTGCGACCCCGCTGCTGCTCAAGCTCCGCCGCCACCGCCGCAGAGCACCGCACCTTCATCAACCTTGGCCGCTGCATCGACCTGAACCGTCCAGAGATCCGCGATGAACCCCCACAGCAAGTCTGCATCTGTAAGTTTTCTTCTTCCCTGTACCTCAGATCCACATTAGGATTCTCGAGTTCCTCGGTGTTCCTTGCTGTTCGTCACGAACCCTTCATAGATTTCGCCACCGCAGCCTGATTTGATCTATAAGAGAGTAAAAAGCTCACGTGGTAGATGTTCCGCACCCTTTTTAAATGTAAACAAACCCCTTTTCACTTGCATAGAGGCCTCACTCGAGCTTATGAACTCATCTATACTGGCTTTAGGTCTGGAATATTTTCTTTTTTGGAATGACCATTTGATCCAAAATAATAACTGCAACTTGTGAAACCTGTTTGTTCTATACTTAGTCAAAAATCTGTTTCTGTCTGATCCATTTAGCCACAACGACTCTTACCGACGGCTTTAAAAAGACAATACTGATTGACAGCCTTGCCGACTTCTGGCGGTTTTAAAGTAACTTAACCGCTTCTGATATTCATAGCGGCTTAACTGACCAAATACAATTAGCCATATGTCATTAGGCCCCCTCGTAAGCCGCCATATTGAATAGAATTTGAAATGTTTTCCTCCGGGTTAAATTGAACCGGAATTTTTTTATTTTGTCATAGGCTTTCATCTGCATAATGGCACCCAAGGCTCCCAAAGCACCTGTGACCTATAACTGGGTCAAGTCCATTGTTACTTGAAAACACCTTGTCTGATTTCGTGAAGACTGGCTATCTGCCCGAGAAAGAAGTCATGTCCTATCGTGCTCCTAATCCGTCAGAAGAAAAACCTCAACCCAAGGAGGGTGAAGTGATCGTTTTTACTGATCATATGAACCGGGGCTTTTCCCCACCCGGCTCAAAATTCTTCAGGGATGTTTTACACTTTTTTGATCTCAGACCTCAAGATATCGGGCCCAACTCCGTGTCAAACACTTGCAACTTCCAAGTCTTTTGCGAGGTGTATCTTGGATAAGAACCCAACCTATTACTTTTCAGAGAATTGTTTTATTTAAACCACCAGAATGAACGTGCCAACGGGCCCAGCCTGGAACTTGGTGGTATCTCCATTCAGCGACGGAGGGACTGCCTTTTCCCATATGCTGAACTGCCAAGCCACCCTAAGGATTGGAACCAGACGTGGTTCTATTGCCAAGATGCTTGTCCGGCTGATGAAAACTCGCTGCCCGGCTTTCGTGCTCTACGCCTCGAATCCAACCATCCGCTATCGGACAAGTTATCTGCTGTTGAGCGTCTACAACTTGCTCCCACCATAAAGAAAATCAAAGCTCTCCTGGGAAACGGCTTAGATGGCATTGATTTGGTTCGAGTCTGGATCTCATGGTGGGTGATTCCGTTAAGCCGCTGCCCCGGCTTGATGTGCACTTACACATGCGAAAAGGATGACCCGCTGCGTCATTGTCCTGATGATTTACCTGATGACATGGTTGAAGCCACGACCCAATCTCTTTTGAAAGAGGGCTCAGTGGTCAGCAACACCTTCCGCTTACTTCCATTCTGCAAGAATAATCCGGCTCCTGCAGTAAGTCATCAATCTAAAAATTTATACTCTTTTTGTGGAATGCCTTGCTTTTACTCATAACCTTTTCTCATTATTTGCAGGCAGATGACAATTTCTGGAAGGTCAAATATGATCATGAGGCTGCCAAACAGGTTAGAGAGGTTTAGAGAGCCGAGAGGAAAACTGCCAAAGCAGGAACCCAGAAGAAGAAGAAGCCAAGTGCTTCAGATTTGCTCAAACTGGATGACTCCACTGATGATGAAGAAGAGGTAATCCTTAACTCCCCTGATTCCTTTACCATCATATTATTGACATTAATTTCCTTCAGGAGGACACGGGAAATAGCCAAGAAGTTGAGGAAGAGGTAACTATAATTTCCTCCGACTCTGAGCCTTTGCCAAGGCAGAAAGTCCGAAGAGTGACCCGGAAAGTAAGATTTTCACATCCTTTAGCTTACCAAGATCCTCAATTTCTTTTGAAGCGAAAGACTCATGAGAGCCGGAGGCAGACCCGGACCAGCAAAGACGCGGAACTCTCCTCCGGCTTACCTGACGTAACAAGGAAGCACTGGGCTGAGGTTATCTCCAATTTACGTTCTTTTTTTTACCTTTGGCAGGTTTCATTCGTCAACCCCTCAATTCATCTGACTCAAACTATCAGGATACTTCACCTTCCTCTGGCGAATCCATGCAATCCAACATGCCGGCAATCCAACATATCAGGGTAATGTCAACTTATTTATCTTTATGCCTATCTTACTCATGTTTTTGTACTAACCCTTCTGATTTGCACACAGCGTACAAGTAAAGCCCAGCAAAAGGGCGAAGAAAAATAAGCCGGCTGTGGATGATATAACTACTGAGTGTAAACCACCCAGGAGGAGCCGGTTCATGCTCAATCATATTGAAGCCCAGGAAGACAAAGAAGATGGCGTTTCACTGAGAAGGCTTAGAGGCCCAGAGCCCAGAGGCGGATTAGGGCCCATGGTAGTAAACCGCCACGATTGTATAACTTGTGTTGTAAGATAGGAAAGGGGAGACCGAGGCGGACACTTGTATGAGCCGACCTCGAGACTCTGTAGACCGGCCGGGCGTCAACCTATGTATATAAAGGGACAACCCAGCGACGGTTTGAGGGTAGAGAACCACAACTCGAGACTCAGGCAAAGCGTATTCGCTCCCTGGTCATTGAAACCCAATCAATTCCATCACAACTAGATGTAGGCTTTTACCTTCATCGAAGGGGCCGAACTAGTATAAAACTCCCGTGTCC
The DNA here is from genome assembly GCF_002162155.2 of Triticum dicoccoides. Classification (NCBI taxonomy): domain Eukaryota; kingdom Viridiplantae; phylum Streptophyta; class Magnoliopsida; order Poales; family Poaceae; genus Triticum; species Triticum dicoccoides. Next base: position 720,082,264 of record NC_041389.1, on the reverse strand, counting down.
CTTGTCCGGTTTAACCCCTCCAAGCTAACCCATTGCGATGGCTCCACGACTAAGTCCTTTCAAGAGGACATCTGACGTGACAATTCCACGACAGTTGGCGCCCACCGTGGGGCTATCGCACGATGGTTTCGAGTGTTTGAAGGGCAGCTTTGAAGGACTCAAGGGGTACGTGGTTGGCCGGACGACCAAGAGTCGTCGCGGCAAGCTCTACATCGACGACAAAGGATGGGCCCCCGAGGCTGGCTCAATCGAGTACGGGTACCGGGTCCCCTTTGGCGGAATTCATGTCTTCATCAGCAAGATCGGCGAACCGGGCCCTGAGCCGAACATCTGCACCGACCTCGTCGAGACGGCTCAGCATGCAAGTCCTGCCCGGGTTAAGCCCGCTATGAAGCGTGCGTTCGTAGGATGTGTCCATGGGATCGGATCTAATCGGTGTCTGAAGGCGAGACGGCTGTTTATTCCGACGGTGAGTCATCCACCGGTGAAACCGAGTCCTTATACAAAGTTCATGATGGTGTGTTCGGAGGGTATTCCGATGGCAACAGTATTCCGGACCTCCTTGAGCCACCAAGTCGGGTTGCTGTTTACATGGCCGGAACACAGCCCACTTTGCAGTCTTCATCTACAGCAGCAATGAATTCCGGATCAGCGGCCGCGGCAGGAGGCCCGATGCATCGACCGGCTCAAGTTCTCTCCGGTTTGATGGACGCCTGGGCAGCTTTGTTAACCACGGCAGTTACCCCGGAGACACAGGATCAACACAATGCGGATGTTGTGAAGCTGAAGGACCAGATAGCACAGGCTAAGGAGGAACTGGCGGCTGAGGATACTAAGATGGCTAAAGAACGGGCCGCTTTGGATGTCCAGTAACAGCAGATACAGGCACCGAATTACCGGCTCATGTTGGATCAGAATGCATCAAACGATGTAATGTGAAGGAAGTACCGATCGCGTATGCAGCCGGTCTTCGAAGGATTGAATCTCTTTAATACACCGGGGGCTGGGACGAGTAATCCGGCAGCTGCAAACCGAACCGATGCGCCTGGAGCAGCGCCAGATCAACCACGGATAATGGAGCCACCTCGACGAATGGACAACCCGCCATAATATGTGTCAACACCACCAGGTCACTTTTTAAGCCCTTTGGATAACATGATTGCTGCGGCATCTCGCGTGGCAGCTATTCCGATGGAGGGCGATTCACTAGCGGCGATTGAGACACGGCAGGCCAGGGATCTTCTTCAAACCGCCGTGGTGCAGCAGCATGCTTATTCCTATAGCCGAGATAGAATTCATTCGACCCCTCGTCTGAGCAAAAGCTATAGTAGGCACATGGATGAACCGGAAATGTCTAGCAGTGCTCGGCGCCATAATGTCCCTCAGGGACCCAATCCGGCGCGCGGTGAGGTAAACGCTCAGGACGTGGTGGATAATGGCAGAGCATGAAGGGAGGCTGCTTTGGCAGCACAACATGCGGGTCGTTATCAAACCGCCCTGATTCAGCCAACAGCGTGTAGACCGAGGCACCGGGCTTGCTTTCAGTTCCTGGGGAGTGCCGTGTCTCATTCCGGCTCTTCGTAATGTGCGACTACCTAAGGATTTCAAGGGTCCACGTAAGGTACCAAATTACACTGCTGATCAGCCACCTGAGGCGTGGGTCGAGAGTTATGAGATGGCAATGGAGATGCTGGATGTGGATGAAGCGGCCTGTGCAAAGTATTTCACAATGATGTTGGAAGGGACAGCCTGTACTTGGTTGAAAAACCTACCAGCCAACTCCATCGAGTCATGGGATCAGTTGAAGGCCCGGTTTGTAGCCAATTTCAAAGACACTGCAAACAGCCTATGTCCATTCTGGATCTGGATGCCTGTGTTCAAGGGGAGAACGAGTTAACAACTCATTGGGTGCGCCGGGTTTCAGAAGTTTTGCATTCGTCAGACCAGATTAATGCTGGCCAAGTGATCATAACGCTGGAGCGTAATTGCCGGTTTAAGTCACTAAAGATGAAGTTGGGACGGCTCAAGCGCCACTGCAATGGCATGGGAACGCTTATGGCAGCCTTGGTCAAATATGCCGATTCTGATAATACCGGACAATACATACCGGACTATTCACTTCGATGGGTCCAGGCAATTGGAAGGCTCGGGGGCTAGAGTTGTTCTTACTTCCCCTCGAGGTGATAAAATTTGTTATGTTCTCCGCTTAATGTTTCCTTTTACTAACAATGCAGCAGAGTACGATGCCTTACTCCATGGTCTCCGTGTGGCTAAGGAAATGAACTTAAGCCGGGTTCGCTGTCTTGGAGATTCTGATCTGGTGGCTCAGCAAGTTTCTGGTACTTGGGATTCTAAGGATCCACTCATGGCGGCTTATAGACGCGAGGTGGATATTGTGGCAGGTCACTTTAAGGGTTATCAGGTTGAGCACATTGATCGGCGCAAAAATGACGCAGCAGATGCTTTAAGCCTGCTGGGATCTCAACGTAAACCGGTGCCACCCAATACCTTTTTAGATATCTTGCATAACCCGTCTGTTAAGTTGCCTACAGAGGAGGATTTAGTTGTTCCTGATCCGGAGGCCCAATTGGTAGCCGCTTTACATATCACTCCGGACTGGATGGTTCCGTATTTGGCATATATGAACCGGGGCGAGTTACCAGATGATGAGGTCCTCGCTAGGCAGATAATCCGGCGGTCCAAGTCCATGGTTATTCACAATGGCGAGTTACACCGTTGCAGTATTTCATGCGTATTCCAACGTTGTGTTTCTCCTGCAAAAGGACAAGAGATTCTACGTGAAATCCATGAATGGGATTGTGGTCATCATGCCGGTTCAAAATCCATGGTGGCTAAACCTTTTCGTCATGGGTTCTATTGGTTGACAGCTCATGCTGATGAGGAGGATCTGGTAAAGCGGTGTGACGCTTGTCAGAAGTTTTCACGTCGAGCTCATGTTCCGGCTGAAGAGCTACGGATGATTCCTATCACTTGGCCGTTTGCCACTTGGGGGCTTGATATGGTGGGACCTTTTAAGCGTTCCAAGGACAAGAAGACCCACCTGTTGGTGGCGGTTGACGAGTTCACTAAATGGGTTGAAGCGGAGCCCATCAGCAAGTGTGATGCAGCCACGGCGGTTCAATTTCTCAAAAAGATCGTTTTCCGTTTTGGTTTTCCACACAACATCATCACAGATAATGGCACGAACCTTTCTAAAGGTGAGATGGAGGAGTTTTTTCAACGAGAGCACATCCGGCTTGATGTAGCGTCCTTGGCTCATCCCCAGTCCAATGGTCAAGCTGAGAGGGCGAATCAAGAGATCCTGTAGGGTATCAAGCCCCGGCTTATGGTTCCTTCGAAGCAGACGCCGGGTTGTTGGGTGGAAGAATTACCATCTGTGTTATGGATTATAAACACCACCCCAAACCGATCTACGGGTTATACACCTTTCTTCATGGTTTACGGGGCTGAGGCCGTCATCCCAAGTGATATTCGTCACGACTCGCCCCGGGTTGCCAATTATGTTGAAGCGGACAATGAGCAAGCACGCCAAGAGGCGCTGTACCTGTTAGATGAGAAACGGGACATGGCTTTGGCTCGAACGACGGTTTATCAACAAGACTTGCGGCGTTATCACAGTCGCCGGGTTAGGACAAGAACCTTTCAAGAAGGCGACTTAGTGCTCCGGCTCATCCAGGATCAGACCGATATGCACAAGTTATCCCCACCTTGGGAAGGACCCTTTGTGGTCAGCAAAAACCTACATAATGGATCATACTACCTCATTGACGTTCGAGAAGACTCACGCAGTTCTGAGGAGGAGACCCGGCGGCCATGGAACATAGCTCTCCTACGGCCTTACTACACTTGAAGCCATAGGCTTTTCTTATGTACATATTTCAACAATGTATATGTTATGATCAATATAATAAACCGATATCCTTGCTATAAGCAGGGTCTCCGCCGTTTTCTTCCAATCTCTTTGTTTACATGGGGCTTCAGCTGACAATACGAAGTACTACCTGTTAAACCGGCTATCATGCCACAGAACAGCTTGGGAGCTTCACACCCAAGGGGCCAAAGAGAGTTCTATTGCTAAAAGCACGACTCAAACATAGGCACCCATTGTGCATAGCTCACAAAGTTACTTGGGGGCTCTTTGTGTAAAATTCCAAAGAGTTTGAAAGGACCCTTGTAATCGGGTATCGACCCACGGCTTGGAAGCCTGGTGTATTCACCTAAAACCCCGGGTTAACCTACCTTCATCAAGTAAGCCACTCCTATCCAGGTAATCCTGGCATGACCCGTCGAATGTTTGATAGTTACTCTCATTGAGACCCTGAACTTGTCAAAGTTAACACGATGATTGGTTAGTTGGAGGCCCATCTTAAAAGGCTTTGTCAAACGGTTTAACTCAGCGGCCTGGCAGCCCATGAAAAGCCTCGAATTTGGGCCTGACAGCCCTTGAAAAGCCTCGACTACACGGTTTTATTTGCTTTTTGCCAAGTTTTTGTTCTCTGGTAATTTCATGTTAATCCGGTGTTTGTTAACCCGGCTTGGCTTTCAACTATAAGTTGTCAGACCATATTTTTTATCAAACCGGTGTTTCACAACCCGGACTAGCTTTGCTTACATATTACCAGTACAATCGTCCAGTGTTCATTACAACCCGGTTCTACTTCATACATACCAGCACTGCATGGTGGAAGTTGGGTGTTTCACCCTTACTACAAATATAAGTTGGTAAACCAACTAAGTGATTTCATATCACAGGTATGATTTATTTCATGTTTTAAGCTTTTGTCATTAACCTGGCTTTGCATGGGGCATTATGACCCGTCCGGCGGTAAACCGCCCGGGCATATTTTTTTATGCAGACACAGGGATTGCATAGTATTATGAAAGTATATAAGCCAGCACTGAAATTATCACAGCGGATCAAATAGTCATATCCCAGTGCACGATGGCAGCAGATCACAGCATTTCAACTAGCCTATTACAAGGCGCTTTAAGGCCCAAAATAAGTGTTTGTTTTTAAACAGACCACAAACTGTGCCTATCAACTCAGTTGCCGCATTAAGATTCATTTCCGGGTTGACGAGAGGTTGATGGATCTTCTGGTGTCCCTTTAGCTTCCTCCCCATCCAGTGGCTGGAAGTCAACGGTGATCCAGTCAATCCGGGTTAAAGCTTGAAAGACAGCTTCTTCATTTATAAGTTCGGACGGATCAACATCAGGAGCATAAGTGTGCTTACGGATTGGCGGGATAAGGTTTTGCACTTCCCTCACAGCAGTGTCAATCCATTCATTGTTGGCATCATAGAAGGACCGATGAACAGTCAAATTAGCCTCTTCCGCCAATTGACTTGCTAGTGGACGCATCTCCTTTGTCAGGATTCTAAGGGCTTCATTGTCAAATGCTGACCCGTCTGTTTGTTCATCCGGAAATCCCTTGGCGATATCAATTGGATCCAAGTCAGATATCCATGCTTTGGCCCGCGTCAGTGCCAATAATGCGCCAGCCCTGGCAGCAGATCGCTTCACCTCTTCTACCTGCGCCAGGGTCATGGATAATTTTATTAGGGTGTCCTTGATCAATGTTGGTGCTAGTTTGTTGTATGAGACTGCACAGATAACCCGTTGGGCACCGGTGTATAGCTTCTCAATCAAAGTGTATGATGCCTTCAGTTTCATCCGCATATCTGTGCCCAGCTGAGCAATGCGATTACCTGCAACAGTTTACGAATTCAATGTTAAACCGGCAGAGTTCAAGATATTTTCAAATCGGTTATGGCAAAGTACTCACCAAAGATTGCAGAAGTCATAACATTCACTTGATGTTTCAACCCTGTCAGCTCTTCCACCACCGGCTTAAGAGCTGCCTCAGCATTTTCAGCCCGCTTCAACAAAGCAGCTTTCTCAATTTCCCAGTTGGTGAAGTTCATTTTTGAAAGCATCCTTCAGTTGCTCCATGGTTGTCAAAACACCCTCTAGCTCCTCTTTGGCTTTAGAGGTTTCTTCCTGCTGGGACTTGATTATTTCTTGAAGATCGGCGATTTGAGATTCTTTGCTATTTTTATCGGTCTGCAAAAGTCAGAAGATGAAGTTGTTAAAGTCCCAAGCACATAACAAGTTATGCACTCGGCACTTGGGGGCTAATGCGGATTGCTTTTTGAAGTGAGTATTTTAAAGTCCCAAGGTTCAATCCAGGTATCAAGCTTGGCACTTGGGGGCTAATGTACAATTGATCAGTTATAAGTAAAGGCAAATAACAAAGACAGACAGTTCCGGTTTGTCTTCAAAAGACACGCCGGCCCTTGGGGACTAATCAGTTCAAAGTGTTCTTCATATCAAAGTTCCGGTTTATCTTCAAGAAAATAACCCGACCTTTGGGGGCTACAATGGAAGAGATATACAGAATAAAGTAAATTTCAAAGTGTTCTTGAAGAATACCTCATAGCGTTCCTTCATCAGGTTCACCAAACCGGCCTCAGAGTCACGACTGGTGTAAAGGAAATTTAGAAATCTGGAATGAAGATCCTCGGTACTAAGGTTGATGAAGTTGGATAAATCAGTCTTCCCTTTCCCCTTGCCCATAGCAGTGAATTCCTCCTTGGCTGTATGTTTTGACAGGACAAACGGATTACCAGGGCTAGTGTGACCCATGCCAGTAATAATAACATCATCATTATCACCCTTTGGTGGACTTGGCGGATTATCGGCATCCCTGGCTGGACTTGGCGGATTAGCAGCTGGGCTTGGCGGATCAGCAGCCGGGCTCGAAGGAGTAGCATGAGGGCTTGATGGATCAATATAAGTAGCCGGGTCAGCTTCCAGCGGATTAGTTTCAATGTTATCACCATGTGGGGCAGAATCATCTACAACATCAATATTTCCACCGGTACCCTCGGGAGCCTTCTCCGGTTAAACTTCACTAGTAGGGGCACTGGTTTTAACCTTCTTGCTCAGACGGGCTTTGGCACTGATATCAAAACAAAGATTAGCACGGTAAACCGAACTATGAAGGAAAAAGATGAAGGGTAGTGTACTTACCCAGGGACAATTTTAAGGGGAGGCAGCTGAGTGGTTGATGAACCGCCAGATGAATTGGAAGACACCTGGTAATTCGAATCAGACGGATTGCGAGGGTATCGGAAGAAACCCTTCAAAGGATAAAGTTTTTCGGGAGAACAAGCAACCTCTGGACGACGCTTCCGGGTTGGTGTGTCCGGTAAACCGGACGATGTAACTTGCTGGCCACTGTGTGGGGTTGTGCGATGCCCTTCAGGTTGCTGCGTCTTCAAAGAAAGTTTTGGATCCAAATAAGCAAGAGGGTGAGAGTATTTTACTTTTCGAACTGCACGGCGAAATCTTTGAACCGGCACCAGATCTGAATCGGAAGAAAGAGCTATTACCTCAACATGGTCCGCGTGGCTGGCCTCCGCATCATCCTGGGAATAGTCATTGTCAATAAGGTGCACGAAAAAGGAACCAAGGGAGTCAAGTTCTACCTCTTCAGCTGATTCATCGACATCTTCTGGCGGATCAGAAGACTCGGCAGTTTTCTTCTTGGTTGTTTTCTTGGTGACTTTGCTCTTGGCACGAGGAGCCCTGGCCGGTTTATCTTGAGCTTTCCTTTTCCAGAAGGAGCTATTGGTCTCCAAAATTAAACAAAAGATAATTATATCAGTATTAAAGCGGAGACGGATCAGAAAAGCACAAGGTTAAAGTTTTTACCGCTGGCAGTTTGTTGGAGGCGCAAAAAGGGCGCAGACCAGTTTGGGTGCATACGGCGATCGGTTCGTCAAGCATCTTCTTCACACTTTCAGTGACTTCATCATCAGTCAGTTCTATTTCGTTAAACTGCTGAGGATCATTGGTTTTGCCGGTATACTCATACATTAATCCGGTGCGGCGGCTTAAAGGTCGGACGCACCATGAAACCCAATAGCGGACGAGATCAACACCAGTCAAGCCGTTGGTGAGGAGAGCCTGGAGCTTGGCGAGTTGAGGCGCATAAGCTTGTCGTTCTTTGGCAGACATTCGTGGAGGTAAAGGGTGGCCATTGCTAAGCCGGTGAGCGCGGTAACCCGGCAAAGGATTTTCTTCAGCAGGGGCAGTGTTCTGACAATAAAACCAAGTTTGGTTCCAGTCTTTAGGATGGCTATGAAGTTTGGCATGAGGAAAATCAACCTCTTTCCTTTTTTGAATTGATACACCACCAAGTTCAGTGTTGGGGCCGTCAGAGAACTCAGTTCGGCGGTTTAAGTGGAACAAATCCTGGAAGAGATCAACAGTTGGTTCTTCTTGCAGGTAAACCTCACAGAACACTTGGAAGCTGCATATGTTGGACACAAAATTTGGTCCAATATCCTGAGGATGAAGTTGGAAGCTGGAAAGTACATCCCGAATTTTTTTTGATCCGGGAGGACTGAATCCCCGGGACAGATGTTGCATGAACAGAATCACTTCTCCATCTTGAGGATCGGGAGGGCACTCAAGGCCAGGAACTCGCCACTGGAGGACATTTTTTGGAGCTAAAGCGCCCGTTACAACGAATCCATTGATTTGCGTTTCCGTGATCCGGGATGGAACCCAGTTGCAAGCAGAAAATTGCTTGGTCATCCTGAAAAGCAGAGCTGTAAGGGAAAAATGAAGACCGGTTTACGATTGACGGTTCATGTGCACTCATCGATGTTAAACCGGAAATTTAATCAAAGCGCACATATGAGGTAAACCGGACATTGCTATTCCAGTCAAGACGGCGGTTTAAGTGAGGGCTAATGGCATATGGCGGATTATCAACTATTAAAGGTTAAACCGCCCTTAGGTGAAAGGACCAGAGCTGAAAATCTACTAAGTGTTGCAGAAACAAGTTTCACAAGATGGTAATATAATTTTGGATCTACCGTGGTTCAGTAAAGAAATTTTTCTGAGCCCTACAATGGCGTCAAGCGGAACAGAGAAAGTTCAGATGAGGATCTACCCAGGAATAGCAAGATGATGTAGTACGGAAAATTAAGCTACAGATCCAGCCGCAAAATGAAACTATCATGCCTAGCTAGATTCGGTGAGATGTTAAAGGAAAAGTAGATAAGTGCTGATGAACACCGACAAACACATATGAACTTGAAGACCTAATGGAGATCTAGGGTGAAGGGAAGGAAGGTTTACCAGGGCCACACAGCGGTGGCGGGGTATTGCAAGAGCTTTGGTCCAAACAGGGTGATGCAGCGGCCTAGGTTGGTGCAGATTCGAGGTCCGACGGCGGCGGCGGTGCTGGAGTTCTTCGGGTCACGAGGAGGAAGACGAGAGGCAAGGGGGGGAAATGGAAAGACCCCCCGGTTCAACTTATAAGGAAAGGGGACAAACAGCAGGCGCGAAAATCGAGGAGCCTGAAGCGACAAAAGGGGGCACGGCTGTCGCCTCGATCTTCAGGATGTAATTAATGAAAGGGTATCTTTTTATGCAGAAGATGACATCATGGCAATTTACTGCAGTGACAGAAGATGACGTCACGGCGGTTAACCAAAGTTTATAAGGAAACGACAACATGGCGGTTTACAGGAATCATCAGAAGATGCCCGTGGAATTCTCCTAAGTGTTGAAGATTGACATGAACAGGTTCAAATCAATCTGGGGCCTAATGTGGAGGATATAACTACTGAGTGTAAACCGCCCAGGAGGAGCCGGTTCACGCTCAATCATATTGAAGCCCAGGAAGACAAAGAAGATGGCGCTTCACTGAGAAGGCTTAGAGGCCCAGAGCCCAGAGGCGGATTAGGGCCCATGGTAGTAAACCGCCACGATTGTATAACTTGTGTTGTAAGATAGGAAAGGGGAGACCGAGGCGGACACTTGTATGAGCCGACCTCGGGACTCTGTAGACCGGTTGGGCGTCAACCTAAGTATATAAAGAGACGACCCGGCGACGGTTTGAGGGCAGAGAACCACAACTCGAGACTCAGGAAAAGCGTATTCGCTCCCTGGTCATCGAAACCCAATCAATTCCATCACAACTAGACGTAGGCTTTTACGTTCATCGAAGGGGCCGAACTAATATAAAAATCCCGTGTCCCTTGTCCGGTTTAACCCCTCCAAGCTAACCCGTTGCGATGGCTCCATGACTAAGTCTTTTCAAAAGGACATCTGACGTGACAATTCCACGAGACCGGCCAAAGAGCCAATCGTGACTGACCCAGAGCTCGGAACAACCGTTCCTGACACCTCCACACATGAGCCGCCACCTGAAACGGCCCATGATATTCCAGCACCAACTTCTGGTTCGCCTGCCGAACAAACTCTTAACAGTTCTGATAACCCGGAGGTTCCTAGCCCGGCCAAAACAGATGACCCGGAAGTCGAGATTCCTAAGACTCAGTTTGTTGAACCGGGAAGACCCACTTTACTTGCTAAGTGCTCTGCCAAGGAAGAACTTTTGGAGCGCCGAAAAGCCAAGTTGGACGTCACTGATTATACTCATCTCAGTATTCGAGAAATTGTCTCTGGCTATATAAGTCAAGTGCACAACATCCGTGACCTGGAAGTTGATATGGTGAAGCAAATACACCAAAAATCCGAGGTATAACTTTTGTTGCTATTCCTTATTCATCCTTACTAGACCAGCCCCCAAGTCTATTGCTTATGAGAAAAATATGTTGTAGACTTAGAATCTGCTTAGCACTGCCTGTCAGACGCCCGGCTTATCCTGTAACACTCGAAGGCCGGCTTTAAAATAAGATATTTGAACCGGCGTAGTTTAATACTTTGAACTGCAATATGCATTAGCCCCCAAGTGCCAAGTATCTTTGCTTGCAAAGTGCTTGGGACTTAATTTCCATGAACCGCTGCAGTAATTCAGAGTTCTTTAGCATACATTAGCCCCCAAGTGTCAAGTATCTTTGCTTGCAAAGTGCTAGGGACTTAATGTTCTATTATAATAATTCTAACTATAACCCGGCGTTAATACAGGCCACCATAAGTCAATTTGAGTTGGAGATTGCTGATTTGAAGAGTCGCCTCGAAGCTCAAGAGACTGAAATCCAAAAGGCCAACTCCAAATTTGAGTTCAGCGTATCTGAACAAGAGAAATTAAAGAAAAGCTTTGAAGCTGATAAGAAGGTATGGGCTGATGAAAAGGCCTCCTTGGTCACCTGGGCAGAGAAAGCAGAAGCGGCTCTAGCAGACACAACAGCTGAGTTAACTGGCTTAAAACGCCATATATCTCAGATGGTCCCAGCAATCTTTGGTAAGCTATTCTGCCAGTGTTAAATACTGTAAATCTTTTTCCGACAAGTACCTTGTTTGTCATCTCCGGCTCACCTGATGTGTGCTAATGCAGGCCCCAGGAGCTCTAATCTGAACCAGAACATGTTAACAAAGCTAAAGGCGGTTTATACATTGGTGGAACAACTCTACACCGGGTCACAACGTGCTTTAGCCATTGTGGCTTTGTCAAATGAGGTTCCCAATCTCCTGGCTGATGTATTAAAACGGCTTGCTGTGCTCCCTCAACGGGTCCAAGAATTGAGACGTGCTTCTGCAAGAGCCGGAGCCATAGCCGCCTTAAGCCGTCCAAGGCATGGTTACCAGAGCTGGACCCGGCCGACATCTCCCTTGGATATCCAAGCTTTAAGGAGGATGGCTCCCCATTTGAGGAGAAGGACTTCACCGCCTGCGTGAAGGAAATACGTCCTGTGGCCACTCTGATCGGGAATGACACGGACCTCACCAAGTACCAGCCAGGTTACGACAGCCAAAATCAGAGGATCGCAAGGCCACATTATGATGCAGTCAGCTTGATCCCTCCAATTCGTAAGCATACCTTCGCCCCCGAAGTCGATCCGGCCGGGCTAATTGATGATGAAGCTGAATTTGAAGCTTTGAGTGACATTGACTGGTCATCATCAACCTTCCAGGACAGGGCAGCCGACAGAGGAGCGGAAAGGGATGACCCGGAAACTTCAGGCCAACAAAATGAGTGATCCATCGGGCGTCTTATTTTTATGCCTTGTAGACAACAATGATTCATTATCCAGACTCGGGGAGTCTTGTAATAGGGTAGAAGAAAAACTTGATTTTGTCATGCCATCGCGCATGTTTGAGGCGCTCAACACTTGTTCAAGCGGCCGTCGTTATATTCTTCCGGTTTATATTGATCTTCTGCTTTAGTTGCCCTACATACAGAACAAAAACGCAAGTCCCTTGGCGGCTTTACCGCATGGCGGGTCATATGTTTTTCAGATAACCCGGAGTATGAATCAAAAAATCATAAAAAGGCCGGTTCTCAATTATATCCTTAAGACACAATCGTAACAGCATACCTGTGATCCTTTGATTACCTTGCCGGCTTATGCGACCCGAACAATGAGGGTAAGCTTTTTAATCCTGAAACCTTGCACATATGATGCTTGTTATGCACCAACAACTGTATTTGATCAAACGTAAGCCGGTGGGATAAAAATCACCCCATAAGTGCTTTCAGAAAAAGATCTGCAAACCGTCAAACAATTGTGATTTGCAAAGTTTTATAAGAGATAGACAAAATTCAAAGGCTGCCGATTTGAATACGATCAGTAAACCGTTCCAAAGGGGTTAAGCTAAGATTCGGATATGATCATATAGCCCCAGTGGCTCTGGCGATGCTGATCAAGTGGGTATCGACAGCTATGTTCTCTTTGGTTCGAATACGACCTATGTTTGAACAGGAAGCCCCCAAGTGACCATAAGAGTTGTTTAATGACGCTGATTCGAATACGATCCACGTCAGACCCAAAGGGGTTGAGCTATGATTCAGATATGATCAAGAAGCCCCCTAGTGGGTTTGGTAGTATGCCGATCAAGAGGGTACCGACAGCTATGTTCTCTTTGGTTCGAATACGACCTATGTTTGAACAGGAAGCCCCCTAGTGATCATGGCTAGATTCAGATATGATCATAAGCCGTACCAAAGGGAAAGCCGGATTCAAATATGATCCGCTCCCTATTGGTTGTTTCAACCACATAGTAAGGAAGACATGTAAACATTTGAGGATGAAAAGGATGAAGGTCCTACTTTATTGCTTTTCATAATGTATACATCTCAAAATATATGTACATTCCGAGAGCTGGTGGCTCAAGTATAGTAAGGCCAAAGATGAGTGATATTCCACGGCTGACGGGTCTCCTCCTCCGACTTATGTGAGTCTTTGTGTTCTCAAACATCGATGAGGTAATATGACCCGTTGTTCAGGTTCTTGCTGACCACAAAGGGTCCTTCCCAAGGGGGAGATAGCTTGTGCATATCGGATTGATCCTGGATGAGCCGGATCACTAAATCACCTTCCTGAAAGGTTCTGGACCTAACCCATCGGCTGTGGTAGCGGCGCAGGTCTTGCTGGTAAATCGCCAAGCGGGCTATTGCCAAGTCTCGCTCTTCATCCAACAAGTCAAGTGCATCCTGACGAGCTCGTTCATTATCAGCTTCAACGTAAGCCGCCACGCGGGGCGAGTCATGATGGATGTCACTTGGCAGGACCGCCTCTGCTCCGTACACCATGAAGAAAGGTGTATAACCCGTAGATCTGTTAGGTGTAGTGTTGATACTCCAAATCACAGAGGGTAATTCCTCCACCCAACAACCCGGCATCCGTTGTAAGGGGACCAAGAGCCGGGGTTTTATACCTTTCAAGATCTTCTGATTGGATCTTTCTGCTTGAACATTGGATTGAGGATGAGCTACCGCAGAAACATCAAGCCGGATATGTTCTCGTTGACAGAACTCTTCCGTAGCACCTTTGGAGAGATTAGTGCCATTATCAGTTATGATGATGTGTGGAAAAGCAAAGCGAAAAATCACCTTTTTCATGAACTAAACCGCCGTGGCTGCATCACACTTACTGACCGGCTCTGCCTCAACCCACTTTGTAAATTTATCCACCGCCACTAGGAGGTGTGTCTTTTTATCCTTAGACCTTTTGAAAGGCCCGACCATATCAAGCCCCCAGACTGCAAATGGCCAAGTAATTGGAATCATCCTCAATTCTTGAGCCGGCACATGAGCTCGTCGTGAGAATTTTTAACAACCGTCACATTTACTGACAAGATCTTCTGCATCAACATGAGCCGTCAGCCAATAAAAAACATGACAGAAAGCCTTGGCCACAAGAGATTTTGAGCCGGCATGATGACCACAATCGCCTTCATGGATCTCCCGAAGTATTTCCTGACCTTTCGTAGGCGATACACAATGTTGAAACGCCCCAGTGACACTGCGATGATGCAGCTCACCATGAACAATTGTCATGGACTTAGACCGCCGGGTGATTTGTCTCGCCAAGGTCTCATCCTCAGGCAACTCTCCCCGGGTCATGTAAGCCAAATATGGCACTGTCCAATCCGGGATGATGTGAAGAGCTGCCACCAACTGTGCTTCCGGGTCTGGAACAACGAAGTCCTCCTCTGTGGGTAACTTGATAGAAGGATTATGCAAAACATCCAAAAAGGTGTTAGGCGGTACTGGCTTACGTTGAGATCCCAGCCGGCTTAAAGCATCAGCCGCCTCATTCTTCCTTCGATCAATGTGCTCTACTTGATAACCCTTGAATTGCCCAGCTACAACATCAACTTCGCGATGATAAGCCGCCATGAGGGGGTCCTTGGAGTCCCACTTGCCTGACACTTGTTGAGCCACAAGATCTGAGTCTCCCAAACACCTTACTCGGCTCAAATTCATCTCTTTGGCCATCTGAAGACCATGGAGTGAGGCCTCATATTCAGCTGCATTATTAGTACAAGGAAACATGAGCCGGAGCACATAACAAAATTTGTCACCTCGAGGGGAAGTTAAAACGACTCCAGCCCCTGAGCCTTCCAACTGCCTGGATCCATCAAAGTGAATAGTCCAATACGTGTTATCCGGCTTCTCCTCAGGTGTCTGCAGCTCTGTCCAATCATTGATAAAGTCCACCAGGGCTTGAGACTTAATAGCAGTACGTGGCACATACTTCAAACCATGAGGCCCAAGCTCGATGGCCCACTTGGCGACTCGTCCTGTGGCCTCTCTATTCTGGATGATGTCTCCCAAAGGAGCAGAGTTTACCACAGTGATGGGGTGACCCTGGAAGTATTGCTTAAGCTTCCGGCTCGCCATGAACACTCCATAAACAAGCTTCTGCCAATGCGGATATCTTTGCTTAGACTCACTGAGCACCTCACTGATGTAGTAAACCGGTCATTGAACCGGATGCTCCTTGCCAGCCTCCTTGCGCTCCACCACAATTTCAACACTGACAGCACGTGAGTTAGCAGCCACGTATAATAGCAGCGGCTCTTTATCAATGGGAGCCACAAGAATCGGCGGTTCAGACAACTGTCTCTTTAAATCTTCAAAGGCAGCATTAGCAGCATCACTCCAGACAAACCTGTCTGTTTTCTTCATCAGCTGATACAGCGGTATGGCCTTCTCACCTAACCGGCTTATGAACCGACTTAAAGCAGCGATACGACCCGCCAGTCACTGAACATCATTGATGCACGCCGGTTTAGCCAAAGAGGTGATTGCCTTGAGTTTCTCCGGATTAGCTTCAATACCTCTGTTAGAGACCAAAAAACCCAAAAGTTTGCCTGCTGGCACACTAAACACACATTTGGCCGGGTTAAGCATCATCTTGTAGAACCGGAGATTTGCAAAGGTTTCCTTCAGATCATTTATCAAGGTTTCCTTCTCTCTGGACTTCACCACTATATCATCCACATAGGCGTGAACATTGCACCCAATCTGATTATGCAGATAGTTCTGTACACACCGCTGATAAGTCTCCTGGGCACTCTTGAGCCCAAAAGGCATACACACATAGCAGAAGGCTCCAAACGGAGTAATGAAGGCAGTCTTCTCCTGGTCCTTAACTGTCATCTTGATCTGATGATAACCAGAGTAAGCATCCAAAAACCTCAAGCGCTCACAACCCGCCGTAGCATCAATGATTTGATCAATACGGGGGAGAGCAAAAGGATCAGCCGGACAAGCCTTATTTAAGTCCATGTAATCCACACACATCTGCCAGGTGCCATTCTTCTTAAGTACAAGCACCGGGTTAGCCAACCACTCAGGGTGAAAAACTTTAACAATAAACCCGGCCGCCAAGAGCCGGGCCACCTCCTCACCAATAGCTTTCCGCCTCTCTTCGTTGAACCGCCGGAGAAACTGCCTGACCGGCTTAAACTTCGGATCAATATTAAGAGTGTGCTCAGTGAGTTCCCTCGGTACACCCGACATGTCAGAAGGTTTCCATGCAAAGATGTCCAGATTCTCACGGATGAACTCGATGAGCGCGCCTTCCTATTTAGGATCCAGATTGGCACTAATGCTGAATTGTTTAGATGAGTCGCCTGGAGTAAAATCAACAAGCTTGGTTTCATCAGCTGACTTAAACTTAATCGCCGGGTCATGCTCTGTGGTCGGCTTCTTCAGAGGTGTCATATCCGCCGGGTCAACGTTATCTTGATAAAATTTTAGCTCCTCTGCTGTGCAAACAGACTCGGCATAAGCCGCATCGCCCTCCTCACATTCCAGGGCTATCTTTCGACTCCCATGCACAATAATGGTGCCCTTGTGACCCGGCATCTTGAACTGCAAGTAAACATAACACGGCCACACCATGAACTTGGCGTAAGCCGGCCGACCAAACAGAGCGTGATATGGGATTTTGATTTTGACCACCTCAAAGGTTAATTTCTCAGCCCTAGAATCATATTCATCTCCAAAGGCCACCTCCAGCTCAATCTTTCCAACTGGGTATGCCGACTTACCAGGCACCACTCCATGGGAAACGGTGTTGGATGTCTTCAAATTTTTGTCAGTCAACCCCATACGTCGAAAGGTCTCATAATAGAGGATGTTGATGCTGCTACCTCCATCCATGAGTACCTTAGTAAACTTATATCCACCGACTTGAGGTGCTACCACCAAAGCTAACTGACTCGGATTGTCAACCCGGGGAGGGTGATCCTCTCTACTCCACACAATAGGCTGCTCTAACCACCTTAAATAACGGGGAATTGCCGGCTCAACAGCGTTCACATCCCTTTTATGAAGCTTCTGGTCTTGCTTGCATAAGCTAGTGGTGAACACATGATACTGTCCACTATTCAGCTGCTTTGGATTGCTCTGATAACCTGACTGCTGCTGTTGTTGACCTCCCTGACCAGACTGCTGGTGATTATAGCCACCTTGATTTCCCTGAAAGCCGAAATTTGAACCGCCACCCGGGCCATGAAAATCGCCGGCACCTGAGCCGCCACCCGGGCCATGAAAATCGCCGGCACCTGAGCCGCCACCCGACCCATGATTACCATCGAACGTGTTGGAATTCTTGAAAGCCTTCATGATCGCGCAATCCTTCCATAAGTGAGTACCTGGCCTTTCCTGGGTGCCATGTCTCGGACAGGGTTCATTGAGCAGCTACTTAAGAGATGGACTTGACCCGCCAGATCGAGGGGGCGGCCTCCCCTTGCGTCTCCGATTATTACCTTGTGCATTAGCGTTGGCCACAAACTCTGGATTACCATCGGCTTTACGCTTGTTGCCTCCTTGATTTGCTGGGTTATGTTGCTAGCCCTTCTCATTGCCATTCTTCTTTCCCTTCCCCGCCCTTTCCTCATAAGACACAGGATCCTTGGAATTATCAGAATCGGCGTGTTTGACTAGAGCCGCCATCAGCTGACCCATATCATCACAATCACGCTTGAGGCGCCCCAGCTTTTGTCTCATCGGTTCAACTCGGCAATTTTTCTCCAACATGAGGACTGCAGAGCCGGGATCCATCTTGTCAAACGAATGTATTATCTCCTTGACCCGGCGCACCCGATGAGTGGTATATTCACCCTCCTCTTGCTTACAATTAGTTAAGTCGACAATTGACATGGACTGCTTGCAGGTGTCTTTGAAGTTCTAAATGAACTGGGCCTTTAATTCCGCCCATGAGCCGATGGAATTAGGCGGCAGGCCCTTTAACCAAGTTCGGGCCGTTCCATCCAACATCATGGTGAAGTACTTAGCCATTGCTGCATCACTGACCTCCAACAATTCCATGGCCATCTCATAGCTTTCGATCCACGCCCCGGGCTGTAAGTCGGCCGCATAATTTGGCACCTTTCGGGGTCCCTTGAAGTCCTTGGGCAGACGCACATTACGCAAAGCTGGTACTAAACAAGGAACACCACTGGTTCTAGTGGCCACTCTTGCCTCAACAGAAGTTGTTGGATAGTCCGGGAAGGTTTGATGAGCCACCTGCTGAGCCGCTAGTTGAGCTGCCCGCCCGTCCTCTTGACGTATCCTGTCCTGTATCGGATTATAACCGCCGGGCTGGCTACGGCGCTGGGCGTTGCTTGACAAAGCTTCCAACTCCATGTGCCTGCTATAACTCGGACTCCGGCTTGGGCGAGGAGTCGAATGAATCTTGTCTCGACTATAAGAATAAGCCTCTTGCTGAGCCAGAGCCGTCTGGACGAGTTCTGATCCTTCGCGTCTCCATCGTTGTTGGATCGTCGCCGTCCACTGGGAGAGCCGCCAAATGTGCCGATGTTGCGATCAGGTTCTCCATGGGGTTAGAAAAGTGACCCGGTGGTGTTGGTACGTAGCGGGCCGGGGCCATATTCCCATGAGGAGGTGCCATCACCCGAGGCTGAACCGGTCCCCCTGCCCCAGATGTCATGAATTGATTTGCTTCTGCTGCAATATGTATTGTTGCTACTAAGGATAACAAAATGAGATCTATATCTGCCGCAATAGATAAACGGATCTCATGTACATCATGTCACCGTTCTTATTGCATTACTCCTTTTTCTCATGAACTTAATGCACTAGATGCATGCTGGATAGCGGTCGATGTGTGGAGTAATAGTAGTAGATGCAGGCAGGAGTCGGTCTACTAATCTTGGACGTGATGCCTATATAATGATCATTGCCTGGATATCGTCATAATTATTTGAAGTTCTATCAATTGCTCAACAGTAATTGTTTTCCCACCGTTTGCTATTTTTCTCGAGAGAAGCCACTAGTGAAACCTACGGCCCCCGGGTCTCTTTTCATCATATTTGCCTTTGTGATCTATTTTCCCTTGCATTCATTTTCAGATATATTAAACCAAAAATACAAAAATACCTTGCAGCAATTTATTTGTTCCGCGACCTATTTATCATATCTATGAGTTTTTACCTCACGTTTTTGCCTATCTTGAGGCGCCGTACCCGAAAGGGATTGACAACCCCTTTAACACGTTGGGTTGCGAGTATTTGTTATTTGTGTGAGGAGGTTCTCCTACTGGTTCGATAACCTTGGTCTCATCACTGAGGGAAAAACCTACCGTCGCTATACTGCATCATCCCTTCTTCTTTGGGGAAATACCGACGTAGTTCTAGCAGACATCAAAAGGAATTTCTGGCGCCGTTGCCGGGGAGGATCTTCAACATCAACCAGGTTCCTAATCGCAAATCTCATCTCCTCGCAATTTACATTATTTGCCATTTACCTCTCGTTTTCCTCTCCCCCACTTCACAAAAATTTGTCGTTTTATTCATCGACTTTCTCGTTCGCCCCTTTTCTCGTCAGATCTCATGTTTGCTTGTGTTGCCATGTGCCTTCTATTTGCTTACATCTTTGCTTGCTAGAATTTTATTGATATGGATCCTCATCCACTTGCTAATCTTTTCAAGAGATCTAACTATGTTGAACCAGTTGCTAGTGATTTGAGTGCACTTGAGTATCTCTATGAAGTTTTGCTTCAAATTCGTGAATCTGAAAATTGTGATGAATTGATTATAGAAGAAATTTATGATAGCTCCTTGCATAAAAGCATGATTGCAATGGCATTACTATAAATCTATTTATGTCAATTGTGCTAATAATATGAAAAAGCCGCAAGCTTGGGGATGCTAATTTTGATATGTCCACTACTTATTGCAATGATCATGATTGGGGTGATTCTTCTTATGATCTTGAAAATTTATTTAAGCCTCATGATGAATACGTTTGTAATAATATTAAAATTGGGTTTGGAAGAGTGTCAACTCTAGGTAATAATGATCCCACTATTTTGGAGAATGATCAATCTTATGAATTTTTTGATAAAAGTGGGCTTGGAGAGGTCATGACTTCATTTGATGATAATCCCACTATTTTGGAAGAGTGTCAACTTTGCATGCATGTGAGTCATATAGAGAATATTTTATGTGATAATTATATTGTTGAATTTGTGTATGATCCTACATGTAATTATTACGAGAGAGGAAAATATGGTGGTGGAAATTTTCATGTTACTAAATTACCTCTCTTCATGTTGAGATTGCTATTGTTTCTTTCTTCTTCCTTGTATATGCTAAATATTTCTTTTCTTGATAATTTGTTTGCCTACAAAATGCCTATGCATAGGAAGCATGTTAGACTTAAATGTGTTTTTCACAATTTTTATGATTCTCTCTTTATGCTTCAATTCTTGTCCTTCATGTGAGCATCAATAAAATTATGCCTTTCTAGGGGTGTAAAACGGTAGCGCTTGTTGGGCAATGAATAAAATTTATTTTTGCTTTTTTATTTCTGTTCTTGAGTGTTAGCACAATTATTCTACTGTTATGATTGTGTTTTTTGTGTTTTAATTAGTGTTTTTTCCAAGCAATGCCTTTGGGAAGACTTGGGTGAAAGTTTATTTGATCTTGCTGAAAAACAGAAACTTTCGCACTCACGAGATTCGTTGTAATTTTTTACAGAAGAGTGATTTTAAGTTGATTCTTTTTGAATAGGATTAATATACAAATTACTCACGTCCAACAATTTATTTCATAATTTTTGGAGCTACATAAGTATTCGCAATTTTCAGATTGCTACAGACTGTTCTGTTTTTGACAGATTCTGTTTTCTTTGCGTTGTGTGCTTGTTTTGATGATTCTATGGTTTCCTTTGATGATTTTTTCCATGGAAAAGTTGGAATACATTAGATATAATGCAAAAAAAATAAGAATAGGTTTTCTACAGTACTTATAGTAGTGGTTTGGTTTCTTATACTAACGGATCTCACGAACGTTTTGTTTGAGTTTTGTGTGATTGAAGTTTTCAAGTTTTGGGTTATCTTACGATGGATGAAGGAATAAGGATAAGCAAAAGGCTAAGCTTGGGGATGCCCGAGGCACCCCAAGATAATATTCAAAGAAGTAGCAAGCAACTAAGCTTGGGGATGCCCCCAAGTGGCATCCCCGCTTTCTTCTAACGACCATCATTATTTTACTTGAAACTATATTTTTATTTGTCACATAATATGAGTTTTGCTTGGAGCGTCTTGTATGATATGAGTCTTTTCTTGTTTTTCTTTGTGTTTAAATTGTTGAATCCTTGCTGGACACACCCTTTTGAGAGAGCCAAAAATTATGCTATGCCTGCTCCTATGTTTCACTTAAATTTGTAGAGCCATGGATTTGCTCTAGTACTTCACTTATATCTTTTTGAGCACAGTGTGCTTTGTTAATTTTGAAGAAATGCTCTCATGCTTCACTTATATTTATTTGGGAGTTAGTAAATATTTAAGAAATTCTCTCTTGCTTCACTTAGATTATTTTGAAAGAAAGAAATGAAAAAAGATTATGCTCATGATCTCCACTTATATTTGTTTGAGCCTATCAAAAGCAACACATGAAAATAGTCCCAAGGTGATAGCTATCCAAGGAGGATACAATAAAAACTTTCATGAAGATCATTGGACAAAATAAACTTGATTCTTAGTAATGGTTTTGAGATATGACGATTTGATATGTGAGTCATGTTGATGAGTAATTGTGCTTTAGTAAGAATATTAATGTTAAGGTTTGTGATTCCCTATGCAAGAACGAAATTTATATCCTACTTATAGTGCATTATTCGGTGTTACTTATGCTTAATGCTTGGGTACAAGATTTTTCGCTTTTTGGTTGGTCGCTTCTCAATCTTTTTGCTAGCCTTCATTTTGCACTAAGTATGATCACTACTTGTGCATCCAAAACCCTTTAAACCAGTTTTACCTTATGAGTCCACTATACCTACCTATATGCGGTATTTCCATGCCGTTCTAAGAAAATTTGCATGTGCCATCTCTAATGTTCAAAATAAATCTCTCTTTTGTGTGCTCTACTACTCGCGAGGCGGTAAAGGGTAGCCTACGTTTTCCATGCTAGATGTGTTATTCTCACGATGAGTGTTTATTCACTTGTCATTGCACGAGAGTACGTCAAAGGTACTAGGGTTGCCCAGTCCCGAAATGAATAAATGAATTTTCTTTATGTTGTCAAATAATAAATTTCTTGGAAAGTGTTGGTATGGAAGGCACCCGTGGATACGATTAGCCATGGAAAGTGAAAGTTATGGTGGAAAAAGGAATAAACTTTATTTTCTATTTAGGAACCGCCTATGATGTATATAGCATGGAAAGTGTTGGGATGCTCCAAGCCGTTTTCGTTGGTAGGAAAAGTATGCCTCTTTCCGCGCGGGGGTGCTTCAGGCACCAATCCCATCAGCAGAGAGGGACTACCCGGTGATTCAATATGCGGACGACACGATTGTCTTCCTCCCAGCTGAGAAGGATCAGGTTGAGACTCTAAAAAATCTCTTGGTGGATTATGCGGCTTCTATTGGGTTGAGACTCAATTTTCAGAAATCTACCCTGATCCCGATTAATGTTGCGCCTGCTGAGGCTCTAGGTTTTGCTGACATGTTTGGTTGTGTTGTGGGGGAAATGCCTTTTACCTATTTAGGACTCCCACTTGGGACTACTAAGCCCACTGTGATGGATTTCATGCCACTTGTGACGTCTGTCGAGCGAAGAGTGTCTGTGGCCAGTAACTTACTGGACTACGGCTCAAAACTCACCTACGTTAACTCGGTGATGCCGTCGCTGTTGGTGTATGCCATGTTTTCGCTCAGGATCCCTCCCAAGATTGTGGAACATCTGGATAAAATCCATAGAATCTGCTTCTGGAGCAAAAAGACGGAAGACGGGACGAAAAGCACTTCCCTTGCCTCATGGGAGCTCATCTGCCGCCCCAAGGCCGTAGGGGGTCTTGGGATCGTGGACCTTAAGATTCAGAATCAAGGTCTCTTGCTTAAACAGCTATACAAGTTTTATAATAAGCTGGATGTACCGTGGGTGAACCTTGTTTGGAGTTCATACTACTCAGTTAATGTACCGCATGCCTCCGACCCATGTGGCTCCTTATGGTGGCGGGATCTCATGCAGTTATCAGATATCTTTAGGGGAGTGACCCAGATCAAAATTCGAGATGGAAGTACAGCTTTGTTTTGGAAGGATCTCTGGAGCAATCAGCCTCTTGAGACCAAGTACCCGCGGGCTTTCTCATTTGCTAGAGAGGAGGATGTGACAGTTCAGAAAATACTGAGGTCTACACCATTGGAGCGGCTTTTCACATACCTTTTTCTCCCCAGGCTAGGGTGGAAGTTGAGGAGATTCAGGCGTTGACTGCTGGGTTTAATCCGGAGAGTAACAGAACTGACAGATGGTGCTATCTCTGGGATGCTAGAGGGCTGGGAGTATTCAAATCCAATGCTTTTTATGAGTACTGCTTTAAAGATGTTCCTGTTGATGCAGTCTTTCCTTGGATCTGGAAATCCAAATGCACAAACAAGTGGAAAGTTTTCGCATGGCTGCTGTTCGCAGATCGACTGAATACTCGTAACATGCTGAGAAGGAGACAATACAAACTGGAGGGTGATGTGTACACCTGCTTGCTCTGTGACACGCCCCCGGAAGAGACAGTGGTGCACCTGTTCTTCAAATGCCCGTTCGCCGCAAGGTGCTGGGATGCGATTGGGATACTCTGGCATGATTCTCAATGCAGACTGGAACTCATTCATGGGGGGGAGAGGTCCTGGAGTGGACCGTTGTTCATGGAGACTTTTATCATTGCCGCTTGGGGAGTGTGGAAAGAGAGGAATAATAAGCACTTTAGAAATATGACACCCTCGTTTGAGTCTTGGAGAGACAGATTCAGAACGGACATGTCCATGATGGTGCATCGCACGAGAGACTCTCTCCATCCCTTCATCAGGGAAGTAGTGCACGCCATCTGACCTTTTCCCCCCCTCCCCCAAATCTGTTGTGTAGTCTGTTTGGTTGCCTCTTCTACATAGTAAGTTATCTTTTGTACCCAGATTCCACTGTATTTCATGGGGTCACACCTCCCCTGATCCAGGTGTTGTTTTAATTTAAAAGTCAGTAGGAGCCTCTCCTACTGTCAGTGAGCGTTCAAAAAAAAGTATGCCTCTCAAAAATAATTTTATCTCTCAATTTAAGCTTTGAGCTCTGGCACCTCTACAAATCACTACTTCCCTCCGCGAAGGGCCTTTCTTTTGCTTATGCAATTTTTATTTTGAATTTGAGTCTCCATCTTCTCTTATAAAGCACCAACTAAGGGGCACTATGATCGTATTTGAGCATTGGGTGTAGCTAATATTCAAGTGTGTTTCATGAATGGATCAATGATTGAGCATGATGGGCTAGGGATAACTTGCTTTAGTGTTGATATTTTGAAAGACATGGTTGTTTGTTGGTATGCTTGAGTATTAAAGTCTTCATGTCAAAACTAGACTATTGCTTTGAATCATATAAAAGTCCATATGTCCATGCTATAAAGAAAAGAATGTGATGAACATGTTAGGCAACATTCCACATCAAAAATTCTGTTTTTATCATTTATCTACTCGAGGACGAGCAGGAATTAAGCTTGGCGATGCTGATACGTCTCCAATGTATCTATAATTGTTGATTGTTCCATGTAGTTATATTATCATTCTTGGATGTTTTACAATCATTTTATAGTCATTTTTGGTACTAACCTATTGACATAGTGCCCAGTGCCAGTTGCTATTTTCTGCATGTTTTTTACATCATAGGAAATTAATATCAAACGGAGTCCAAACGCAACGCAACTCCTGTAGGAATTTTTTTGGGCCAGATGAAAGCCAATGGGCCAAGGAAGCACGTGAGGGGCTGCTCGAGGTGAGCAGCACTCACCAGGGCACGCCAGGAGGCCCAGGCGCGCCCTTGGGGCGGGAGGGTTCTGCCCATGTCGGGTGCCCCCCGAACCGCCTCTATGCTCTATAAATACCACAATATTCCAGAAACCCTAGGGGAGTCGATGAAATATTGGTCCAGCTGCCGCAGAGTCCAGAACCACCAGATCCAATCTAGACACCGTCATGGAGGGGTTCACCACTTCCATTGGTGCCTCTCCTATGATGCGTGAGTAGTTCTTTGTAGACCTACAGGTCCGTAGTTAGTAGCTAGATGGCTTCCTCTCTCTCTCTTGTAGGACAGTAGCGATTTTCCCTCAAGTGGATGACCTAAGGTTTATCAATCCGTGGGAGGCGTAGGATGAAGATAGTCTCTCAAGCAACCCTGCAATCAAAGACAAGAAATCTCTTGTGTCCCCAACACACCCAATACAATGGCAAATTGTATAGGTGCACTAGTTCGGTGAAGAGATGGTGATAAAAGTGTAATATGGATAGTAGATATGACTTTTTGTAGTGCAAACAATAAAAATAGCAAGGTAGTAAATACTAAAACGAAGCACAAACGGTATTGCAATGATGGAAAATGAGGCCTAAGGTGCATACCTTCACTAGTGCAATCTCTCAACAATGCTAATCTAATTGGATCATATAACCATCCTTCAAAGTGCGATGAAGAATCACTCCAAAGTTCCTATCTAGCGGAGAACATAAGAAGAAATTGTTTGTAGCTGTTCTTTCCGATCAATCTATCCAAGAGTTCGTACAAAAATAACACCAAGTTATTCTTTCCGATCGATCTATCAAGAGTTCGTACTAAAATAACACCAAGTTATTCTTTCTGGTCGATCTATCAAGAGTTCATACTAAAATAACACCAAAGCAAATTCAGATTCATAATACTCAATCCAACACAAAGAACCTCAAAGAGTGCCCCAAGATTTCTACCGAAGAAACAAAAGACGAGAACATGCATAAACCCCTATGCATAGATTACCCCAATGTCACCTCGGGGATCCGCAAGTTGAGTGCCAAAACATATCTCAGGTGAATCAATATAATACCCCATTGTCACCATGAGTATTCATACGCAAGACATATATCAAGTTATCTCAAATCCATAAAAGTATTCAATCCGGAAAGAACAAAATCTCAAAGGGAAAACTCAATTCATCACAACAAGATAGAGAGGGGAAAACACCATATGATCCAACTATATTAACAAAGCCCGTGATACATCAAGATCGTGACATCTCAAGAACAAGAGAGAGAGAGAGAGAGAGAGAGAGAGAGAGAGAGAGATTAAACTCATAGCTACTGGTACAAACCCTCAGCCCCGAGGGTGGACTACTCCCTCCTCATCGTGGTGGCAGCCGGGATGATGAAGATGGCCACCGGTGATGATTCCCCCCTCTGGCAGGGTGCCGGAACGGGGTCTAGATTGGATCCCGTGGTTAAAGAGGCCATGCGGCGGCGGAACTTCTGATCTAGGCTACCCCGAAGGGTTTTGGAATATTTGGAAATTTATAGGGCAAAGAGGCGGTCCAGGGGGCACCTGAGGTGGGCAGCACCCACCAGGGCGCGTCTAGGCTCCTTGGCGCACCCTGGTGGGTGCTGCTCCTGTCGAACAGACCCCCAGGTGCTTCCTTGGTCCACTGGCTTTCTTCTGGTCCATAAAAAATCCACAGGAAGTTTCGCGGTGTTTGGACTCCGTTTGATATTGATTTCCTGCGATGTAAAAAACAAGCAAAAAACAGCAACTGGCACTGGGCACTGGGTCAATAGGTTAGTCCCAAAATATAATATAAAGTTGCTATAAAATGATTGTAAAACATCCAAGAATGATAATATAATGGCATGAATACTTCATAAATTGCAGATATGTTGGGGACGTATCAGCGTGAAGTTGACTCTTCCACTTGGACGGATGAGGTGCTCTCCTTCACCTCCGTTGGGCGAATCTTACCAATAGACAAGTCTTGTATTGCTTCTGAAGGATCTTTGTCACCTACATCAATTGGCAATTGCTCTACTTGCGAGCCGTTAGATTCATCAAACTTTACATCTACCGTTTCTTCAACCTTCCGGCTGAAATTGTTGTAGACACGGTATGTGTGAGAGTTTGAGCCATAACCGAGTAGGAAACGTTCATGAGATTTAGGAGCAAATTCCGAATGACGATGCTTATCAAGAATGTAGCACTTTGAGCCTAATACCCAAAAGTATCCAACTTGGGGTTTGTTACCGGTGAGAAGCTCGTATGCCGTCTTGCTGAGTAGCTTGTGAAGATATAGAAGATTCGTTGCATGGCAAGCTGTCTCAACCGCTTCCGCCCAAAAGTGTTTTGGCGTCTTGTACTCATCAAGCATCATTCTCGCCATTTCAATGAGCGTACGGTTCTTCCTCTCAACAACTCCATTTTGTTGAGGCATGTGCGTAGCCGATAACTCATGTGAAATCCCTTCTTTGTCAGGAAAGGTGTCCACATTGGCGTTCTTGAACTCTGTTCCATTGTCGCTGCGAACCTCTTGATCTTCACTTCAAATTGATTTTGGGCCTTCCTAGCGAAGTTCTTGAAGATCTTTTGGACCTGCGATTTATCAGCAAGAAAGAACACCCACCTAAATCTTGAAAAATCATCAACAATGACCATTCTGAATGAGTTACCACCGAGACTCTTGTAGGCGTTGGGACCAAAAAGATCCATGTGAAGTAGCTCAAGCGGTCTTCTTGTGGTCATGATGTTCTTCACGGGATGACTTCCTCCAACTTGTTTTCCTGCTTGGCAAGCACTACAAAGTCTATCCTTGTCAAATATAACATCTTTAACACCAAGGATATGATCACCTTTAATAAGCTTGTCAAGATTTCGCATGCCCGCATGACCTAATCGTCTATGCCACAACCAACCTCTAGAGGATTTAGCAATTAAGCAAGTTCTATGTTGAACATTTTTAGTGAAATCAACAATGTATAGATCACCTCGACGTATACCGGTAAAGACCATATTATGATTATCTCTTCGAAACACTTGGCCATCTACTTCAGTAAATAGGACACTGAAACCGAAATTGGCTAGTCTAGATACAAAAAGTAAATTATAGCCAAGAGATTCAACGAGCATAACATTTTGTATGGAGCTGTCATGTGAGATGGCCACCATACCGAGGCCAACCACCTTACCCTTTGAGTTGTCACCAAAAGTTACATACTTTCGAGGGCCATCGTTTTCAGCAAGCTCACGAAACATATCCTTGTCTCTAGTCATGTGATCGGTACATTCACTATCAAGAACCCATTCCTTTCCTCCAGCCATGTAGCCGCGAAGGTTAGCCATAAGACAAAGTGTCTCATAGACTCATCAAGATCATAGTCATTATCATCATCCTCATCATAGTATCCATGTTCAACATCATCTTGTGATTGATCATTTCCTAGAGAGAGTGATTCCTTAGTTTTGTGATTAGGACAATGTGCATCTTTATGAATTCTAATGACTTCAGAAATGATGTTGCTAATGATTCCAACATCTCCTTTGGCACGCATAAGGTCACAAAACTCAAATAGACAATCACCAAACTTAGGATCATTAGGAATCATCTTATTTAAAGCAATGGACTTGTGAACAGTCTCGTCTAAGTTTTTCAAGGAATAGTTTGGAAATCGTTCCTCAAGAAATCTCCATATGGTGTAAGCACATTCAAGAGTTGGCAAGCAAGTAATCAAATTTCTAGGCAATCCTCTAGTGATAAGATTGACGTTCTAAGATTCCGAATCACGTCAAGAGACTCATCTGGGGTAGGATGCAAAGGATCAATAAGGGATGCACAAGGGGTAGTAATGTACTTTTTCAAGTGATATTCATTGGAAATCTCAAGCATCTCATTTTTCCAAGCATTATAGAACTCTCCATCAAGCATAGGCACTCTACGTCTAATACTCCCAATCATAGACTCATCCATCTTCCTGCAATGGTGATTAAACCAAAGCAATAAAGACCAAAGCTCTGATACCAATTGAAAGGATCGACAAGAGGTGTCTAGAGGGGGGTGATTAGACCCTCAACAAGTAAAGGTGACAGTTCTTAAGTTTTTCAAGTTGAGGTTGCAAATTAGCACAATTTTCAACATTCACAATACATTTCAAGCAAGCATGGAAAGAGTATATGAGCAGCAGAAAGTAAAGCATGCAACTTGCAAGAAGGTAAAGGGATGGGATTGGAGTGTGCAAATGCAATTTGAGACATGGAGATTTTTGGCGTGGTTCCGATAGGTGGTGCTATCGTACATCAACGTTGGTGGAGACTTCAACCCACGAAGGATAGTGCGAGTCCACGGAGGGCTCCACCCACGAGGGTCCATAAAGAAGCAACCTTGTCTATTCCACCATGGCCATCGCCCATTAAGGACTTGCCTCACTTGGGTAGATCTTCACGAAGTAAGCGATCTCCTTGCCCTTACAAACTCCTTGGTTCAACTCCACAATCTTGACGGAGGCTCCCAAGTGACATCTAACCAATCTAGGAGACACCACTCTCCAAAAGGTAATAGATGATGTGTTGATGATGAACTCCTTGTTGTTGTGCTTCAAATGATAGTCTCCACAACACTCAACTCTCTCTCATAGATTTGGATATGGTGAAATATGATTTGAGTGGAAAGCAACTTGGGGAAGGCTAGAGATCAAGATTCTTTTGGTTGGATTGGAATGTCTTGGTCTCAACACATGAGTAGGTGGTTCTCTCTCAGAAAATGTGTAGTCTCTCCCTAATAATAAAGCACGGATTGGGTCTCCGGATTCACCGTCACAATACGCTTTCTTCACATGTCATAATACGCTTTTACGAGATAAAATTGTAATATAAACGAGGTGGTACTAATTGAATTGAATCGGTACGAAAGAAAATAAAAACGCAGCCACGCTCTGCCTCGCGGCGCTCCGCCCCGCCCAACCCACCGTTCCCTCCAGCCAGGCCCCGCGCGCCGCCGGCCGACTCCTGCCTCCCAATCCCATCTCCTCCCCACCCGGGGCTTTCTTCGCCGTTCACAGCTTCCCTCCATCGACTGGCCGCGACCTCGCTGGAGGCAGAGGATGGGAGGGTGCGGAGCTGGCATCCGCCTCACGAAGATCGAGCGGGCCGATCTGCGCGCCAGCGACCTCGCGGGAGGCAGAGGATGGGATGGCGTGCTGCACTCGAGACGAGCGGGCTCGATTAAGGGGACCGGAGGTTGGCGCCGGCGGGCTCGTGGACGGGGATGGAGAGGGCAGGTGCCAATCCGGCGTGACAAGAAAGTTGTTGCGGCGCCGGCCGACCAGCTCCGTCTCCGCGATTCCATGGACGTGGCGTCGTCGCGGGGCCGGCCTGCCGGGAGGGCGAGTGGCTGCGCGCGTAGGCCGTGGCGATGATGCCGCGGGTGGAGGCGCTCGCCGCCGACCGCGCGCGGCTGGAGGCCGTCAACGCGCTGCAGCACGAGTCTTGGCCCCTGGGAGGCCCGCGACGTTCGCCTCCAGTGGTGCCTCCTCAAGGTGACCCCTCCGCTCCATCCACTCCCTCCTCTTTATCCTAGGATTTCGATCGGCTCCTCACTGATGCTACTGACTAGCGTGTGCACGCGGAGATGTCAGGCGGATGAGAACTGGAGGATGTGGGAGGCGACGTGCATGGCCCTATGTCGCTCCGACGATGACCGGATATTCCCCGGTAAGAGGAGCATTTCCTCAGCTGCTACTCTGCTTGGTACTAGCAGCGCATATCACCTAATCTTTACATAATCAGGTTGCTACGGACTGCTACCCTTGTCTGCTGCACTGAATATAGAACACCTAATTCCCTAAAGAGTGAAAATGAGGATCTAAAGATTTTATACAAGTGTGAGCTGGAAAACGAGGAGCTTAAGGTACGTTACCGAAACATGAGTTGCGTCCCAGCTTGTGCATCCTGTCAGTTTTCTTAAATCATATTCTGTGTGCCCATGCCTGCTTCTTATACTGTTAGATAAGAGCCAACGACCGGGAGGAGGAGGACGCACGGCAGCGTCAGAATCAGCGCGTCGGATCCGGCCGAGGCTTACGTCGACACGGATGCGGAGGCTCTAGCTGCAGCCGCCGCGCTCTATGCCCCGCCCCTGCTCGCCGAGCCCTGCCTCTCTGGATCTCCAGCAATGTACGCTGCCATTGACCTGCACTTTTCAGAAATCTTATGTAACTTAAGCAATGTATAAATGAATATCCACTATTCATATGTGACAAGAAGTGCATGAACTTGGCTAATGTTTAGGGGCATAAACATGATCATGTCAAAACTGCATAGAGGCACCATGTTATTATGTTCTTACAGATAAAACGTTCAGGTTACTAATTTCTCTTTGCTGAGTGATTTTACTGTTCCTCATTAGTACGTGTTAGAGCTATGAATGCTGAACTCGCTAGATTCCTTTTTGCTATGTCCGCAGGGAGGTCGCTTCTGGCATGTTCCGCAAGTTCAAAACGAAGAAGATCTCTGTTTGCACAGCCCTTCAGGGGAACAAATGGATTTCTGCACTCCGTCAGGTCAACACCACCGAGTTAGTTCATGAATCCATCAAATTATGGTTGTTGATCAGAGAGGTGCAAATACCACAGGCCAAGATGTCGTCTCCTGGTGTTGGACAACAGATGGAATGTATATGACGCGCTCAACCTACAAGGCAATGTTCTGGGGCTCTTACTCGAGCACTTGCTCTCGAACTTTCTGGAAGGCTTTGGCTGAAAACAAAGTAAAAAATTTCTGTTGACACCTGTCGCTTGGGAGGATTCTGACCGCGGACAAGCTGATCCAGAGAGGATGGCAAGGAAGCGAGATTTGTTCGATGTGCAGTTCACAGGAGGAGTCAGTGGATCATCTTCTTCTGAACTGTTATTTTGCTCGCCAAGTTTGGAGGAGGATCGCGGCTTGGTCTTGTTTCGATTCGAGACATTATGACGTGAAGATGGCCTCCGGGAGGGCACGGTGTACTCCTGGTGGCTGGAGCGAGCCTGCCAAATCCTTACGACCAACCAGCGAAAGTTTGATGGGACTGTTGCTTACACAAAAAAAACTTTTCAAAGAAAGCTCTTCAAAAATGTTCTTCTTCAAAGAAATGCACTGATTTTCATAAAAATAGTAACTATTCTTAAAAAAGTGTTCCAGTTTTTATGAAAATGCTAACTTTTAAATAAGGAATTTTCCGCATTTTTCAGAAAAGCAAAAAGAAAATGACAGACAATCTATTCCAAGAAAAAATTACTCTTCCATAAAAACAGATGGATAACGCTAAGGCGGCTTCTTCACGTCCGAACCTCATGCTACATAAAGAACTAATCAGTTTAACCTTATTATCGATGTATATTAAAATTATTAAAATTAGATACAAAAAATGGTGCCCGGTGCAACGCACGGGCATTTGTACTAGTGGAAGTGTAGGCACGTTCTGATGGCTCTCTCTCAAATGGAGAAGAGGGTGGAGGGGTATATATAGCCTCCACACAAAATCTAGCCGTTACACACAATTTACCAAACTCGGTGAAACTCGGTTAGACCGACATGGTTCAAAATGTGAACGTTAGAGTTTTTGGTGGGACCGACAAGGTGAACTCGGTGGGACCAATGTACTAGGGTTAGGGAAAAACCTCATCTCGGTGAGACCGATTGCATGAACTCGGTGAGACCGCTTTCAGCAATCAGAAAACAGAGACTCGGTCAAGCAAACTCGATGGGACCGACTGCATATCTCGGTGAGACCGAAATAATTACAATAGGTGACAGAGAGTTTGCAGGGCCATCTCGGTGAGACTGAGATCCCATCGATGAGACCGAACTGATTAGGGTTTCTAGCAGTGGCTATGTCAATGAACTCGGTGGCGCCGGATGAATCAAATCAGTGGGGCTGAGTTTGATTTTAGGTTTGGGACATATGTGGAAATGAGAAAGTGGTTGAGGGATTTTGAAGCATATCACTAAGCATTTTGAGCAAGCAAACCATTAAGCAACACCTCATCCCCTTTTACTAGTATTGCCTTTTCCTATGTACTCTATGTGATCTTGGATCACTAAAATGAAAATGAAGAGTCTTGAGCTTTTGCCAATATGTGTCCTTAGCATCTTGAAGGGGCTCCACATCCTCTTGTCCTGCCACTCCAATGTTGAACTCATCTGAAATATACTAGATAAAAGTATTAGTCTAACAAGAGATATGTTGACATTAATTATCAAAATCACCCATGGAGCACTTGTGCTTTCAGCATGTGCCTCCGGAACACTGTCGTTCGAGATCCTACTCGGGAGAACGGCAATACGGTTTTTCGGGAGCGCCTCGACGTGACTGCTCCCAATCCGTCCGCATCTCCGTCCGCCTCTGCTTCCACTACTTCCCTTGCATCGACACCATGGTCAACGCCGCTGCTGCCAAGAAGAAGGCCACGGATGACGCCGAGGCTGCTGCTGTCGCCGCCGCGTTGACCTGGCCAACCGGAGGATATGATCTATTCATCCCTCGTTTACTCGTACTTGTACTAGCCGTATATGTACTGTTCATAGATGGTTCACGTCTATGTTCTGTATGTACTAGAATGCTGAGGTATCGGTATGAGATGCATACCGTATTTGCCATGCTTATTTTACTCGTGGATTAGTTTAATCAGAAAAATGCTAATATTTCCAACACATACATGACTGGTTGCAACTGAACTTATCTGAACTAGACTAAACTGAATTGTCTGAAGTACCAATGGAGGGGAGGTGAACGTCCTGTACAAGAGGAAGGATGGGAGGGTTGGGCTCATCATCCCCAAGCAGGACGGCCATGTCGACAAGGCCCCCATCGACGCCAAGGAGCACCCCGTCGTCGGCTGACCACACCAGGCCGTCTCCTCACCAAGTCACTAGAAGTAGCTGATGGTGGTGCGTGTCTGTCAAGTGTCAACTGTTGGTCTTTCGTCAGATGACTGTGCAACTGATCCCTTCCTTATGCAAATTAACAAACACTTCCTGAGCTCTGTAATGACGATCCCACGTCACTTGGTAATTTCCTTTTCCTAATTTTCATAACTACTGCATTAGGACAGTAACATGAACTAATCATCACGAACACTATTACACTCAGCTGCCAC
Source organism: Triticum dicoccoides (assembly GCF_002162155.2). Classification (NCBI taxonomy): domain Eukaryota; kingdom Viridiplantae; phylum Streptophyta; class Magnoliopsida; order Poales; family Poaceae; genus Triticum; species Triticum dicoccoides. Next base: position 720,048,111 of record NC_041389.1, on the reverse strand, counting down.
AACTGCGATGGAGCGTGTCATGGAGAGACACGAGTAACTCTCCAATCTGCATGAGAACCTAGCACTAGTTTTTCCTTTGAGGCAACAGAACCTAGCATTGCTGCCTCAGATAGAGTATACTATTTTTTTCTTCTGAAAAAGAGGTTAAACCCCGGTCTATCCATCATCAGTTATCTTTATTTATTATTCAATAAAGGTCTAATAAGAATATACATCAAGCCGAAGCCACCTTGCACACCTAAAAAACTCGATAATGTTGAGTGCTCTCACTCCCCATATCTAAAATCGGTGTCGTCGCCGATCCATCCACATAACGTATCCGTAAAGCCGGTGCAGCAGACCTAAAGCGTACATCACATGCACACGTTTTAGAAGCCGCCATCATCCTCAAACCGCTGACCCATCTTCAGGAGAGAGATTCACATCATCCTTGCCAGTCCGTCCATCCGTCGACGCCACCACGGCTCCCAGCAGCGCCATCACCCTGCGCTCATCCATTAGACGCGAAGATTCTGGAAGATCTGTCGTGTGTAGCACCTGCCGACCAGGCATGACACAGCGTAGCACCTGTCGCCCATGCATGACTTAAGACCTTCACCGAAGCTCCGTGCAAGACGAAGCCGCTCCACCTCCTACCTCTATCTTCCAGCGCTGCTCCACAAACAATGCTCCCAAGAGAGAAACGACACCGCAATGCCGTCATCGTCCGATCTGGAAGACCATATCTTAGGGTTTTCCCCGGAGCATCACGAGTGGGTCAACAGAAGTCACATGACGATGCCCTCATCAAGGTAATGGCGCAGAACAACGCTATCACCTGCCATCGGCTCGGTTTTCACCGGCAACTCTGTCTTCCCGACTCGCACCCGGGGACTAAATGACGAATCTTGAGATCTGATGATCCATCCTCAGGCCGACCACCTCCGACAGAAGAGATGGCCACCACCACTGGCTGCACCGACCAGATCAGATCTGACCAGAGGTGCCGCCGAACAGTCCAGCAGGCCCTCTACGCCGCCAGTGCCGATCTAACGGCCGATGGCGCGCCATCGCCGACCATAGCCACCGCCTTTCCCGGTATAGTGACGTGTCACGCCTGTAGCTATCGCCACCCGAGGCAGGGCCGGCCACCACGCTGCCACCTGTCGCAGCCATCGCCGTCGCGCCGCATAGATTGGATCGGCCACACCACCACGCGTTTAGGGGCCCCGACCACCCTAAGACGCGGAGAGAGGGAGTCCCCCGCCACCATCGTCGGCCTCCAAGCTTAGCCCGGCGGCGTCCTCCGGCGGCGGCGGAGGGAGGGGAAGAGCGAGATCGCGCCCCCCAGCGGCTAGGGTTTGGTCGCGTGGACGACGCGGGGGCAGATAGAGTATACTACGCATATGTTTTAACATAAGGATCAAGTATCTAACAGAGCTCATCACACATGGAAATTCCCCTCTCCCTCCCTCCCTCTCTCTCTCTCTACCCCTAAATCTCACCCTCTCGCCATTGTGGGTGTCCTTTCCCTCCTTGAAGGCATATTACCAAAAAATGCTTTCCTTATCATTAGGCTGTGTCTCAGGACCGGCCCTATACAGCACAATCCTATTGATTTAACCATACATGCATGGGACAAAATGAAGCACATCCGCTGGATGGAGCATCGGAGTATCGGCTGAACAGTATACTTTCGTTTCATTATAAATTCGGCCACTGGGCATCCTATATCCTATATACTCCATCCGTCCAAAAATACTTGTCATCAAAATGGATAAAAGGAGATGGATGTAGATGTATTTTAGTTTTAGATACATCTTTTTTTATCTATTTTGATGACAAGTACTTTCGGACGGAGGAAGTACCTAAGAAGTTCATCCCCACTAATCTATTTATCTAAATATGCTGGCTATCCACATCAGCATTTTTTCACTTGCTTACGTGGGGACCCACCAGAGTAGAGAACATCCACACCAGCTTTCCGTCACCAGCTGTTGGACCCACCATAGGTGACAACGGGCCCCTATTCATCTCAAACCATCGCTCCCCATGTCTGGTTCCATCGCAAACATTCATTCCACTAGATGACCCGGTTGCGCCAATGACGCAAGAAGCGAATTAGAAAGAATGCTAGTGGTGAGTAAGTAAGAGATGTAACCGGAAATATAATGCAGTGTGGATTGTATTACATCATGTATTAACCACAAATCATGAAATCAATACCAGAGAACCAACTAATGTCACCACCTCTGTACTAACAACCAACATTTAGTATCACAGGAGTGTTTACTTGCAGATCAGGAGTATCACAATTACAACTAAAGAGGCATTGTCTCACTGCTGTCCCTGAGCAACAGAACAATTATTTGTAACAAGGGCAAGCTTGGCTGATGCAAAATGATCACTCTGAAACTATATTTTAGAACCAAATTAAAAAGGAACAAAATAATCTAATACTCCCTCCGTTCCAAAATAACTGTCTCAACTTTGTACAAAAACATCATGTATCTTTAGGACCAATTTTTAGACCATGGTACCACATAATCAAGAATTAGACATATCAGATTGCAACGTATTCATGGTCAGTTACCAATCATGTCACACCAAGGATTTGCACATAGAACCTGAAATAACTGCAGCTAGCTTGAAGTCTGAAATCTACCAGGTGACAGACAAAAGCAATACCACCAAACCTTATTCTTATTGGACAAGCACAAGATTTAAGAGAAGATAACACACACAAAATCCTATTTGGTTTCTGGAAGCATGCACTTTCTGGATTGTGCACATCAAAGCATGGAAGAACATTCCTAGGAGAGCCATTGTAGCACAACAAACTAAACCAAAAATCAAAAAAGAAGTGAGTTTGTATCATGTAATTTAGCAATGTATCAGCCCATATCACCATTTATTTTTCAGAGACCAAAGAAAATGACAGAAGTTTCCCTATTTTTTCCTGTACCTTTCTACTAGAATGCTCTCTATTTACGAGCGCCACACAGACTATTTCCACTTGGCGGCAGGTTGGACACAACAATCCTCGCCGCGAGCTGCAGAAGAACCATACACGCACATACGTCAGACCAGGACACGAACACGGGTGCCGTGAGGGGGAACGGAACGGACCGGAAGGGGAGAGACAGATGAAAGAGGGAACGTACGGAGGCATAGTCTGGCTGGGAGGCAGTGACCGGGGCGGCGGTCTCGGCGGCGAGCTCGTCGAGCTGGCTGGTGGTGACGCCCATGTATACCCTGACGCAGACCGAGCACGGGGTCGCGGTGATCCTGGCTGAGCCCATAGCTGAGCTTCTTGAGCCGCACCGTGATCTTGTCGAAGTGCACCGTCTCCGTCCGCCCGTCCCGCTTCACGACGTACATCACCGAAAACTAACAAAAACATACTCATGTGCATCATCCAAACAGGCAATGGTTTTGCATGTTTGTACATCAGAATCAATAATTGAATTATCAACAGACTGGTATATGCAACATGCTTAAATATCATGCCAGGAGAATAATTAAATGCCACATTTATGAATAACTGAACATTATGAATGCCATGCTGCATTTTGTAATGGTAATGATCCAAGATAGTTAAATAGATGGTCATTATTAGGAATGCTCCATAGGATCTAAAGACACGTGTGCATGTTTCTTAAGTGTGCTTTCTAAAATTGGAACACCATTTAGCTCTATTAGCTTGACTTGAAGCGATGGGGACACCGCAAAGTTGATCCCGTACTAATAGTCACAGACAACAACCTTGTAGAAGATCATGCCCACCCTTGGTCCTTGGAGGGACGTGTGTTGTAGTGGTAACCACATCAGTGAACTTGAAAGGATATACATGTTCCTACATTACAGAAATGAAACAATAAGCATCTTCACAATAGGACTACATCACTCGACCAACAGGGCATTTAACGCAAATGCATTGGCTAATGCCAATGATGTCTGTTTCTTACACAGGATAGCCATGAAATTGTTAATCGTATAAAAGTAGAGGAATGCAAAGAAACCACGATCGTTCTACAATTGTTGAAGCAAGCTATTATCTTTCAAGAAATCCTATAGAAAATAAGCAATGTAAAAAGGGGAAACAGCTAGGCACGCACTAAGAAACTGATGAACAATATCTGTCCAACTAAACTTCTACACATGATGAAATCAATATCCTTGCAGAGGGCCCTTTATAATTGGAACAAAGAAACAATTTTAAAAAACAGTACCCCTCTGTCATCACCATAGTCTAGCAGATTAAGTTAACACAATTTAGGATGAGTAGCACTATAATATTAAAACTGAACTAATTGTTCCTGCTACTTGTTGCTTTCTGATGCCTTGTACATATTCATATATGATACAGTAACACTGGCAGCAATTTCTCAAGCGCAAGAACACATATTTTTTTCAACTAACAGATTGTATCTAAAGTCCCCCAAAAGCTGACTTAGAATCTAATCAAATAAGTCAAAAACTCTTTTTTAGACTAAACAAGTAGAATCCTGCCTTCTTGTGGCTACAATTTAGTCTTGGCTAGAATTTAATCTAACAAGCAGAAACCTCGTCAGAATTTAATACAGAATATGAATGACAATAAAACAATTCTAAGCAAAGAGGAGGAAGAGGGGAGCGAAGCTGACAGGGAAAGGTTGTCGGGGCGAGCTGAAGGCTTGCATTCAGAAAAACTCTCCCACAGGCTTGCTCTACACTCGCCGTTGCTCTCGACCGCGACCGTAAATTTCTGGGAATATATGTTTCCTCTATATAATTATGCTGGATTTTTGGAGAGATGCATCACATAATATCTTTCAGTTTCAAATCCATGAGTTTGTGTAGATTTCGTTTGTAAAACTTTGTATAGCTTAGGTTCTGAACTATCTTTATGAAACCTTATGTAAGATCTGAAGTCAATCCTGTCGATTGTGTACATATCCTTTACCAACAGACTAAAACCAATAATACCATTGCTAGTCCATGGGAACCAAACTGGTTTCACTCCAGGGCGTAGCATAGCTGAAAATTTTATCTTCGCGGCCGATCTCATAAGTGCCTGCCATTCCAGAAAAGCACCAACCATGGTCATCAAATTGGACTTTACCAAAGCCTTCGACTCCCTCTCTTGGGACTCTCTCGCCTCCATTTTATGTTGTCATGGCTTCCTGCCAAAATTCTCAGCATGGATTCATAACCTCCTAGCAACTGGGAAAAGTGCTATCATGCTGAATGGGATCCCCGGAAGCTGGATAAATTGCAAAAACGGGCTCAGGCAGGGTGACCCTATCTCGCCCTTGGCGATGATGCGGGTGTCATCTGCGTATTGCAAAACGGTGGGCGGGAGGTGCGCGAACAGGGGGTGACTGAGATGAGCGAGGTCACAGTCTTGTTGGATCATTTGTTGTAGGAGATCAGCAATGATGATGAAGAGGCATCCAGTGGCGCTGCTCAACAGTTAAAAAACATCCTTCACGATTTCGCCATGGCCACAGGCCTTACTATCAACTTCACAAAAACGACTTACGTACCCATGCACGTCAGCTCTTCCATGGCTGACTCCATTGCCTCCACCTTGCAATGCCCAATCTCAACATTTCCGCAGATCTACCTCGGTCTCCCCCTAACACCTACGCGACTGCCTACAAATGCCTTCCTACCGATCATCGAACGCTGCCGCAAACTTTTATCAGGTTGGCGCGCAAAAATCCTTTCCAAAGGTGATAGGCTCATCCTATTATCGGTGGTCCTCGACTCCCTTCTTGTCTACTTCATGTCAGTCTTCACCATCCCCAAAAGTGTGCTTAAAACACTAGACTCTATTCGACGAGCTTTTTTCTGGGCCGCGGAAGAAACATGCACTGGTGCTCAATGCTTAGTTGCCTGGAAAAATGTGTGTACACCAAAGAACCGTGGTGGTCTAGGGCTAAAAAATCTCCACAAGCAGAACCAATGCTTACTTATGAAATTTGCTGTAAAGGCTCTCTTACCAGACACACCGTGGCTAGAATGGATCGCTTTGCAGCACCCAAATGCCCTCATTGCTCCACAAAATAGCCAATCCTTCATTTGCAGAACAATAAATCAACAGCTGCCAACACTCCACGCCATCTCATTTGTACTTACAAATTCAGGCACTAACACCTACTTCTGGCTAGATACTTGGTTGCATAGCCAGCCACTTGCTACTTTATTCCCCTGCCTATACTCGCACACCAATATCCCACTAGCTCGTGTGGCTGTTGTCCTGAATCATGGTTTGGAAACAATCCTACGGAACCGCCTAACATCTGATGCTGCTACCGGGTTGTGCTCTTTGTTGTCTCTCCTGCAGGATTTTCGGTTGACGACAGGACCGGATGAGCGCTACCTAAATGGTGGCCTGCGCTTCTCCACGAGGGTAGCATACGCGCTGATCATGAGCCCCAACGACGATGATGACGACGTGCATGCCGTGGCCATCTGGTCTTCATGCGTTCTATATCGCGTGAAGATCTTTGCATGGCTCCTGTTTCTAGATCGACTCAACTCACAATGCAACCTTCTGCGCAAGCATATCGTCACCGACTCTCTATGCCCGCGCTGCGGACATGATGGTGAAACCAGCGCCCACATATTCCTGGCATGCCCGCTTGCGCAACGTATCTGGCAAAGGATCGGCCTCTCTCCTTCGAGTTGCATTGATGGACTCTGGGACTGCCGTCTACCTACCCAGGTAGATGCGGTCATCTGGCACTCCGTCCTCCTCATCATCCTATGGAAGATTTGGGACTCCAGAAACGCTATGACCTTCAGGCAACAAAATCATCACAGTATTATCACTCTCAGGCGAATCGTCGATGACCTAATGCTCTGGACACACCAGATGAAGAAACCAGTGCATAAACAGGCCGCCTCTTCCTGGCGTTCCTACCTCTTATCACGACTACACGTGCTCATGTAATTCCTCTTTGTAATCAGTCTGACGATGGGTTACAAACTTGAGAAATATACTAGTACAAATGCCCGTGCGTTGCACCGGGCACCATTTTTTGTATCTAATTTTAATATACATCGATAATAAGGTTAAACTGATTAGTTCTTTATGTAGCATGAAGTTCGGACGTGAAGAAGCCGCCTTAGCGTTATCCATCTGTTTTTATAGAAGAGTAATTTTTTCTTGGAATAGATTGTCTGTCATTTTCTTTTTGCTTTTCTGAAAAATGCGGAAAATTCCTTATTTAAAAGTTAGCATTTTCATAAAAACTGGAACACTTTTTTAAGAATAGTTACTATTTTTATGAAAATCAGTGCATTTCTTTGAAGAAGAACATTTTTGAAGAGCTTTCTTTGAAAAGTTTTTTTTGTGTAAGCAACAGTCCCATCAAACTTTCGCTGGTTGGTCGTAAGGATTTGGCAGGCTCGCTCCAGCCACCAGGAGTACACCGTGCCCTCCCGGAGGCCATCTTCACGTCATAATGTCTCGAATCGAAACAAGACCAAGCCGCGATCCTCCTCCAAACTTGGTGAGCAAAATAACAGTTCAGAAGAAGATGCTCCACTGACTCCTCCTGTGAACTGCACATCGAACAAATCTCGCTTCCTTGCCATCCTCTCTGGATCAGCTTGTCCGCGGTCAGAATCCTCCCAAGCGACGGGTGTCAACAGAAATTTTTTACTTTGTTTTCAGCCAAAGCCTTCCAGAAAGTTCGAGAGCAAGTGCTCGAGTAAGAGCCCCAGAACATTGCCTTGTAGGTTGAGCACGTCATATACATTCCATCTGTTGTCCAACACCAGGAGACGACATCTTGGCCTGTGGTATTTGCACCTCTCTGATCAACAACCATAATTTGATGGATTCATGAACTAACTCGGTGGTGTTGACCTGACGGAGTGCAGAAATCCATTTGTTCCCCTGAAGGGCTGTGCAAACAGAGATCTTCTTCGTTTTGAACTTGCGGAACATGCCAGAAGCGACCTCCCTGCGGACATAGCAAAAAGGAATCTAGCGAGTTCAGCATTCATAGCTCTAACACGTACTAATGAGGAACAGTAAAATCACTCAGCAAAGAGAAATTAGTAACCTGAACGTTTTATCTGTAAGAACATAATAACATGGTGCCTCTATGCAGTTTTGACATGATCATGTTTATGCCCCTAAACATTAGCCAAGTTCATGCACTTCTTGTCACATATGAATAGTGGATATTCATTTATACATTGCTTAAGTTACATAAGATTTCTGAAAAGTGCAGGTCAATGGCAGCGTACATTGCTGGAGATCCAGAGAGGCAGGGCTCGGCGAGCAGGGGCGGGGCATAGAGCGCGGCGGCTGCAGCTAGAGCCTCCGCATCCGTGTCGACGTAAGCCTCGGCCGGATCCGACGCGCTGATTCTGACGCTGCCGTGCGTCCTCCTCCTCCCGGTCGTTGGCTCTTATCTAACAGTATAAGAAGCAGGCATGGGCACACAGAATATGATTTAAGAAAACTGACAGGATGCACAAGCTGGGACGCAACTCATGTTTCGGTAACGTACCTTAAGCTCCTCGTTTTCCAGCTCACACTTGTATAAAATCTTTAGATCCTCATTTTCACTCTTTAGGGAATTAGGTGTTCTATATTCAGTGCAGCAGACAAGGGTAGCAGTCCGTAGCAACCTGATTATGTAAAGATTAGGTGATATGCGCTGCTAGTACCAAGCAGAGTAGCAGCTGAGGAAATGCTCCTCTTACCGGGGAATATCCGGTCATCGTCGGAGCGACATAGGGCCATGCACGTCGCCTCCCACATCCTCCAGTTCTCATCCGCCTGACATCTCCGCGTGCACACGCTAGTCAGTAGCATCAGTGAGGAGCCGATCGAAATCCTAGGATAAAGAGGAGGGAGTGGATGGAGCGGAGGGGTCACCTTGAGGAGGCACCACTGGAGGCGAACGTCGCGGGCCTCCCAGGGGCCAAGACTCGTGCTGCAGCGCGTTGACGGCCTCCAGCCGCGCGCGGTCGGCGGCGAGCGCCTCCACCCGCGGCATCATCGCCACGGCCTACGCGCGCAGCCACTCGCCCTCCCGGCAGGCCGGCCCCGCGACGACGCCACCGCCGTCCATGGAATCGCGGAGACGGAGCTGGTCGGCCGGCGCCGCAACAACTTTCTTGTCACGCCGGATTGGCACCTGCCCTCTCCATCCCCGTCCACGAGCCCGCCGGCGCCAACCTCCGGTCCCCTTAATCGAGCCCGCTCGTCTCGAGTGCAGCACGCCATCCCATCCTCTGCCTCCCGCGAGGTCGCTGGCGCGCAGATCAGCCCGCTCGATCTTCGTGAGGCGGATGCCAGCTCCGCACCCTCCCATCCTCTGCCTCCAGCGAGGTCGCGGCCAGTCGATGGAGGGAAGCTGTGAACGGCGAAGAAAGCCCCGGGTGGGGAGGAGATGGGATTGGGAGGCAGGAGTCGGCCGGCGGCGCGCGGGGCCTGGCTGGAGGGAACAGTGGGTTGGGCGGGGGGGAGCGCCGCGAGGCAGAGCGTGGCTGCGTTTTTATTTTCTTTGGTACCGATTCAATTCAATTAGTACCACCTCGTTTATATTACAATTTTATCTCGTAAAAGCGTATTATGACATGTGAAGAAAGCGTATTGTGACGGTGAACCCGGAGACCCAATCCGTGCTTTATTATTAGGGAGAGAGGAGAGATTCAGGTGAAGAGCTCCCCCCGGTGATTTTTCAAAAAAGAAAAAGATTGTGTACATATCCGATGAATAAATGGGCAAGGAAACCAAGTGGTGTCCAGGGAATGATGGCTCGGGTAGCTTGGTAATGATATCAATAAGTAATTATTGTGCAAACAATAACTAATGCAGGTTCCAGGATCTCGTGTGTTGCTGCTGATCACCGAAGGCATATTAGACAAACTCTAATCGATCTAGCCAGTCCAGGCACGACAAGAATGGGCCGCTGCATTGTAATGTATATCCAAGATTCAGAAACATATGATTTCGTTGCTTTCGACTCAGAACTGAACTAAGCTAGGCACCCGAACACCATGCTAGAATCCAGAGGGAAGCATAGCGCTGTTAGCCTAAGCTCCATCAAACGTGAGTGTGCTAGTCCTAGTTTGTTTTGCTTAGAATAAGCAATGCATGGCTGATGTGATGTGCACATGCAGCATGCACGTAGAGGGGCCGAGTCTACACACGATCGCCCCGTCTTGTTCTTTCTGTTTTGCTCCTCCCGGTCAGCGTGGCACGCGTGCAAGCTGGAAATCGTGGGATGGCGCGGCATCTCCGGATCGCAGCGGGCTGGCCGGGTTAGTTAGCTAGGTTGATCTTGTAACAGCATAACCAAGAAGAATAGAACGCACGGAAAAGCTGGGGAGTCCGCCCGGCGCAAAACTCACTGTCTTCTTCCTCTCTTCGATCTCTCTCTCGTCATACTCGATCGCCTCGACAGCGACAATTGGCATCAGAGCCCTGGGTGTTTGATCCTTGGCGAGGCGGCGGTGTTTGATCCGCCGTGGTGATGTCCGGTGACGAGTCGGACGGGAAGAACAAGGGCGGCGGCAAGTCGTCGCCGAGGACGCCTTCTGCCAAGGCGCCGCTCGCTCGCCTCACCGGCGACGGCAGCGGCGAGTACCGGGTGGTGGAGCGCGTCGTGCGAGAGGAGTTAGGGGCCTCCATGATGCTGACGCGCACGAATTATCAGGAGTGGGCGTTGGTGATGCAGGTCAAGTTGCAGGTTGCCCGCGTCTGGTCCGCGGTGACCAACGACGGCGCCGACGAAAATGACGACCGGCGCGCGCTGAGCATTATCCTCACCGGCGTTCCGTCGGAGATGCTGCGCGTGCTGCCTGCCAAGGACACGGCGAAGATCGCGTGGGAGACAATCAAAACCATGCGGATGGGCAGCGAGCGCACACGCGAGGCCAAGGCGCAAGTGCGCCGGCGGGAGTTCGAGGATCTCCGCTTCAAGGACGGGGAATCCATCGAGGACTTCGGGCTGCGGCTCTCCGCCCTCGTCGCCGACCTGGAGTTGTACGGCGACTCCGTCACTGAGCACAAGGCGGTACAAAAATTCCTCCGAGTGGTGCCACGCAGGTACCGTCCGATGGCCATGGCTATTGAGTCCTTGATCGACCTGAAAACGCTGTCGATTAAGGAGCTCGTCGGCCGCTTGTCTGCCTGCGAGGACAACTACGAGCTCGACGACGGCACGCAATCCTCCGGTCACCTGCTGCTCACACACGAGGAGTGGTTGGCCCGAGAGAGGCTGGGCGGCGATGGTGGATCGTCGTCCGGCGGCAGTGGCAGCGGAGGCAAGAACAAATTGACCGCCAAGCCTAAGGCACAGGGCGGCGGAAAGGGCGCGCCCGGGAACGCCGGGGCAGGTGGCTCTGGCAGCAATAAGAAGAAGGGCAAGTGTCACCATTGTGGCATTCCAGGGCACTGGAAGAAGGAGTGCCGCACGTGGCTTCGGGAGCAAGAGCAAAAGGGAAGGAACGAGCAGGCGCACCTGGCCCAGGCGGGCGATGATCATGATCAGGGCCTGCTCATGGCCGTGGTCAGCACTGTCACCACGCCGGAGATTGTGGCGCCACAAGCTGTTTTTCTCAATCAGGAGAAGGTAATTCCTGTCCCCTCGCCCGAGGGCCTCTGGTACTTTGACACTGGCGCTTCAAGTCACATGACAGGGGATAGAACTGTGTTCTCCATGCTCGACGAGAGTGTGCACGACACTGTCAAGTTCGGCGATGGGTCGCATGTTGCCATTCAAGGGCGTGGCTCAGTCGTTTTTCGCTGTCAAAGTGGGAACCAACGAGCGCTCGCGGGCGTCTTCTTCATTCCGAGCCTGCGGAGCAACATCATCTCTGTGGGACAGCTGGACGAGGGCGGCTGCTCCATCACCATTGAGAGCACCGTCATGGCCATCCGTGATCCGGCGCGGCAAATCCTCGCGCGCGTCAGGCGGTCCGGCAGCCGGCTCTACACAGGGTGTCTCATCATCAACGCCCCCGCCTGTCTGATGGCTCAAGGCGACGATGCAACCTGGAGGTGGCACGCACGCATGGGACACGAGCACTTTCGTGCACTCCGCACCATGTCCACGAAGCAGATGGCGCGTGGCATGCCCGTCATTGATCGTATGGAGGAATACTGTGATGGATGTGCTCTTGGGAAGCAACACCGAGCGCCATCTCCTCAGGCCACTGCATACCGCGCAGAGCACGCTCTAGAGCTGGTGCACACGGACCTTTGCGGGCTGATCGAGCCAACTACACCCGCAGGTAACCGGTATTTTCTGCTGATAGTTGATGACTTCAGTCGCTACATGTGGGTAGATCTCTTGAAGACCAAGGATGAAGCATTTCAACGCTTCAAAAGGGTCAATGCTTTGGCAGAAGCAGATGGCCGGTGCAAGTTACGCGCCTTCCGCCCAGATCGCGGGGGGGAGTTCAACTCCGGTGATTTCAAGGCTTACTGCGAGGAGATTGGAGTCAAGCACTACACCACGGCCCCTTACTCACCTCAGCAAAACGGGGTAGTAGAACGGCGAAATCAGACCGTGGTGGAGATGGCCAGGTGCATGTTGAAGAGCATGAGCATGCCATCGTTCTTCTGGGCAGAAGCAGTCAAGATAGCCGTCTACATTTTGAACCATGCCCTCACACGCAGCTTGGATGGTGTCACCCCATATGAGGCGTGGCACGGCCGTAAACCCAGCGTGCATCATCTGCGTATGTTTGGGTGCACGGTTCATGTCAAAAGAGTCGGGCCGGGGATCAACAAGTTGAGCGATCGTTCGACACCGATGGTCTTTGTTGGCTACGAGGAGGGGTCCAAGGTCTACAGAGTGTACAATCCCGCGATGAAGAAGGTGCAGATCACGCGGGATGTGGTCTTTGAGGAAGGAAGGCCGTGGACGTGGAGCGCCCATAGCACGAGCGCGAGCGTGACCGCTCCAGCAACCTTCAGCGTGGTTTACACCACTGCGCACGGGCTGCACGAGCTGGACAGTGGCACGGCATCATCAACCCCCTTGCCGCAAGCCAGCCCCAAGACCCCGACGCCAGCATGGTCAGCGGCATCGTCCTCGCAGCTCACGCCAGAAACGAGCGAGAGAGGCTCCTCACCCGAGTCGAGCGCGCTCAGCTCACCTGAGGGCGGGACGGAGACACAGTTTGCACGGCGGGAGATTCGATGGGCCACGCCACCGAGTCACGACGAGAACCGTCGCGATGTGGACACCGGAGACATCGGTATCGGCGTATCTCCTGTGTCCTTGATGAGACTGAGGGAGAGGCAGTGCGCGAGGCCATGCTGCTCTGTCTTCTCAGTGCCGAGGAGCCAGCGAACGTCGCCGACGCCTTGTCTGACGCCGCCTGGAAAGCTGCCATGGATGCGGAGATGGATTCCATTGCTGAGAGAAATACTTGGCAGCTCACAGCTCTTCCACACGGGCAAAAGGTGATTGGGCTCAAGTGGGTTTACAAAGTGAAGCGTGATCCAGATGGCAAAGTGATCAAACACAAGGCACGCTTAGTGGCAAAGGGTTATGCTCAGAGGGAGGGAATTGACTTCGAAGAGGTTTTCGCTCCCGTTGCAAGGATGGAAACAGTCCAAATCTTCCTGGCTCTGGCCGCACATACAGGCTGGGAGGTACACCATATGGATGTGAAATCAGCCTTCCTGAATGGTGATCTCTCTGAGGAGGTGTATGTTGGACAACCGCCAGGCTATGTCATTACTGGGAAGGAAAACCAAGTGTTGAAGCTGAATAAGGCACTCTATGGTCTGCGTCAAGCCCCAAGAGCGTTCTATGCAAAGCTTGACGAGACAGTGAGCACACTTGGGTTCACTCGAAGCCCTCTGGAGCATGCTGTCTACCGGAAGGGGGACGTGTCGTGGTTCTAAGCCTGACAGTAGAGTGGGGGGTAGGTATGGAGAGGCAAGGTCCTAGCTATGGAGAGGTTGTAAGCACAAAGGATGTACGAGTTCAGGCCCTTCTCGGAAGAAGTAACAGCCCTACGTCTCGGAGCCCGGAGGCGGTCGAGTGGATTATGAGTGTATGAACTACAAGGTGCCGAACCCCTCTGCCTGTGGAGGGGGGTGGCTTATATAGAGTGCGCCAGGACCCCAGCCAGCCCACGTAGGAGAGGGTTTAAGGTGAGTTAAGTCTGGGGCGTTACTGGTAACGCCCCACATAAAGGCCTTTACTATCATAAAGTCTACTTGATTACAGGCCGTTGCAGTGCAGAGTGCCTCTTGACCTCCTGGTGGTCGAGTGAGTCTTCGTGGTCGAGTCCTTCAGGCCAGTCGAGTGAATCCTCGTTGGTCGACTGGAAGGCGACCTCTTCTAAGGATGTCCTAGGGTAAGTTACTTGGATCAGGTCCATGACCCTACCCTAGGTACATAACCCCATCATTAGCCCCCGAATGGATTGATGCTTCGAGTGAAGAAGGAGTTGATGTCGTTTCCGATTAACCTTTGCGCTCTGGTTGTGCGCTGTTCTGGACCAAAGAATCCCTTTGCCGACAGGAAACAACTTGCCTTCAGTCGACTTGATCCATTCTGTTTTTGCGTCGAGTGATCTTTCAGGCTTCGACAATCTCCGAGCGACGGATCGCCGGAAACACCGCGCCTGACAGACTGATTTGTTGCTCGCGGATTCTGCGGGATGCGAAATTTTGGGGCGCGCGCGAAGCGGGGCGGACCGTGGCGTTCGGATGGGACGGGGCATGGACGCCTCGATCTCCGCGCCGCCTTTTTCGCCACGTATCCCGTCTGCATAACTGTTCCAGATATGATTAGATCGACCGGGCCCACCTGTCATCCACTCGGAAGGGACCTTATAAATGTGCCCGGCGAGGATTTCTGTGCTGCGCCTTAGCATTCTCCCCCTCTCTCTGCTTCCTTCCTCCCTGCTCAGCGTGCTCGCTCTCGCTCCCGCACCACTTCCCTTCGCGCATCTCGCCGGCGACTATGGCCAAGGAGAAGACGGCGGCGCTGGAGCGTGCAAAGAAGGCGTCGGCGTCGGAGAAGGCGAAGGGGAGATCCACCAGCCGCGGAGGGTCCTCGTCCAGATCCCGCCTGCCGAAAGGCTGGGTCCAAGGAGACTGGATCCAGTCGACCATCACTGAAAATGACATTCTCGACATGGCCAACGAGGGCTTGATCCCCCACGGAGCTGCGAGGCTTCCGGGGAAGGAGTGGTAGCCTCAGCCAGAAGAGGGTGAGTGTGTGCTTTTGGCCACCCATGTGGATCGTGGGTTTTCCTTGCCGCCGAGTGTTTTCTTTCGTGGCTTCTTGAATTTCTTCGGAGCGCAGCTCCACCATTTTACCCCAAACTCCATTGCCTATCTTGCTGCGTTCGTGTCCATGTGTGAGGGTTTCTTGGGCTGTCGACCGCACTGGGGTTTGTTCAAGCATATATTCACGTGTCGCTCTCAGACCGTGAAGAAGGCGAGTCCAGGCGACGAAAAGACCCGAGTCATCCAAATGTGTGGGGGTTTGGGCATCCAGGTGAGGAACAAGACCACCTTTCCGCCCATGACCTTTCCCGAGTCAGTCAGAGGCTGGCAGTCGACCTGGTTCTACTGCCGGGACCAGTCGACGTCGGGACAGTCGAGTGGACTCCCACAGTTTACCATGGACCGAGTGAACAAGCCCTCCTCTCTGAAGTTGATCCCGGAGGAGAAAGCTGATGTGAAGATGTTGATGGAGCGCGTGGTGCAGTTGGTTCGGGAGGGAGTGACGGGCATGGATCTCCTGGAGGTCTTCCTCAGGCGTCGCATCCAGCCCCTCCAGTTCCGGAGCCACTGCATGTGGTTGTACTGTGGGACCGAAGACGAGACTAGAGTCCATCCAGAAGCAGTCGACGATGTCACTCTGGAAAGATGGATGGCAGCCGTCACCGGAAACAAGGACAACCCACGCGGAGCCAGAAGGATTCCTCCACTCGACCACAACAGTGATCCAAATAAGGTACACTTGCCCTGCTCTCCACTGCATTCTTGTCGCATTCATCTCTGTCTACTCTGCCGACTGGTCGACTGATCATTGTCTTGATATCTGCTAGGCCCTCACCGAGCTGTACTCGATGCCCAATGGGGCACAAACTCCGACTGAGGAGGGTGAGGCGAGTGGGGGCGAGAGCCAGGACGAGGAGGAATGGGACTCGGACGTTGCAGGGGACGACGACGACGATGATGATGACGACGGCGATGATGATGACGCCGAAGACGAGGAGGAAGAGGAGGAGGTCGTGCCACCGCGCTCGGAAAGGCGGTCGAAGCTCGTCCACGACCCTTCGACTGAACGTGGCAAGGGGGTTGCGACGCAGTCGACCAAGCGCCCTAGGACCACTTCTCCAGCGCCGACTGAAAAGGCGCCGAAGCAGCCTAGGGGGGCTCTGCCAAAGCCAACCAAGCTCCTGCCGAAGATGAAGGTGTCCATCCCCACCATATCAGGGTAATTGTGTCGTTTGAGTCTTCTCATTTTGTGTGAACTTTATCTCTGGTCGACGCTGAAGTTAGTCGACTGATCCTTGGGAGTTGCAGTGCTGCTACTTCTGAGACCTCGGCCCGGGCTGATGACCACGAGATGGAGGATGCAGCAACTTCGAACCCAGGTACTGTATTCTTAACACCGTTCTTAGTCGACTGACTCGCGATCTCTGATCCTAATTCTTCTCCGCAGCTCCACCCAACACTGTTATCAATCTCCCTGACGACGACGAGGATGAAGAACCACTGGCACGCAGGAGGAGTCGGAAAGCGTCCGCCAGTAAGGTGCCTCAGGATGTGACGGCGCCTGAGATTCTGACTGTGGAGGAAGAGAACACCACTCGACACACGGTGTCCTTCGCAAATCCGCTGACGAGTGCTCAGCAGCCCTCCCTCTTCACGACGCACCACGTCCCAGAGGACCAAGCTGGCGCAGCGAAGGAGGCCATACGCCAGGTGGGACTCATGATGGAGCAGCTGAAGACCATCCGGGATGCGAGCCAGGCAGCTTATGACGCCAGTTCTGCCCTTCAAAGCAATGTCCAGGTCAGTCGACCACTGTTTGTTCTGTTGGATATGCTACCAAAAACTTTTCTTTTCCGGAATTTACAGTAGTCACCCAGTGGGTGTGTCGAATAAACTCCGAGTTAGCGGGGGCACGCTGAGTGCACCCGCTGGGTGTAGTCCCCAAGGCTAAGGTCGACTGCTGGCAGTCGGCCTTAGGCTTTATGATGTCAATCTTTCTGTCAGTCGACTGGTCGACTGGATTTCACAAACCGGTGGGGGCACGCTGAGTGCACCCACTGGGTGTAGTCCCCAAGGCTAAGGTCGACTGCTGGCAGTCGGCCTTAGGCTTTATGACGTCAATTTTTCTTTCAGTCGACTATGTCGACTGGATTTCACAAACCGGTGGGGGCACGCTGAGTGCACCCACTGGGTGTAGTCCCCGAGACTGTGGTCGACTGCTTGCAGTTGATCACAGTCTTAGAGAATGCATCTCTTTTTTTTTGAGGTCGACTGGTCGACTTTGTCTTCATCGGGATTAGTGGGGGCACGCTGAGTGCACCCACTGGGTGTAGTCTCCGAGACTATGGTCGAATGCTTGTATTTGGCTGTAGTCTTAGAAACGTGTGTTTTTCCCTTTTTCACTCGGAAGTGAATTATATTTGACATTTAGTCGATTGGTTCTTCGCAGAACTCCTGTGATCTTGTGGCTCGCTACTCAGAGCTGGAACAAAAACATACTCAAGTCGAGCTGAGCTTGAAGCTGGTTCAGGAGAAGCTGACAAAGGCAAAGGAGGAGACCGAAGGTATGTTTGGTGAGACCCTGACGACTGCTTTTCCCCTTGCTTGTTTCAAAATCTGATCTTGCTGTAACTTGTAGGTAAGGTAAGGGAGGCCCAGCAGAAGAAAGACCTTGAGCTAGCTGAGAAGATCAAGCTTGCTGACGAGAAGTTAGCTTCAGTCACCAAGCTCGAACAAGACAATACCAATCTGAAAGCTGCTCTTGGGATTGCCAACAAGGAGGTCAGTCGACTGAAAACTGATAAAGCTGCCCTGACCGACCAAGTCAGCAAATTGACTGAGAAGAAAACTGAACTGGAGGCCTTCCTGAGTGGCCTTGCCAAGAAGCTGTTTCTTATGCTTGAAGGTAAACCTCCATGTTTGGCAAATATTTCCAATTGTGGCTTTTTCCATTCGACTATCCCCTTGACTTAGTGATCATCCTTGCAGAATTTTGTCAAAACTTTGAAGAAGAAACCAGCCGACTGGAGCCAAACCTCGACCCCGTCAATTCTCCGGTGAACGACGAAGTTGCCATGGATGTTTTCCGACTGGAGTCTCGTGTTGCAGCTGTCGTGGACTATCTCGCAAGGCTGAAGGCCGCCACATCTCGCATTGACTCGACGCTCTGGCCTGAGGAGACACTTCAGAATGACCTTGAGTCGCTGATGGCCCGCTTGAACACGATCCCTGGTCGAGTGCAGGAGTGGAAGAAGTCCTCGGCTCGGTGTGGTGCAGATGTCGCTCTGTGTCTGGCCCGAGTCCACTGCAAAGATGCGCGAGAAGAGAAGCTGGCGGCCCTTCGGGTGGCCAATACCAAGAAGCACGACTTCAGGTCTTTTATGGAAACTTTCCTTGCAGCTGCCACTCGGATCGCCGACGGGATTGACCTTGATGAATTTGTTGCACCTTCCAGCCCTCCACAGGAGGGGTAAAAAACTTCTTCTGGCTCGACGCTTTAAATTTGCCTCGGTATGCCGAGTGGAATTGTAACCGACAAACCTTAACAGGCTTGACGCCTGAGCACTTTCGGTTCCTTTAGATATCGATTCAAACTTGAATTTGGCGCTTGAATACGATTGCCTTCGGCTCGGAATGTCTTTTGCAGGTTCAAAGCAAGGTGCCTGTGCTGCAATCGACTTATTCTTTAGTCCACTTAGACGAGCACTGGGCTGCAGCTAAGCCCCCGAGTGAGAGGATTGCTCTTCACTTGGTAGGATTTTCACAACTTAGGCGAGTGCTTGGACTGCAGCTAAGCCTCCGAGTGAGAGGGTTGCTCTACCACTCGGTAGGATTTTTATAACTTAGGCGAGCACGAGGCTGCAGCTAAGCCTCCGAGTGGAAGGCTGGCTTACCACTCGGTAGGATTTTTACAACTTAGGCGAGTGCTTGGACTGCAGCTAAGCCTCCGAGTGGAAGGCTGGCTTACCACTCGGTAGGATTTTTATAACTTAGGCGAGCACGAGGCTGCAGCTAAGCCTCCGAGTGGAAGGCTGGCTTACCACTCGGTAGGATTTTTATAACTTAGGCGAGCACGAGGCTGCAGCTAAGCCTCCGAGTGGAAGGCTGGCTTACCACTCGGTAGGATTTTTACAAACTTAGGCGAAACGGATTCGCAGCTAAGTCACCCACTGAGGGAAATTTCATTGGACAAAAATAAAAAGTGACAGATATTATGGAGGAACTATGACACTATTATTTTGAGGTCCATGAACTACAAAAGTACTTTATTGCAACTCATCCGAATGATAAAACTTAAGTGTAGAATGGGCGGAGTAGCTCCGCGTTCCAAGCTCGGGGCTCGTCGAAATTATGCTCGACGTTGTAAAGACGGTACGCCCCATTGTGGAGGACCTTGGTGACTATGAAGGGGCCTTCCCAAGAAGGAGCAAGCTTGTGTGGTTTGTGCTGATCCACTCGGAGAACCAAATCTCCTTCCTGGAAGGCTCGACCTCTCACATTTCGGGCGTGGAAATGGCGCAGATCTTGTTGGTAGATGGTCGACCGGATCAGAGCCATCTCCCTTTCTTCCTCTAAAAGGTCGACTGCGTCCTGCCGCGCTTGTTCAGCTTCTGCTTCGTTGTAGATTTCGACTCGGGGAGCATTATGCAGAAGATCACTTGGTAAGACCGCTTCGGCTCCGTAGACCAAGAAGAATGGAGTTCTTCCGGTCGACCGATTAGGTGTGGTCCGCAGTCCCCAGAGTACAGAGGGAAGTTCATCGACCCAAGCTCCAGCCGCGTGTTTGAGATCACGCATCAGTCGAGGCTTCAATCCCTTAAGAATCAATCCATTAGCTCGTTCTGCTTGTCCATTCGACTGCGGATGGGCGACTGAAGTGTAGTCGACCCGTGTGCCCTGGGAGTCGCAGAAAGCTCTGAATTCCTCTGAGTCAAAGTTCGACCCATTTTCCGTAATGATGCTGTGCGGGACTCCATATCTGAATATTAGTTCCCTGATGAAGCTAACAGCAGTACCAGTGTCAAGGCTCTTGATTGGTTTAGCCTCGATCCACTTGGTGAACTTGTCGACTGCCACCAGTACATGCGTGAAACCGCTTCGTCCTGTTCTCAAAGGACCGACCATGTCCAGCCCCCAAACTGCAAAAGGCCAGACGAGTGGGATGGTCTTCAAAGCTGACGCAGGCTTGTGCGACATATTCGAGTAGAACTGACATCCCTCGCACTTATCCACTATCTCTTTTGCCATCTCATTCGCCTTGGGCCAGTAAAATCCGGCTCGGTATGCTTTGGCCATGATGGTCCGAGAGGACGCATGATGACCACAGGTCCCCGAGTGAATATCATTGAGGATGAGTCGACCTTCTTCTGGTGTTATGCACTTCTGACCGACTCCAGTCGTGCTTTCTCTGTATAATTGTCCTTTAATTACGGTAAAGGCCTTAGATCGACGGACGATCTGTCGAGCCTCTTCCTCATCCTCCGGAAGCTCTTTCCTCAAGATATATGCGACATACGGAATCGTCCAGTCGGGAATGACCACCAAAACCTCCATGATCAAGTCGACCACCGCTGGGATTTCAACTTCAGTCGGATCTGTGGCGCTCTTGGGCTGCGGAGTTTCTTCGGTGAAAGGATCTTCTTTGACTGACGGAGTGTGTATATGCTCCAAGAACACACCACTCGGAATGGCTTCTCTCTTGGAACCTATCTTTGCTAGATCATCAGCTGCTTGATTTTTCAGTCGGGGTATATGATGGAGCTCCAACCCCTCGAACTTCTTTTCCAGCTTCCTCACTGCACTGCAGTATCCAGTCATGGCTGGGCTTCTCACGTCCCACTCTTTCATCACCTGATTGACCACTAAATCCGAGTCGCCATAGACCATTAGGCGACGGACGCCGAGTCAAATGGCCATGCGCAACCCATATAGGAGGGCCTCATATTCTGCCTCATTGTTGGAGGAATCAAAGTGAATCTGGAGCACATATCTGAGCTTATCTCCTCTGGGGGAAACCAGGACAACCCCAGCACCGGAACCATTCAACATCTTAGAGCCATAAAAAAAACATGGTCCAATGCTCCGAGTGAACTTCAGTCGGCTGCTGTTGTTCAATCCACTCGGCGAGGAAATCTGCTATCGCCTGGGACTTAATGGCTTTCTTTGCCTCAAACTTGATATCAAGGGGAAGAAGTTCAATCGCCCATTTGGCCACTCGACCAGTTGCATCTCTGTTGTGCAAAATCTCTGATAGTGGAGCGTCGCTGACGACTGTGATGGAATGGTTAGAGAAATAATGAGCAACCTTCTTTGTGGTCATGTATATTCCATACACAAGCTTCTGATAATGAGGATATCTCTGCTTGGATGGAGTCAAGACTTCAGACAAATAATACACTGGGCGCTGAACTTTGAGAGCTTTTCCTTCTTCTTCCCGCTCGACCGTTAGCACAGTACTGACAACTTGTCCTGTGGCTGCGATGTAGAGCAACAGAGGCTCTTTGCTGATTGGAGCAGCAAGCACCGGCTGGGTGGAGAGCAGAGCTTTTAGCTCGGCAAACGCTGCATCAGCTTCTGGAGTCCACTCGAACTTGTCAGCCTTCTTCATCAGTCGGTAAAGAGGAAGTGCCTTTTCACCGAGTCGTGAGATGAATCGACTTAATGCGGCCAAGCATCCAGTAAGCTTCTGGACATCGTGCACTCGCACAGGGCGTTTCATTCGGAGAATAGTGCCAATCTTCTCTGGGTTAGCGTCGATTCCCCGTTCGGAAACGAGAAAACCGAGTAACTTGCCACCAGGAACTCCAAATGTGCACTTTGATGGATTGAGCTTGATATCATACCTTCTGAGGTTGGCAAATGTTTCGGCGAGGTCAGCGAGCAGGTCGGAACCTTTTCGTGACTTGACAACAATATCATCCATATAAGCTTCCACATTCCGACTGATTTGAGTGAGTAGACACTTCTGAATCATTCGCATGAATGTGGCTCCGGCATTCTTGAGGTCGAATGGCATGGTGATATAGCAGAAGCACCCGAATGGAGTGATGAAAGCTGTTTTTACCTCATCGGGCCCGTACAGACGGATCTGGTGGTACCCGGAGTAAGCATCTAAAAAAGACAACCTCTCGCATCCCGCGGTCGAGTCAACAATTTGATCTATGCGAGGGAGAGGAAAGTGATCTTTCGGGCAGGCCCGGTTGATGTGCTTGAAATCAATGCACATTCGGAGCGACTTGTCCTTCTTAGGAACCATGACGACATTAGCGAGCCACTCGGAGTGGTATATCTCTCGGATAAATCCTGCCGCCAACAGTCGAGCCACTTCTTCACCGATGGCCTTTCTCTTCTGGACGGCGGACCGCCGAAGATGCTCTTTGACTGGTTTTGCAGACGAGTCGACTCTTAGGCGATGCTCAGCCAGTCCCCTGGGAACACCTGGCATGTCAGCGGGCTTCCATGCAAAAATGTCCCAGTTCTCACGGAGGTACTGGATGAGCGCTTCTTCCTATTTTGGGTCGAGTGTTGTGGAGATGCGGGTTGGAGCTGCTTCGGGGTCGGTCGGGTGAATGTGAACAGGCTTCGTCTCACCGGACGACTGGAATGCAGACTCTGTGGCGGGCTTCTTGGATCGCAGCAAGTCACTCGGATCTGCGTTTTGCTTGTATTCTTCGAACTCGACCGCTGTCACTTGGGAATCGGCAATCTTGGAGCCCTTCTGAAAGCACTCCTCTTCCTTTTTCCTATCGCCGGTGACAGTGATCACACCTTTGGGACCGGGCATCTTCAATTTGAGGTACACGTAACATGGTCGAGCCATGAACCGTGCATAGGCTGGTCTCCCCAAAATGGCATGATATGCACTTTGAAAATCCACGACCTCAAACGTCAACTTTTCTTTGCGAAAATGCTTCGAATCACCAAACACTACGTCCAAAGCTATCTGGCCGAGTGACTCGGCCTTCTTCCCTGGTATAACTCCATGAAAGCTCATGTTACTAGTGCTCAGTCGGGACATCGGAATGCCCATACCTTTCAATGTGTCTGCATATAACAGATTCAGCCCACTTCCACCATCCATCAGCACCTTTGTCAGTCGAGTGCCTTCGACAACTGGATCGACCACCAAAGCTTGCCTCCCAGGGGTGGCAATATGAGTCGGGTGATCATATTGGTCGAATGTGATGGGTGTTTGAGACCACTTCAGATAATTTGCCTTTGCTGGGGCAACCATGTTCACCTCTCGGTTAATCACTTTCAGTCGACTTCTGCTTTCCACATCTGCAAAGATCATCAGAGTGGAGTTGATATGCGGATATCCTCCCTCACTGTCCTCTTTGTCTTCGGCCTTGTCCGACTCCTTCTCCTTGTCCTTAGACTGTTTTCCCTGAAACTGCTGGATCAGGAGTCGACATTGGCGAGTGGTGTGCTTTGGGTAAATGATATTCCCCTCTTCGTCTTTCTTCGTGTGAATGTGACATGGCATATCCAACACGTCGTTCCCTTCTTTATCCTTTACCTTCTTGGGGTTCCAGGATCCTTTTGGTTTCCCCTTAAACTTTCCTTGAGTCACGGCCAGAGCCTCTCCAGGAGCTGCCGGTTCAGCCTTCCGCTTCTGTTTCCGACTGGTGTTTCCCTTTTCCGACTGACTCGGCTTGTGCTTGCCGCTTCGGAGTCGGTCTTCTTCTTCGCCATTGGCGTACTTGGTAGCAATCTCCATCATCCGACTCAAGGTCATGTCACCGGTTCGACCAAATTTCAAACTCAGTTCTCTGTTCTTGACGCCGTCTTTGAAGGCGCAGACTGCCTGATGATCGGACACATTCTCTACAGTGTGGTGCAAAGTGATCCACCTCTGAATATACTCCCTGAGAGTCTCATTAGCTTTCTGCACGCAGACTTGCAACTCTGTCAATCCAGCTGGTCGCTTGCAAGTCCCTTCAAACATTCTGACGAACACTCGGGACAGATCTTCCCAAGTGTAAATGCTGCTAGGAGGTAATTGAGTCAACCATGCTCTGGCAGAACCTTCCAACATGAGGGGCAAATGTTTCATGGCCACCTCGTCGTTCCCACCACCAATCTGAACTGCCACTCGGTAGTCTTCAAGCCAAGTTTCAGGCTTAGACTCACCAGTGAACTTGCTGACTCCTGTTGCCAACCTGAAATTGGGGGGAATAACTGCGGCTCTGATAGCTCTGCTGAAACATTCAGGACCAGAAACATGCACTCGACTGCTTGTGGGTACATCTCTGTCGAGTGCGCCTCGATGGGCTCTGTTCCGGTCGACCAACCCTTGCACGATAATGGACCGCGCGTCGAAGCCTGGTTCTCTAGGGTCAACTGGAACCCTACGTCCTGTACTGTACTGACGCCTATCATCTGGCTGCCGAGGAGCGTAAGACCCACCCCTCGGAGGGGAATAGGGCACTCGACGCCTATCATCTTGGTCGAATCTGTCGCCATATTGATCTCGCCGATTCTCGCGCCCTTCGTGCCGCGGAGGCGATCTGGGGCTGTGAGCCGACTGAACCGTATTCATAGTGACGGATCGACTGTGAATTCTGTTGCGCGACTGAGACACGGCTGAATTCTGATCTCCTGCTGTCCGGAGCAGATCCCTGATCTGCAGCAAA
The DNA here is from genome assembly GCF_002162155.2 of Triticum dicoccoides. Classification (NCBI taxonomy): domain Eukaryota; kingdom Viridiplantae; phylum Streptophyta; class Magnoliopsida; order Poales; family Poaceae; genus Triticum; species Triticum dicoccoides. The sequence goes on along the minus strand of NC_041389.1, from coordinate 720,023,283 downwards.
CCTCTGCCAGCTTCCGACTGCGAAGGCTGGATGGACTCTGCTATACGGGTCGCAGCTGCTAAATTCTGAATTGGGGTTCGATATACCTGAGTCGGCGGGAAGAGTTGACGTCGACTGGTGTCGGGAACTCGTTGCCGCGCGCGCTCGTCGAGTGCTCGCTGAAGGTTTTCCAGTCGAGTGCGCTCGGCCAAATTGGCCAGACGCGCCTCCTCCAAGGCACGAGCCTCGGGGGTTTCTCCTGCGATGGGAATACGCAGGGGATCCTCGTTCCTGCGGCGAAGTTCCTCTCTTTGCAGAGAGTCGAGTGGCTCGGGCTGGTACTCTTCGTAGCCTCGTGCAGGGTCGCCGCCGTCACCTGCTCCACCACCACGGGCGAAGCCAGGAGGGCTGTGGGGCCCGTCGACCATCAAGATTTCCGCCGCTGGATCACTGCTTCCGCACTCGGATGCAGTCTCTACGGAGCCAGTCGACTGATCGAACAAGCCGTAGAGAGATTCGTTGGGCTCGATTGCCGCAACTTGGGTAGTGGCCGATTGGCGAGCCACCGCGTGACTCACCCATCGCTGAAGCCTCGACCGGCCTGAGCGCTTGCGCTGGCGGGAGACCGGGAGGGTGGACGATGGAGGAGCCGACCGATACTGGGTCGACGGTTGCCGCAACAGAACGCCGCGGACACATGCGCGAAAATGCGTCGCACCGCGGACGGGGAGCGCATCTATGTCGAGTGGAGCCTCCTGGAGCCATGCGGAGTCGTCGGCGATGAAGGTGAGAGTGCCGAGACGGATCTCTTGACCCTCGACCAAAACTCCAGCAGACACCATGATGAAAGTACTCGGAAGAATCGCAACTTCTCCACAAAATCGCTAAAACACCGGCCCCACGGTGGGCGCCAACTGTCGTGGTTCTAAGCCTGACAGTAGAGTGGGGGGTAGGTATGGAGAGGCAAGGTCCTAGCTATGGAGAGGTTGTAAGCACAAAGGATGTACGAGTTCAGGCCCTTCTCGGAAGAAGTAACAGCCCTACGTCTCGGAGCCCGGAGGCGGTCGAGTGGATTATGAGTGTATGAACTACAAGGTGCCGAACCCCTCTGCCTGTGGAGGGGGGTGGCTTATATAGAGTGCGCCAGGACCCCAGCCAGCCCACGTAGGAGAGGGTTTAAGGTGAGTTATGTCTGGGGCGTTACTGGTAATGCCCCACATAAAGGCCTTTACTATCATAAAGTCTACTTGATTACAGGCCGTTGCAGTGCAGAGTGCCTCTTGACCTCCTGGTGGTCGAGTGAGTCTTCGTGGTCGAGTCCTTCAGGCCAGTCGAGTGAATCCTCGTTGGTCGACTGGAAGGCGACCTCTTCTAAGGATGTCCTAGGGTAAGTTACTTGGATCAGGTCCATGACCCTACCCTAGGTACATAACCCCATCAGGACGCGCACTCATACCTGCTTGTAGGAGTGTACGTCGATGATTCAATAATCACAGGCACCAACAGAGATCACATCCTTCAGTTCAAGAGTCAGATGCAACAGATCTTTAAGATGAGCGATCTTGGTCTCCTTAGCTACTACTTGGGGATTGAGGTAGCCCAGTCTGAGGGTTCGATCACTTTGAGCCAGCGCAGTTATGCGGAGAAGATCCTTGAGCTGGCCGGCATGACTGGCTGCAACAGTTGTCACACTCCAATGGAATGCAGACTCAAGCTGAAAAGGGAAGATGAAGCCAAGCCGTTTGATCCCTCTCTCTACCGCAGCGTCATTGGAAGCCTGAGGTACTTAACTCACACGAGGCCTGACATCACTTATGCAGTGGGCTTGGTGAGCAGGTTCATGGAGGGACCGACGATGACTCACTGGACGGCTGTGAAACAGATTCTGCGGTATGTTCAGGGCACGCTCAGCTATGGTTGCAGCTACGCACGAGGAGGAGCTGGTGGACTGCTCGGTTACAGTGACAGTGACCACGCCGGTGACCTTGGAGACAGAAGAAGCACTTCTGGTCAGGTGTTCTTCTTCGGCGGCAATCCCATCTCATGGACCTCGCAGAAGCAAAAGGTAGTTACTATGAGCTCATGTAAGGCGGAATATGTGGCAGCTGGGGCAGCAACTTGTCAAGGTCTTTGGCTGAGCCGTCTGCTTCCTGGGATGAAGGGCGAAGCGCCAATCAAGTTCAAATTTCTGGTGGACAACAAATCAGCAATTGCACTGGCAAAGAATTCCATCCACCATGACAAAAGCAAGCATATAGACGTGAAGTATCACTTCATACGGGAGTGTGTGGAGGAGAAGCAGTTGGAGCTTGATCATGTTGGTACTAACGATCAACTTGCTGACATACTGACAAAGGCTTTGGGTCGTGTGAGACATGTTGAAATGCGGCAGAGGCTGGGCATCAGGGAGATCAGCAAGGGGGATGGAGCTTAAGAGGGAGAATTGTTAGCCTAAGCTCCATCACACGTGAGTGTGCTAGTCCTAGTTTGTTTTGCTTAGAATAAGCAATGCATGGCTGATGTGATGTGCACATGCAGCATGCACGTAGAAGTAGTGGAGGGGCCGAGTCTACACATGATCGCCCCGTCTTGTTCTTTCTGTTTTGCTCCTCCCGGTCAGCGTGGCACGCGTGCGAGCTGGAAATCGTGGGATGGTGCGACATCTCCGGATCGCAGCGGGCTGGCCGGGTTAGTTAGCTAGGTTGATCTTGTAACAGCATAACCAAGAAGAATAGAACGCACGGAAAAGCTGGGGAGTCCGCCCGGCGCAAAACTCACTGTCTTCTTCCTCTCTTCGATCTCTCTCTCGTCATACTCGATCGCCTGGACAGCGACAAGCGCAAGTGCGACCCTCGCTGACCACCTAGAGGCACGGTACCAGTAATGCACCAAGATCTGTCTATTCAAGAGGTAAACAAGAACACATCCTCGTTTGATATCATGATATGCAAGTAAATTTCAAGCACACAGGGTTGACATGCAAACAAATATCACACACACAGGGAGACCGCCCAAACAAGCACATCAGCTCACATCACTTTTAGTAGACAAAAACTGAGCAAGAGAGACCCAACCTTGTTCATAATGACACGGAGGACCCAACAAACAGAGAACATAGATCAGCCTGCAAGAAAAAAAAAGAGAATGAACAACATACCAGCTCATAGACATTTCATGAAACACGTCAGGAGTATTGTAATGGAAGTACACCTCCTTCATATGATAATAATGAGCAGCAGTAGAATGGAAGGGATCACTGGCAAATTGAACGAATGAGAGCAGCCCCGACGATCTAAAGCTTCAGACCACCAATATCATCATAAACCATGTTTGTCGGCATTGCTAAAAAAACAGTAGAATAAGCAAACAAAATCTCAGTTAACCACCTGGTACACAAAACAAAGGGCATTTAAATCCCCAAACCTGAAGATATGCTACAGGAGCACATGTACATTTGATAAAAACCAATGTACATGTATATGCATGATTACTAAATATGGCAACAATATATATGGCACAATAATTTACCCCCGTCACTGAAATCTGAAGTCAGTGTGCGTGTGTATGTTTATACACCCAGCTAAAAATCTACGAAACGCAAAATAAGAATCTGAATGCCCAATAAAAATTAATCTGGCTGGGCAACTCGGCTACTCCGAGCTCGCCCAGATTGAAAAAGTCGCTGGTCATCCGATTCTGTCTTTTACATCATCCGAGCCGTCTAATTTTCACAATCTATTTTCACTTCGTGGTTATTTTTCCTTTTCTATGACTGGTGGGCTTATTATTGTGCTTGACCTGATTAGTGATTTGAATGATTAGTAATTTACCTGAGAGTATAAGTGTCACAAGTATATTCATTAACTGCCCTCGTACAACCTGCAAATTGATTATGGAATGAGCTTCTGACAGGAAATAGAAAACAAAAAGCACAAAAGAACAGTAAGTACCTGACATCGCCCTAGCGTGGTAAACTTTTTTGAGTGCTTACAGTCATCTTTGGTGCTGACTCGTATCTGACCATTGCCCTGCCCATCGAGGTCACTGTTGCACCACGACTCACGGCAAGGCCCATTTGCCTAGTATGCTCCAACTGCCAACAGAACAAGCAATGTTGCATAAACCAATTGAGGCCTTTTCACTAATTAAATCTACAAAACCATTTAGTAAAATCCACTGGAACTATCCAACTATAGGACTGAATCAATGAAACATAACAGCAGCTGCAGAAACCACTCTAGACCTTTTTCATAAACTAAAGGAAACATTTAGGTTCTAATTAACCCCGGGGGCTGCAGCCGCTGTTATGAAAATCACTCTCTTCCTATCAATTTTCAGAAAATGGTTTAGAGTGGTTTCTGAAAATGGTCCAGAGTGGGTCCTGATTAAATTGATAGGAAGAGAAGGAATGGGGGTGTTTTAGAACGATTGCTACACATATGGCATACATCTGAAAAAGGAAAAAGGAACACCCTAAATCAAACCTGAAGAAAACAAGATAAAATAACCTGATGTATGAACTGTAAACTGATGAGATTCTTAGTAGATATGATAAAATATGTATGTACAGGTCATTACTTAATAGATTATGAATAGCAAGGATGAAATTAAATCAAATCTGACAGAAATATGTGCAAAGAACAGGAAGACACTACCGCCGCTGTTGAAATCAAATCTGACAGAAATATGATGAAATTAATTAATCCACGCTGGCCATTCCCATCCACGAGACGAGAGAGACAGTGTGTGTGTGCTGTGTACGCAAGGATGGGAGGGGCTGGAGGAACAGATG
>NC_041389.1:719980467-720018193 GCF_002162155.2 Triticum dicoccoides | reverse complement strand
AGGGTGACAAGGAGGGGGAGGCGAGTGGGACGGGACAAGGGGCCAGTTCTTTTGGGCGATTCTCCGAGAATCGCCCCCCTCCCTAGCTTCTCCCAGAATCGCCACTATATATATTATTTACAATCCTATCTAGTTAAGGTCTAATTAGCTAGGATCGTAAAAAAAATATGAAGTGACGATTCTAGGAGAAGCTGGGGAGGGGGCGATTCTGGGAGAATCGCCTAAAAGAACTTGCCCAAGAAAAGCCATGGCAGAACCTACAGCGAGGAAAGACATGGCTCTCTAGCAAGCACGCAGCGAGCAAGATGATGGCGGGCAACGACGGCATCGGACGATGGCTTGCGGAGACGGATGGAGAGGCAGAGCACCGGGGCTGACTCCTCTCCCGCCGCGCGACCGTGGAGAAGGAGGGAGCCGACCTCCGTCGCTCCACGCACCTGAAGACGGCTCAGATCGGGAACCACCGCTGCAGCCTAAAGACGAGCGATGGGAAGGTAAGGAGGAGGAAGAGGCGAGGCGGTGGAGGAGTAGCAGTAGGCGGCGGGGCTCCTAGGGCGTAGGAGGAGGAGGTGGGAGGGAGTGGCGGCGGACGAGGGAGGGAGGAGTGAGGGGCGCGGGGCTGTGGATTGGGGCTAGGGTTCGATTGCTTTTTCCTCTTGCTCGATCACTGTGGCCCTAGCACGACCGCTCGCTCGCTCGCTGTGGATTTCGCTCGTGTGGTGTGGTGCGCCCGCGTGTTTTTTCGGTGGATTTTACTCGTCGCGTGATGCGGTGCGCTCGAGCGATGGTTGTGCCTAGCACTTCTTGAGGGTTTATATGTTAGATTCCCCTTCGCCTTCTGTAAAATATGAGACAATCTAATATCCACCACCACCCCATGTGCATCCACAGCTCGCCAACCCTTCTCGAGATAGGCATGCAGTACGGTAGGTGATCCGACACATGGCTCACATGGCATCATACTTTGCGTTTGTTTAGGGCATGTTCATTTTTATCTCTTCTAGATTCAGCAAGGAAAGAAAATTAAATATTGGCATTCAACCGTCTAGGGTCATTAATTTGTCCGTTGTAAGATTGTTTATACTAAGTGGCTGCTCACCAATTTTTTTAGCATTATTGATTCTCAAGTTACCGGGCCAGGTAATCCGAGGTTATTATGATATTTTTCATTAACATTAATGTTTCAGTTGATGTGAATAATGTTATCCACTTTGTAGTTATTAGATGATGGCCCGCACGTTGTTGCGGGAATATTTTGAATTATTTCAATGAGATTTTGGTTATATGATACGTGAATATTTGAAATAATTATTTTTGAAAGTATATAAGAATTAGATGTAATACCATAATAGAATGGAATTTTACATGCATGCATGTTTGCACGTTGAAGTGGATTTTTAATATGCATAGTTGCATGTTGAGGTTGGCCTTTTCCTATGCATGTTGAATGATGAGGTGGCATGCTTGTATGTTGAGAGAAATATGTTAGTGGGGGCTAGCTATTTAGATATAGAAGATTTAGGAGAAGTATACAAACAACATGTCCCTTTTTCACGGTCGCGCAATCCACACTACTGCATCAAGACTAATTTCTATATGTGAGAAAAGGTATTACAATAGCGTATACCTTTAACAAAATTAAAGTTAAGCAATTAATAACTTCTAACTGATCCCTATTGCCATCTTATCATATGTACAAGTACACATATTTCTCTCATCACAATTTTGCAGTTGAATAACAACGTGTCAACTAGTTTGTTAGAGATTGTCATCAAAACATGCTATTTTGCTTCAACTGTGGTTTCTCAAGATGACATATTTTTAGTTAACTAGTTAAGGTAAAGGGTCAGTTTGTTTTGTTTGGGGGGGACATAACATGACTTAGAGGTTAAACTAACGCTTTCTATCTACGTACCTTTTATAGCATGGCAGTGAATACGCCAAGATGGGGATTGCCAAACAATGTTTATTTCGTTCACCTTATATTTGAGCATACATGCTGACGGCAAATCAATCAATTAATTTTCTTGGGCCTGATCTCGATGCCTTCGATGATTAGCCCCTTCTTCCACTGCAGCTCCTCACACTCATGGAGTATCATGTCAACATCTTCTGCAGCCGTAGCCTCGTCATCACTATCACCTGTGTGGAAGTCGCCCATCTCCAGCTCCAACCACCCGTCCACCCGTGGCCGCGGGTACCTGACGACGACACCATCATCTCGCTCGTGGTCATGTGGCTCCCCGTCAGCCATTTCGCCGGTACAGGAAGAATCGGTCCGGTTGCAAGGATGGAGGGACGCCGTGTGCGTCGAGCCCTGCCGGCCGCCTACGGAGAGGACCGATCGCTGCTGTGGGGAGGCGAGGCCGGAGGCGTCGTGAGTGAGCTTGAAGACGAGGTAGGCCGCGTAGTGTGTGCCCGGAGAGAGCTCCTTGGTGCTGATGTGGCCAGAGATGCTCAGCCAGCACACTGACATGAGCTCTGCCACCATGGAGAACCTAATTAAGCTTGCCAGGCAAATTAATTAGGAACACAAGGCAACCTTGTATAATTAAATCATCGACATTTAATTTATAAGCACACACTGTAGATTTACCGACCATGAAGGAGATCTTGCTATCATTATCATATATACACTACTTTTTTGTGGGGTATCATATATACACTACTCCCTCCGTCCACAAGTAAGTGTACATATAGAAATTTTAGGACATATTATGCAGTGGAGTGAAAAATACATTGGAAATGTGCAAGTCATCATCTCTCTGCTCTCTAATTAGCCCACCTTCAATGAGTTAAGTGCATTTAAAAAGTGAGAAGACCATGTGTTGAATGTTATTGGTCTTGATTATCGTGTGATGAGAGGGAAATATTTTTTTCTATTTTAAAGTGCATTGAGAAGATAAAACTACACTTTTTTGTGGATAAATTTTAAATGCCAAATGTAGACTTATTCCTGGACGGAGGAAGTACTAGTATAATAGTACTAGCTATAAAGGAGACAGGTGCCAGAAGAAAAGTTTCATCAGTAACTTAGTTTTTTGTCTGTCTGATATGCATCTAACCACTCACATGCCACGTTCTTCCTCCCAACCGTCTTCCTCCTCAAGCCATGATCCGATCCATCCTTTTTCTGCAACCGCCGGCCTACCCCGCCCCATCCGTCTGTCCCCACCCCCGCGGTCAGCGGATGCTACCGCGCACCGCCTCGCTGCCCCGCCTTTCCCTCAACCTTTCCCCACCGCCGTTGCTGGCAACCGCCCCAGCCATCCCTCAAAGTCCTGCACCACCGGTGAGAATCTCCGGCGATCCCCTGCATCCCCCCACCCCACAACCCCTAAGATGGATAATGGGGTTGTGACTTAGCTTTCCCCTAAGATAGATAGATGATGAGACTATGACTTTTCCCTAGCATAGATAGTGGGGCTGATTCTTCTCCAGCAAGGTTGGGAAGAAGGAAGGAAGTGACTGACGCAATAACAAAAATCTAGAGTAGTATTATATATAGCCTTGTTTATGTGGTGCAGTAGAATTCCTGTACATAGACTTCTAAAGAAAAAGGAATTCTTCTAGTACATGGGAATGAATTACCTCGAATCTGGGTCCGACCTCTCTCTCCAGTAAAGATCTATTTTAACCCAAGCGATTGCCATCTCCCTCACAGATAACATGTAGCATTTGGCGCCACTCGATCGCTGGAGCCCGAAACTCTAACACATAGATATATGTACATTAACCAGATCGTTAGAAGCCATGTATGTATCCAATCGATTAATCACTACTAGCTCAGAGAAAACGACGAACAAATCGATGATCTACCTTTTTGTCGTCTTAGCATCAGGAAAATTAGCACTCACCCTTTTGCCGTCGTCGAGGAGGACGTGCTCGTCGCTGAGATCCATGAAGAGCTCCTTCCTGGAGGAGGAATCCACGAAGTGGACCGCTCGCTCCAGGACGGCATCGCAGTCCAGAGGCAGGAACCGCTCCCACACGGCGTCCGAGTCCGCCGCTGACCGGAAGCCGGCGGACACCACAGCGGAGCGGCAGGCGTCGGCCGGCGAGGTCAGGCCGATGACTGTGGTCAGGCACTCCTCCGGGACTCGCTGGATTAATCCGTTTTCCTTGCTTGACTGCTCCATGCTCTTATCTTTCGGGTCAGCGAATGCAACCGCACCGCACACGCGCTCACTTGCATATATGGGCAAGTCATGGAATTAATCTCCGGCCCCCAGTTCTCAGTTTTTTCTTAAAAAAGGAGGATGACCCTCCGGGCTCTGCATCTGAAAGATACATGCAACCACTTTATTGATTATTCACAAAGACCTTACAAAGTAATACATCAATATCTTTGAAGCCGCCACCTTAGCAACATCTGTCGCTACTCCTATCCATTGATGAAAGGGTGCAGAAAGTGTGAGACGAATACCCAGATCTCTCACCTAGCCTAACATCTAATGCCGGAGGGCCCGACCAAGCCACATACCAGGTCTGGGGGCACAAACCGGTCCGACGCACTCTTATAGATCGTCGCCGCCGTCTTCCATCAATCCATCTTCAGAGTAGGTACTGGCGCATCGACCTTGCCATGGGTGTCGTCGACGCCCCCACCGCGCCAGATAGCGCCACCTCCCTACGCACGTTCGTCATCACACATCCGTCGCTGAGACTTTGCTGCGCCTCGCCACCGAGACTCCACGACGTCGATGCGTCACAGGGAACACTGCTCCACCGTAGATGTCGCCCACTGGTCCCTTGAGCCTGTGCACACCTCCAAGAATGACGCCCTCAAGTGGAGTACGACACATGAGTGCCACTGTCAGATGATTGATTGATCTAGGGTTTCTCCCGGAGGTAGTGGATAGGGGTCTAGACCTTCTCCAGGATGATGCCTTCAAGAAGGAGACGACGCAGAAAAACGCCGTCATTGCCGACCTTGGGAACGTGCCAAGAGTAAGATTTTCACCCGGATACGTTCGAGGACCCTCCATCCAGCATCGTGTGCACGGGACCACCACTGATCACCGCCGCCGTGCATGGAGGCCGCACCGGCCAGATCAGATTTGACCGGAGACCAGACCCACAATGCCGTCGTCGCAGTACCGAGGTCAGATCCCAGCCACCACCAGCGCCCCAGCACCATGCAGAGGCCCAGCCGTACTTCCTCCACCACCCGCGCCACGAACAGGCCTATAGAGCCAGATCCGGGCGGACATGGCCAGTGCGCCGCCCGCACGCTCCCGCTCGAGACGAATCTCTCACGACCGCCGCACCTTGGAGAAGCAGGAGCACGCCACCGCACCGCCCTGGGACGCACATGTCGCCATCCTGCCTGCCCGCCACTGCACCGAGGAGCCCCGCGGCAGCCCTACGTCTCCACCTGAGAAGGGCTGTCCCGCGCCAGCCCAAGACCCAAGCAGAGAGGAGCGAGATCCCCGCCGCCACCCACGTCAGCCGGGCTTTGCCCGACAGCGGCGGGGGAGGAGGGCCTGGAGGGGAGGGGCCTGCGGCTGCGCGCTAGGTTCCGCCCCCGTCGCCCGCGGGGGCGCCCTGGGGCTCGGGAGTCTCCTTGGTGCCTTGTTTCCCGTATAACTTCCTCGTCGAGTGGGACAACCAACATAAGTGTTGTGGTTGAACCCGTTTCCTCTACTGGCCAGCTAGTTATTTCCTCCGTTTCAAAATAAATGTTGTGGTTGTTGATGTATAAATATATTGGCTAGTCTCTTCAATAAGATTAGTCTTTTGATCGCATTGGCTAAAGCAATGAATTACTACATGGTATTGAAGCTAAGATGTCTTGAGTTCAAGGCTCGGCTAACGCAACATACTAAAAAAAAGTGTTGTGGTTTTTTAGTTCAAGTGTCTTTTAAATAAACAAACATCTTTTTATCACCAACTTTTTTTCGCGAGGTCTTTTTAATTACTACCAATCTGACTTTATAGAAACCTGTGTTTTCTGCTCAGAACCATAAATATGTGGTCACCTCTTCTTTGAGTGTTCAGTTACTTTGAAGTCGTGGAGTGTTGTTACTGAACTTACTAATTTTAATCATGAGATTAACTTAGAAATATTTCCAGTGGGCCAGTGATAACATCATCGTGCTGCGAATGTGGCACATGCAGCTACAATGTGGTTGTTGTGGAAACTTTGCAATGATGTTGTTCTTTATCGTGCTCATTGTTCGGGAATACAGGTGATTTGGCGAAAATTCGCCATAACTCTATCTCAACGGGTGGTGCTATGCTCGAGAGTTGCAAAAGATCGGCTGGCAGATGTGGCAAGAGAGCTAGAGCAGATAGCTCAAGACCCTCTGTTGGTGATGTACCCCCACCCTGGCTGAGACACCTACCTAGGGTGGCCTATGTCTTTTCTCTCCTTTGTTGTGTGCCCATCGTTGGGATGCAAGATGAACGACATGTCATGTCTCTACACTAGTGGATTGGGTATTAGAAAGTAATGACTTCTTCTCCCTGCTTCCTGATTCGGAGTTTTTTCTGCATGATATAATCGTAGGTGTTGAGTATATTGATTCTTTAGGAAACATAAGATAGACTAGGATTTGTCCTGCCTTGTCTTGTACTCCAACATGATCATGTACTCCTATATATATGCCCACGAGGCTCAAGCAATACAAAGACTATTCCACCAATCCTCTCTCTCCCTTCCAACATGGTATCTATCGCAAGTCGATCCTAAACCCTAGCCGCCGCCGCTTCCGCACCTGCGCGTCGCCCCCGGGGCGGTCGGCCTCCATGACCGCCGCCGGGGGCCGCGCCGCCCGTACCTAGGGTTCGTCCGCCGGCCGTGTTGGCCGGCTGCCCTAGAGAGTCTTTTTCCCGATCCTTTGATCCGGATTTTTCTCTCTTTCGTCGGTCGTTTTGATCGGCGTCTACTTTTTGGTTTTCTGATCTTTTCTTGATCAGTTTGCGTCACCCACCGCCGCCGTTGACACCTCGCGCCTCTACTCCGACATCGGCGCAACCGGCCGGCTTCTTCACCGACCCGGCGGCGTCGCGTGACAGGCAGCCCTCAAGGCCGTCGTCCGCGCGCCGGCCCGCCCATCGCTCTACGTCGGCCGTCACCGCCCTGCTCCGACCGGGACTCCTGCATCACCCCGACCCGGCGGCCTCGCGCCATGCGGCGGCCAATCATAGCCGCCCTGTCGCCCGCCGCCGCCGGCTTCATCTTGGACTCCGCCGCCACCACGCCTCCACCGAGCGGCGTCCCCGACCTCGCGCGCGATCGGCTTGATCACCCGCTCGCCGCCGCGATCCGCCTCATCTACGCCGCGCGACCGACCTGGCCCGTCAGTTACGCGCGCCTCCGCAGGTCCCGTGAAGATCGTCTCCGAGTTCAGCGCGCCCCTCCGCCGATCGAGCAACGGGCTGCCGCTGCGTCGCCCCGTCGGGCCGCAGCGCCGCCGCCCCGTGGTTCTTCTCCCGATTGCACCGACCCGCGTCACCGCTGCGTCGCCCCTTCGGGCCGTAGTGCCGCGGCCCGCGATCAACCGCCACCCCGAGGCCGTCCGCTCCAGGCCGTCCCCGTGGCTGCACCGACCCTCGCGCCGCCGCTGCGTCGACCCGTCGGGCCGTAGCGAGCGTGGCACGCGGTCCACGCCGCCGTCTCGAGGCCGTCCACGCGGTTGCACCACCCCGCGCTCCGCCGCTGTGCCGCCCCTTCGGGCTGTAGCACCGCGGCCCGCGGTCCCTGCGACCGTCCCGAGGTCTTCTGTCGTCGCCCCGACCTGCCCGCCGCCGCTGCGTCACCCCTTCGGGCCGTAGCGCCGCGGCCCGCGGTCCACCGCCGTCCCCGCGCGTCGACTTCCTGTGGCATGCGCCGCACCACCTCCTTTGGCGCGGGAACGCCACCGTCCGCGCCGGTCTTCGTCACGCTGTCAGGTTCTTCGCCTACTTCGAGCACCGCCGCCGCGCTCCTAACCTAGCCGCCGCCGCCGCCGTCAGGCCGCTGCCGCCGCTCTTCTTCTGCCGCCGCCGCCGCTACCCCCGTAGCCACCACCGCCTGTCCACCCCATTCGTCTTCACCCAGCACCAGCCCGTCGCCAGCGTCGCCGTCATCTACCCCGACCGCTTCATCTACTCCGACAACCGCGGGCAACATTGGCCCCGCCGATTGGCGCCGCAACCATCGTCGAGTCCTTCTCTGCTGGCCTCTCCGACTTCTTCGACATGGCGAACAGCTCGTGCAGGTCCCAGTCCACGCATGCCCGGTGCTGGCAACACCGTCGCGTGCCTTCGTCCATGACGTGTCCCCGGGCCCGGCAAGCCTGATGCGGTGCTTCGTCAACTTCGTCTTCGTCCGTCTACGCATGCCCGGTGCTGGCAACACCAACGCGTGCCTTCGTCTACGATGTGTCCCCGGGGTTGGCAACCCCGGCGCGCCGCGTTGTCAACATCATCTCCTTCCTGACGCACCACTACTTCGACACCACTGCGCCCACGACTAACTCGGCGCCTCCTTGCGCCCGCGGCTCCACGGCGACTTCCTTGACACCAGCTACCCCGACTCGACATCGACCACGACATTCTTCGCACGGCTACCTCGACCACGGCTCCACCACCCACACTCTCGGCTACATCGACAAACGGCACAAAGGGCTACCGCCTGCTTGAGCAACCTCGTCGGTTTTCACTCCAGCCAGAACTCCGCGATGCATCGACTGTTACGGCTGTGGGGGAGGGGGGGTGTCCGTCGGCTTGCCTTCGGATTCTTCTCCAGTCTCATCGTCTGCGTCGCTACCATTGTGACTGCGGGGGGATGTTGAGTATATTGATTCTTTAGGAAACATAAGATAGACTAGGATTTGTCCTGTCTTGTCTTGTACTCCAAGATGATCATGTACTCCTATATATATGCCCACGAGGCTCAAGCAATACAAAGACTATTCCAACAATCCTCTTTCTCCCTTCTAACAGTAGGTGCAAGCTTTAGGGATCTATCTATATGTTGAGGAATTCTGGCAATGAGCATGCGGTGCGTTCATGTACGAATGATGTTTATGTGCGTAGTGGCTATGGCCCTTATGTTTTTTTTTAGAATTGGTTGTGAGTGCCCAGGCAGTGATCTCTGCTCTGGTGTCCTCAGCAGCCTTTTTATGATTTAAGAACTGAACACCCTGATTTCATTGGAATGCAACGGACCGGGACATTGATCGAGCCCTTTTACTCTTAAAAAAATCTGACTTTACAGATTATACAAAAATTCTGCAATACACCGCAAAAGTAAAATGGAAACTACTAACGACGGATAAAATCAGACAAATTCTTCCTTGGCCCGTTGTAGTTTCTATATTTCTAGGGGTGATCTTGTAGGCTTGGACTTATTTAATACTTCTAGACGTCATCATTTTTTAAAAACTCAATAGTTGAACAAAAGTAATCTCCATCAATGAAATCTTTATATTCTTCCGTGTACCCAGTAAAAAAAACTATAGAAGATTACACATACACAAGTTGGGGTAAACATCACATGTTTTATTCCACCCCCATTGAACCCAGGTTCAATCCACTGAAAGCCCCGAAACGTTTTCCTAGGGTTTCGAGTGGCAAGGCGGCGCACGAGGCGATCTCGGGTCGCAAGTCTAGGGTTTGCTGATCGCTGACCTCCGGCTACCCGCGATCCCTGATCCTTGCAGCTTGCTCGCTCGGGGTGATCACGGGGGGATCCTTGTGTCCCTACCCACCCTTGGCGGCGCCACGGGAGAAGGGGTTCGGGGCGGAGGCGAGACGTAGATGGTGGAGTCGAGCGCCACGGGAGGAAGGAGAGGGAAGACGACGGAGACAGCGTCAGTGGAGGAGATGATGGATAGGTTGGATCTGACAGAGAAGGAGAAGGCAAAACTAGTAGTGGATGATGAGGAAGATCAGATGGAAGATGAGCTCCATGCTCTGATTGGGAAAGTGTTGCATAGGAAGATACTTCATGTGAATACCATTGGAGATGCGCTACGCCCAGCGTGGGGTAATCCAAGGGGACTGAATTTCAGGCCGTCGGGCGAGGACGTCTTTGTGGCGAGTTTCATGAACAAGCGTGACAGTAATCGGATCTTCGACGGGGGTCCATGGATGGTTGGAAAACATTGTGTGGGTTTGGAAAGGTTTAACATCAGATCACGTCCCTCGGAGCTGAAGTTTGAAAAGATTAAGGTATGGGTGCGGGTGATCAACCTTCCGTTCAACTTGTTGTGTCCACCATGGCCGAAGCGCATTGCAGCTATGGTTGGAGAAGTCATAGCCCTGGATGCGGATGAAAAAGGGTTTGCTTTTGGTGACTGCTTGAGATTCAGATCATGGATCCGTGTGGATGAACCTTTGATGCGTTCGGTGCAATTGGAGAAGGCAAAAACAAAAATAACATAGTTTTTTGACATCCAATACGAAAATTTGCCCTACTTTTGCTTCTCTTGTGGGCTACTGGGACATGCAGAGTTGATGTGTCCTACACCTGCGGGGAGGGACGAATATGGGCGACCACCATACCGTGAGGCGTTGAGGCATTCTCTGAGTAAAAACAGGGGTTGGGGTGGAGCTCCATCCTACAAGCAAGAGGGCACCGGTAATGGTGGGAGACAGAAAGAATCGAATGCTACAGAGGAGGAGGTGGAACCGGGGTTGGAAGTCAATTCACCTCAAAAACAGTCCGAGGGCAGGGTGAAGCAAACGGTCTACCAGTTCAATGCTCGAGGAAGGAGGTCGAATGGTCGAGGAAATCGAGGAAGGAGAGGCCCAACCACGGTCTATCGACGAGTTGATATGGATAACATGAATGCATGTGGGCGGAGTAACACCGCTCTACTGCTGCAGGACAGTGAGACAGTGCTGAAGAAGAGACAGAACAAGGAGAGCGAGTCGTCGGGCTCAAGGGATGACAGTCGCGACTCCAAGAAGAAAAAAGCAGCTGATGGGGCTGCAAATATTATCGCGGAGGCTGGGCAGCAGTCCCGCGGTTCGCAATGAATTGCTTATCTTGGAACTGTCGCAGGCTTGGGAACCCGGAGACAGTTCGAGAGCTTCACGATCTAGTGAAGATGGAAGGTCCCGCCCTGGTCTTTCTGTGTGAGACAAAGATCGAGGGGAGAAGAGTTAGTGAACTTACTAATAGGCTTGGTTTCGAAGGTTGTTACCCAGTTAATAGCGCCGGTCTGAGCGGCGGCTTGGCTTTGTTTTGGTCAAAAGATGTAGATGTGACTCTGAATAATTTCTCTGATCAACATATTGATGTAATGGTGAAAAACATAAGTGGAGACAATAAAGTGTGGCGGTTTACTGGCTTCTACGCGAAAGCAAGAAGAAGTGAACGCGCGGAAAGTTGGAATTTGTTACGTTGGCTCAAAGCTCAAAGTGATGCACCTTGGTTGTGCGGAGGCGATTTCAATGAAATTACACATAGTTCTGAATACTTTGGAGCCCAAGATCGGCCGGAATGGCAAATGGATGGTTTCCGTCAGTGTCTTGACGATTGTGAGCTGCAAGACATGGGGTACCAGGGAGTCCCTTTCACTTGGGATAACATGCAGCATGGCGACTCAAATGTGAAAGTAAGACTCGATAGGTTTCTAATGAACCCAGCAATGATGTCGTGGAAATCGGCATCGGTTGTCAAGCATGTGATGAGCCCAAAATCTGATCACTGCCTGCTAGCTATAAACTTGAAGAGGGTGGCAGAGGCCACGGACAGATATACACGCACATTCATGCATGAGGAAGCTTGGCAGAAAGATGACACATACGATTCCACCGTTCTACAAGGGTGGCGCCAAGGTGCGGGTCTGCAGGGTTTACACGGTATTGAGGAGGCCCTATCTACCATGCAAACTCAGCTTACGGGATGGAAGACAAAGAAGTTTGGGGATGTTAGAAGGAAGATAAAGAAAGTACGTAAGGAGTATGAAACGGAAAGGTCGAACTCACTGTTTAGGGGACCGACCAAGAAGGAGAAGGATCTATGCCGCCAGCTCTCTGATCTACTGCACAAGGAAGAAATCATGGCCCGCCAAAGATCGAGAGCGGACTGGCTTAAGGCGGGTGACCGTAAGACGGGTTTTTTCCAAGCTCGTGCAGCTGCCCGAAAGAGTAGGAATCGTATACGAAGATTGCAAGCCGCGGATGGTTCTATATGCGAGACCAAGCAAGATATACATGCAGAGGTACAGCAGTTTTATACTAGCTTGTACACGGCGCAGGAACACACGGATGTTCAAGCAGTTCTTCACCACGTGCCACATAAAATTACAGAACCCATGAATGAACGATTGTTGCGGCCGTTCAAGGAGGAAGAAGTGAGGGCTGCAGTTTTTGCTATGGGGCCTTCAAAGGCGCGCGGGAGAGATGGCTTTCACGCTGCTTTCTACCAGAAACATTGGGAGCTGATAGGGCCTGATGTTACTATGGCTGTCCTAGGTTTTTTGAACGGAGGACAAATGCCGGACACAGTGAACAGCACGATTATTGTTCTTATACCAAAGGTGAGAAATCCGCAAAATATCACTCAGTATAGACCAATATCTCTATGTAATGTTCTCTATAAAATATGCTCGAAGGTACTTGCTAACCGTTTGAAAGAGATCCTTGATGAGATTATTGCAGAGGAGCAAAGTGCCTTCGTGCCGGGACGATTGATTACCGACAACATCCTAGTGGCTTATGAATGTATACATTCGATGAAAAGGAAGAGAGGGAAGCAAGGATGGTGTGCGGTAAAGATTGACATGATAAAGGCGTATGACCGAGTGGAATGGTCATATTTGGAAGGGATAATGCACCAAATGGGTTTTCAAGAACGATGGTTTTCTCTTATTATGAGATGTGTAAACACCGTAAGCTTCCAAGTGAAGGTCAATGGTGAGTTGTTACCAGCCTTTTTACCTTCAAGAGGTTTTCGTCAAGGAGACCCGATATCGCCATACCTATTTCTTCTATGTGGGGAGGGTCTCTCCTCTATGCTCCTAAACTACGATGGTGGCTGGATTGATAGGGGCTTCCGATTGAGTGCTTCTGCACCTTGGATATCACATCTCCTCTTTGCAGATGATTGCTTGATCTTCATGAAAGCTGACTCAAGGAGTGCTACCAGGTTAAGCGAGATTTTGGAACAATACAGTGTGGGCTCGGGGCAAAGTGCAAACAAAATGAAGAGCTCAGTTTATTTTAGCCCAAACAGTGGGGCGTCCGTTAAAAGGGGTGTTAAGAACGCCCTCCAGATATATAGGGAGGCAATGTCCGAGAAATACCTTGGCCTTCCAACGGCCGCGGGGAGGATTACTGAGCAAAGTTTTGAACACATCAACGAGCGGTCAAGGTCGAAGGTGCAAGGGTGGTGAGGGAGTCCTGGATTAGGGGGTGTCCGGATAGCCGAACTATCATCATCGGCCGGACTCCAAGACTATGAAGATACAAGATTGAAGACTTCGTCCCGTGTCCGGATGGGACTTTCCTTGGCGTGGAAGGCAAGCTTGGCGATACGGATATGTAGATCTCCTACCATTGTAACCGACTCTATGTAACCCTAGCCCTCTCCGGTGTCTATATAAACCGGATGGATTTAGTCCATAGGACGAACAACAATCATACCATAGGCTAGCTTCTAGGGTTTAGCCTCTGTCGGTGTCAAAACCGGCAGATCTCGGGTAGGGGGTCCCGAACTGTGCATCTAGGCGAATGGTAACAGGAGACGAGGGACACGATGTTTTTACCCAGGTTTCGGCCCTCTTGATGGAGGTTAAACCCTACGTCCTGCTTGATTAATATTGAAGATGTGTGTTACAAGAGTAGATCTACCACGAGATCAAGGAGGCTAAACCCTAGAAGCTAGCCTATGGTATGATTGTTGTTCGTCCTATGGACTAAAGCCATCCGGTTTATATAGACACCGGAGAGGGCTAGGGTTACACAGAGTCGGTTACAATGGTAGGAGATCTACATATCCGTATCGCCAAGCTTGCCTTCCACGCTAAGAAAAGTCCCATCCGGACACGGGACGAAGTCTTCAATCTTGTATCTTTATAGTCTTGGAGTCCGGCCGATGGTGATAGTTCGGCTATCCGGACACCCCCTAATCCAGGACTCCCTCAGTAGCCCCTGAACCAGGCTTCAATGACGACGAGTCTGGCGTGCATATTGTCTTCGGCATTGCAAGGCGGGTTCTTCCTCCGAATAATTTATAGAAGATTGTGAACACCAGGATAGTGTCCGGCTCTGCAAAATAAATTCCACATACCACCGTAGAGAGAATAATATTTACACAAGTTCAATCTGCTGACGTGTTTTGTGGCATGACGTCACACCACTACCAAGCCTTTACTAGAATCGTTTATATCGCACCACCTCAGTGCGTTTAGCGAGACGGTTTCCTTGGCACGTCTTGTCGAAGCAGAAATCGTGTTCCCCTTATTCCGGGATTCCCATAAATACGGATGTGGGTAACCCAACCGCACCCATTGCCACGCCCCCTCCATCGAAGGCGGGTTCCAAACGGTCACGAGGACGGCTCTTGGTATTCTTCCCCTTTATAATGAGACCAAGGTCCATTCTTTTTCTCTATCGAATCCGCCCCTCGCCCCGAGTTCCAACACCCAGGGCTCTAGATTCAGGTACCTTCGACCTTCGACAATGTCCGGCCCCGTCCTACGAGGCCGGTGGATGCCCTCCTCCGTCACGGAAGAGGACGTGCTAAAGCTGAGAGAGGCCAAGTACTTAACCTACGAGATTTCGCATAGGCTACCTGCCCGAGGGCAAGCTATTCCTACTCCCGAGCCCGGTGAGATCGTCGTGTTCGTGACTCACCTCCGTCGGGGTCTAGGCTTCTCGACGGATCCCTTCGTGAGGGGGCTCATGTTTTACTATGGGCTGGAATTCCATGACTTGGCTCCGGAGTCCATCCTCCACATCTCATCATTCATTGTCGTCTGTGAAGCCTTCCTCCGCATTACCCCTCACTTCGGCTTGTGGCTCAAAACCTTCAACGTGGAGCCAAAGATAACTGAGGGGCTTCAGGCGGAGTGCGGCGGGGTGGTTATAAGCAAGAGGGCCGATGCTCCATGATCCGAGGGCTCTTTTCAGGAGGAGCTCGGCTTGTGGCAACAGGAGCGGTTCTATATTACCGCTCCCAGGGGCAGCAGGCAGAGGCCGCCGCCCGTTTTCCGCTCGGGCCCTCCACAACGGCTGTCGTCATGGATCAACAAGGGGCGTGACTAGGGGCCGTCTAAAGACGTTCCCCTATTGCAGGACCGGATTCGAGGCCTCCAAGAAAGGGGGATTAATCTGGTTGTAGTGGTACAGGATATGTTGATCCGGCGCCTACTACCCTGCAAACGTCGCCCCCTCCGCCTGTGGGAATTCAATCCGGAGGGGCCACGAGCTCTTCAACACTTCATGGGTTTCACATGTACAAACTGTTCTTCGAATCGCAAGAGATGCGTCCGGACTTGACCGAGGATGCTGGCCTAAGCTGCAATCGCCCGGATACTCAAGTAAGTAGCCCTGCGTCCGGACACGTCGTCCATTTACTTATCATGGGTTTGCCTTTTAACCAGCTATGCCTTCGACAGGAGTGGATAGCGCAAGCGAAACTGATACGGTATCCGGCCCCCCTCCCTGAGACCACGCAGGATCCCGTGTTAATCAAAATGTTAGAGGTCGCACCTTCGGAGGAGGGTGAAGGGGGGCACAGGGAAACTACCACCTCTGCCAAGGATGCTTTTGGTAAGGGAGGAATCGAGAATCCCTCCTTCCAGGGGGAGAAGAGGACCGCTTCCGAAGACCCGGAGGCGAAGGCCTCAAAGCGGGGAAAGAAATCTGTGCCGGAAGGTCCTGTGCCGGGAAGAGCCCCGGCCGCACTGTCTCCGCAGAGGAATCAGCCCTCCAGCGAGCCATAAGTAAAAAAGGGGGACTTTGTAATAGTGGACACCCCTGCTTAATTTTTAAGGGTAACCTAAGTTTTCTCCTTGTAGTTTGGATCTCAGCCCATCTCAGCACAGCTCATCTTCGGGAGACCTTCGTCCGGAGATGATGGAGAGTGAAACACCTCCCTCTGCCGCCCGTCGTGCGGGGCGGACGACCCTGAGGTGTCGTCACGGAGCATTTCCCCGAGTCCGGCGGGGCCGGAGAGTTCGGCACCTATTGGAATACGGTCGGTGGAGCTGCAGGATTTGCTCAAGAGGGCGTCTATCTCAGAAGATCACCGCATATTAATGAATATGGTGATTGAGAAGATCTTGTTCGCCGAAAGCGGGTTGTGTGAAGGCGCCGGAAGTTTGCTGACGGGGTTTGAGGTACGCAAAAAATGACATACCTTTTGACAGTTTTGCACATGAAGTGCGCCCTGTATAGATAGTAGCCCCTGAGACTTGGTATGCTGTCGAAAGCGACAGCGTGCCGAGGATCATTTTCTCAGTTAAATATTGTCGCCTTTCCTATGCAGGTGGCGCAACGTTCGGTGGCCAGCCAAACTGATAGAGTTGCCGAGCTGAAGATGCAACTCGACGTTGCGGATGCGGACATCGCGCTGGTCAATAAACGACTTGATGAGTCGCAAGGTATGTGGTTGTTCCGCGGTCGCCTAGTAAGGGAGCTGACGCCCACTCCTTACAATTTGTATGCTTGATGCAGATGGTGCCGCTGCTGTGGAAGATCTTCGAGCAGAGCTTGCTCGGGCCAAGGAGCAGGCCAGAAAAAGCGAGGCGGCTGCCTCGAAGGCAACGGAAGAGCTAGAAGCCGAGAAGGCTGCTCACTGCCGAAGCAGGGAGGAGATGGCCGGAATGGCCGCGAAATTAAAAGATGCTACCGACCGCCAGGAGGTTTCTTGAAAGAGAACGCCGAGCGGAGCAAGAGGACCTGAAGAAGGCCGACACCGAAGCCAAGGATGCCCGTAGTGCGATGCGGGCTATGAAGGAGGAACTGCGTCAGGTTGGAGATATTGTGGCTGGAAAGCCCTTTATGCTTCGTAGAAAGTTTACGGATCCGAAGTATGCTCAGCTGGGCCGATTGTGCAATGCGGAGGATCCTTATCTGGATTTGGCAGTGAGTGCGGCAGACGCAGTCGTGCACTTCCGAAGCCAGGAGGATCACAAAATGGAAGAGCTTTTCTGGTCTCAATTCCATAGTCCGGAGCGTCCACTTCCGTTGAGTGATCGGCTGGTTGAGTGGGCTGAGTTGAATAGATTGTCCGGACTTGCCATGACGGATGTGGTCACTCATCTGTGGTCGGAAGGGCCCAAGCCGAAGAGCTATTTTGGCTTGTTGCAGCAATTCCTTGGGGCGGTGCCGCATATCAAGGCGATGAAGCGGTCGGCATGCATAGAGGGTGCACGGATGGCTCTCGCCCGTGTTAAGACATACTGGGCAGAGATGGATGCCACCGCTGTTGCATCCCAGGGTTCGGGCGAAAGCCGATTGCCCGCCGAGCACTATTTTGAGGAAGTCCTACAGGGCGCTCGTTTAATAGAGTCGCAGTGCTCGAAAGATATTTTGTTTAAATGATATGTATGATTTCTAAGATCATGTTTATAATAAAACAGCTTTTTATACTTGTGCGTTCAAGTATTGAACTATCTCCTGTGCAGCCGTTTTACAGATAATCCTGAAAGATGGCAGTCTTTGGCTTCAGTCCCCTCGCACAGAGTGCGGGGTTGTTTGCAAAAAAATGTGCTTTTTCACACTTAATCCAACGTCTTGGTCCTTTGAAGGAGGTGATAGCATAGCATACTAGGCAACCGGACTATAAAGCTTTATCACTTTCACTTAGCCATAGGAGCTCGATGGTGGGGCTACTATATAGCCCCTAGAGGCACCGCGCTCTCCGAACTCGGGGCGCATATGTGCCTGACCGGGAAGCGGTCCTTCGTCAAAGCGGAGGAATTCTAAACATTCCAGTGGTCGATCGAGTGGTTGACCAGTGTCTCGCTATATCATGACAGTCAGTTTTCGGCTTTCTCTACTGAGGCGCTCGCCCGGCCGAACCGGGGCATAATCGTAGTAGTTCTCTCGGTGCCGCGTTAGCCGATGATACGGAACGTAAGGCAGCAAAACACAGGAGCCGGGCAAACCCAACATTTGACCAAAGACATGATTCAGAGCTGATGCATATAAGGCCTAACTCGAGACGCCGAACACTCCCTGAGGTATTCGGTCTTTATGATATCGGGCAGAACAATGCCCTAAGCCCCTAGTGTCCAGGTACAGGCGGGAACTGCTGACGCGGCCGATGCCAAAACGCCATCCTCCACCTTGGTTATAGTAACCAACCGGGGGATGTGTATCAACAAGAGACAGTAAGAAAGGTTTACGCAGGGTCTTAATCTAAAAAGAATCCTTTCAACGGGTCCCTGTTGCACGTCTGCGCCTGTGTCTCCGTTGTGCTGTATCCTGGACGGGTGTAGCACGTGTTTCATTTGTAAAAGAGAAGAACTTAGTTTTGAGACAATATCGTGCAAAAGATTAAAATAAAGTATGATTTGGGAAGATGAATAGAGTTGGGCTTTATTGGCCTTCATCGTTTATGCGTGTAGCCCCTTGTAAAGAGGTATGCGGCTATGGAGCCCCTTGTTTATTTACGCCGGACTCGCCTAACCGTGTCCGAGGTCTGAATGACCTGCTTGTAGGGGTTTGGACCAGTAAGGCCGGATTAGCGTGCGGCTGTCAAGGCAGTCTCACATTTTCCATGGCCGACGAGCACTCGGAATTACCCGTTAATGAGTGTTATGCCGCGTGGTCCATGCATTTTAAGTGGTAGAGACGCGCAATGCGGTATTGCGTTAGAGCGGGGGAAAGCTTTGCATCCCAATAGTGCTTGATGGCTACTTTTGAGTGGGGCGATATGGAAAAATGAGCTTTTCACGACGGAGGTTGTCGGATGAACCGAACCCGACCTCTAGTAGGATAGAGCCTGTACAATTGGCTTAAGGGCCTGGCATCACTGTTTTTAAGGAAGTGCTGCTACAGCGAATTTTGGTAGGGTCTATCCCCATTCTGCGGACGGTGTCCTGGTATAGCAGGTGTCGCACTATGTTTCCGTTGTTATCACATGAAGTGAGTTCACTGTTTTGACTTCTAGTGGGAAAGTCTTCTGTTTTCCGGTGTGCTGCTTGTGGGGTTCGTCGTCTTCGCTTGGCGTGTCGAGCCCCTTGTGTTCGGCGTTAAGTCGGCCGGACTGCTTGAAGACCCAACAATCTCTGTGGGTATGGTTTGCAGGCTTCCCGGGGGTGCTATGGATTTGACATATCCTATCCAAGATTTTATTTAGGTTGGATAGCTCGTCACTGTTTTCCTTGAGGGGCAGTGTTTTATTATTTGGCCGAGAGCTTTTGAATCCGGCGTTGACCGCCGTGCTATTTGGGCCATTTTCCTTGTTCCGGCGCTGATCTTTTCTGCGTCGTGATTTCACGTTTCCATCCCTTACTTCGGATGTACTCGGGTCGCTGGTGCTGCATCTAGCCAGCCAGCTGTCTTCCCCCGCGCAAAAGCGGGTCATGAAGCTTGTTAGTGTGGCCATTGTTCTTGGTTTTTCCTGGCCGAGGTGTCTGGCGAGCCATTCGTCGCAGACGTTGTGTTTAAAGGCTGCTAAGGCTTCAGCGTCCGGACAGTCGACTATTTGTATCTTTTTGGTGAGGAACCTGTTCCAGAATTTGCGTGCTGACTCTCCAGGCTGTTGAGTTATGTGACTTAAATCGTCTGCATCCGGAGGGCGGACATAGGTCCCCTGAAAATTTGCTCGGAACGCATCCTCGAGCTCCTCCCAACTTCCAATGGTATCTTCTGGGAGGCTTTTGAGCCAATACCGAGCTGGCCCTTTGAGCTTGAGGGGTAGATATTTTATGGCATGGAGATCGTCTCCTCTGGCCATATGTATGTGTAGGATATAATCCTCAATCCAGACTCCGGGGTCTGTTGTTCCGTCACATGCCTCTGTGTTTACTGGTTTGAATCCAGCTGGAAATTCGTGGTCCAACACGTCATCGGTGAAACAAAGTGGGTGTGCGGCGCCCCTGTATTTGGGTGTGCCGTTGTCTTCAAGCACTCGGCGGGTTGTGTTGCTTCCGGGAGTCTTCTTTTTTGGCCCATAGATGGACCTGACCAGGTCATCCTTTTTGCGAGGATCTTTATGTGGGTCGTGTGCCGGATTGTGTGCGGCGCCCCTTGCCGCTCGTGGCCTGTCCTCTGGTCGTCTATCCGGCCAGGCGGCCTCTTTCTTTTTCGACTGTGGAGGCTCTAAGGCCTTCTCGTCAAATTCGGGCAGCAGCTTGCGTTTCGGGTAGCTCTTTGCCTGGTGACTGACGCCATTTTTATCTGTGGTATTGAGTACTTTGCTCCATCTCATTCTGAGTGCATCCTCCGCTGTTTTGAGCTTCCGCTTTTGCTTCTTCAATCTTCTTGCAGTGGCGACGAGCTTCTTAAGCTCCGGTGATGCGTTTGGCGTGAGATCGTCTGGGCTCTTGTTTTCGTCGGGGATGGGTTGCTTGTTCAGTACATCCTGTTCGGATGGTTGCTTGGTGGCATGTTCATCGTCCACTGCTTCGCCCTGCTCTAGGGCCGGGTCGGTACGGGTGCCGTTTTTATCGAGGCCGGACTTCGGTCGGCGTTTGTGTCGCCGTTTTGGTTGTTTGCTGGTGGAGTTGTTCTTTGCCATGTCCCGTTGGTCCTCGCTATCGCTTCCTTTTGGTGTATCCACCATGTATACGTCATGAGTTGGGGTGGCGTTCCAGTGCCCGGTAGGCGTTGGCTCTTGGTCGTCTCCGGCATCGTCGTCCATACCGTCGATGTCTTCGAAGTTGAAGTCTAGCATGTCGGTTAGATCGTCGACAGTGGCTACCAAGTGGGTGGTGGCTGGGTTTTGAATTTCTTCGTCGTCCGCATCCCAACCGCCCTGACCGCAGTCCGGCCAGGGCTCTCCTGATAACGAGAGATACCTTAGCGAACTCAAGATGTCGCCAAAAGGTGAGTGTTGAAAGATGTCCACCGCGGTGAACTCCATGATCGGCGCCCAATCGGATTCGATCGGAGGGGGCGCGGGAGGTGCGGAGTCCGGCGAGGAGTCCGGCACCTCGGAGTCAC
Source organism: Triticum dicoccoides (assembly GCF_002162155.2). NCBI lineage: Eukaryota > Viridiplantae > Streptophyta > Magnoliopsida > Poales > Poaceae > Triticum > Triticum dicoccoides. The sequence continues at coordinate 719,997,133 of NC_041389.1, read as the reverse complement.
GAGCTTCGTAAGGGACAAGGTCAGTGTTCGGCTCCATCGCCGTAGAGGTTGCAGCCCCCGAGGTGGCGTCTAGCCATCCGTCCTCGATCTGCGCAGCCGGCTCCGAATTGAAGATCGGAGCGGGCTCAAGTGCGGCCTCCAGGGTATTGTCCGGCTGCAGAGCTAAATCATGCTCGTCGAGACAGTGCGGCACGCTCGGCTGTGGCTCGAATCCATCGAGGATCAAGTCCCCACAGATGTCAGCCGTGAAGTTCAAACTTCCAAATCTGACCTGACGGCCAGGGGCATAGCTTTTGATCTGCTCCAGTTGGCCAAGTGAATTGGCCCGCAGTGCAAAGCCGCCGAATACAAAGATCTGTCCGGGGAGAAAGGTCACACCCTGGACTGCATCGTCGTTGACGATCGAAGAGGCCATCGAGCCTATCAGTGATGACACAGAGGAACTCTCAATGAAATCACCAATGTCGGTGTCAAAACCGGCGGATCTCGGGTAGGGGGTCCCGAACTGTGTGTCTAGGCGGATGGTAACAGGAGACGAGGGACACGATGTTTTTACCCAGGTTCGGGCCCTCTTGATGGAGGTTAAACCCTACGTCCTGCTTGATTAATATTGAAGATGTGTGTTACAAGAGTAGATCTACCACGAGATCAAGGAGGCTAAACCCTAGAAGCTAGCCTATGGTATGATTGTTGTTCGTCCTATGGACTAAAGCCATCCGGTTTATATAGACACCGGAGAGGGCTAGGGTTACACAGAGTCGGTTACAATGGTAGGAGATCTACATATCCGTATCGCCAAGCTTGCCTTCCATGCCAAGAAAAGTCCCATCCGGACACGGGACGAAGTCTTCAATCTTGTATCTTCATAGTCTTGGAGTCCGGCCGATGGTGACAGTTCAGCTATCCGGACACCCCCTAATCCAGGACTCCCTCAGCCTCCTTGATCTCGTGGAAGATCTACTCTTGTAACACACATCTTCAATATTAATCAAGCAGGACGTAGGGTTTTACCTCCATCAAGAGGGCCCAAACCTAGGTAAAAACATCGTGTCCCTCGTCTCCTGTTACCATCCGCCTAGACGCACAGTTCGGGACCCCCTACCCGAGATCCGCCGATTTTGACACCGACATTGGTGCTTTCATTGAGAGTTCCTCTGTGTCGTCGCGATCAGGAAGGATGTCTTTTCCCGTCTTTAAAGACGGCTCCGTCGTCAAGGGAGCTCTGGCCTCCGGCCAAACTATCCGGCTGGGTGGTTTCCTCATGACCGCCTGTTCGGCCACCGCCCCGACAATGACCTCTCAGGTCATCAAAAGCGATCTTCACGCCAGCTCGGAATTTGCCGAGCAGCTAGATCCGATGGAGCTCTCATCCATAAACGAGCTCTTGGATCGCATCGCCGCCCTGGGAGTCGCTACAGACTACGACCACATCGGGCTTAAAACCGATCTGAGAGAAATTAACTCTCCCCAGGCTACCCACCACGTTGTTGTGGTAGAAGAACAATGCAGCGACTCTTCTCCTGCGTTAAAAACCCGTTATGTCCGGATTCCCGATCCCTCCATGCCGGATTCCCGCGGAGGGACGGACGTCAATCAAGTACTGAACTTAAAGTCAGACATCAGACCAGATTTTTCGGAAAACATCCAACAATCCAAGCTTCCAAATCCGGAAACTTCTTGGCCTTCGAGCCCCAGACCGGGCGGGGTTCCGAATTTAGTTCCCCTCGCCCACCCTAACATAAGCGATCTATCTCAAGTACGGCAAGAGCCCGATGAAACAGTACATCATTACTGGGCCAGATTCCTCCTGATTATGAACAGGATAAAAGACTGCCATGAAGAAAGCGCGATCTCAATTTTCTGCAACAATTGCACGGACAAGGGAATCATGAACGCCATAAGTCGCCGCGAAGTTACATGCTTCTCCGACCTAGCGACCATTGTACAAAAATACTGTGCAATGGAGAGTGCCAGGAAAACCGAAACTAGGTTTTGGGACAATCCGGCCCTGAATACAACCCTAGTCCGAAATAAAAGGGTGCGCCATACTCAGGCACCTAGGTTAAAAACCAAAAAAAACCCTAAAGGGCACGGGGCCGTACTGGAGGGATGGCTCAACGGACCCTGTAAAATCCACAGTACGGAGGACTCCACTCCAACACATAGCCTTCGAGCATGTTGCATACTACGGCAGGTGGCCAAAAGTGGCGAAGGCTTTCTAGCCCCGGGCAACAAGCCCAACAGTACCAGTACGGTATTATCAGTCTTCGAGACTTTCGCATCAAATAACATGCAGAAACGAACAACCCGCAGCCTCGCTGAAGTCTACCAAGTAGCAACAACAAATCCATGGAGCGACACGGCCATAACCTTCAATGCCAGTGACGAACCTAAACTCCGAGCAGCTCGAGCACCAGCCGCATTGGTTCTCAGTCCGATAGTGGACGGCTTTCGTCTTACCAAGGTACTCATGGATGGCGGCAGCGGATTAAACCTCATCTACGAGGAAACCCTTCAAAAAATGGAAATTGACTGGACCCGCATTGAGCGGAGCAGCACAACCTTCAGAGGAATAATCCCTAGTAGAGAAGTACGCTGCACAGGAAAAATCATACTCGACGTAGTGTTCGGCTCGCCGGACAATTACAGGTCCGAAGAGGTCACGTTCCAAGTGGCCCCATTCAGCAGCGGATATCACGCCTTGCTAGGCCGAGAGGCATTCACAATCTTCCAAGCTATACCCCATTACGGGTACATGAAGCTTAAAATGCCCGGCCCCAACGGAATCATCACCCTGGTCAGTGATCCAGATATAGCACTCCGAGCTGAAAATAAGACAGCCGCACTAGCCCTAGAGGCACTATCCGAAGCCCTAGCGGCAGAGGAACTTACCGCACTACGCTCCATGGTGAACAGAGACGATGTGATACTCGATAAGAGATCTAAGTCCACCTCTTTTAAACTAGCGGACGAAATAGTCAAATTCCAGGTCCACCCAACGGACCCCACAAAGACGGCCTCCATTGGGACACAATTAAACCCGGAGGTAGATGCCGCACTACGAGAATTCCTTCGGGAAAATTGGGACATTTTCGCCTGGCACCCTTCAAATATGCCAGGAATACCACGCAGGCTGGCAGAGCACAGCCTAAATATCATAAAAGGATTCAAGCCAGTCAAACAGGCTCTTCGACGATTTTCCGAACCCAAAAGACAGGCAATGGGAGAGGAGCTAGCCAAACTCCTAGAAGCCGGATTCATCAGAGATATAAAGCATCCGGACTGGCTAGCCAACCTGGTGATGGTACCAAAGAAGGACAAATCCTGGCGCCTTTGTGTCGATTTCAAAGACCTTAACAAGGCTTGTCCAAAGGACCCATCGACGCCACCGCAGGGCACGATTCTTTGTGCTTCCTCGACGCATACTCCGGATACCATCAAATCAAGATGGCGGAAAAAGACCAGGCCGCAACGGCATTCATTACTCCGTACGAACCATTCTGCTTCAACACAATGCCCTTCGGACTTAAAAACGCCGGCGCAACATATCAGCGCATGATCCAGACATGCCTGGCTACCCAGATAGGGAAAACAATGGAGGCATACGTAGACGATGTGGTCGTTAAGACCAAACACGTCGAAACTCTAGTAGACGATCTGAGGCTGACACTCGACAACCTCCGGGCATATGACATCAAGCTCAACCCGGAAAAATGTGTTTTCGGCGTTCCAGCCAGAAAGCTCTTGGCTTCATTGTATCCGGCAGAGGAATTGAAGCAAACCCAGCCAAGATCCGGGCTCTGTCACAATTGGATATCCCAAAAGACCTCAAGCAAATACAAAAACTGACTGGATGCGTGGCAGCTCTAAGCCGCTTCATCTCCCGTTTGGGAGAAAAGGCGCTGCCCCTCTATCGCCTTCTCCGGCGCACCGAACACTTTGAATGGACGGATGCTGCCACGGCCGGACTCGAAGAAATTAAAGCCACATTGGCAACAAATCCGGTCCTGGCCGCGCCCAACCTAGGCAAACCTATGTTATTATACATCGCAGCAACACATCAAGTCGTCAGCGCCGCACTCGTCGTCGAACGAGAAGCAGAAGGACACAAATTCCCTCTTCAAAAACCAGTGTACTACGTATCCACTATCTTAACTCCATGCAAGTCTCGGTACCCACATTATCAAAAGATAGCGTATGCGGTGTTCATGGCATCCCGGAAGCTGCGACACTACTTTCAAGAGTGTTCCATAACGGTGGCCTCCGAAGTACCTCTCAACGATATTATAAACAATCGCGACGCGACGGGCCGGATTGCAAAGTGGGCCATTGAGCTCTTACCATTCGACATAACCTACAAACCACGGCGAGCTATAAAATCGCAAGTTTTGGCTGACTTCATCGCTGAATGGACTGAAGCCGAACTCCCTAAAGAGTACGACGCATACTTCAATTGGATCATGCATTTCGACGGCTCCAAAATGTTGGCTGGCTTGGGGGCTGGCGTTGTCTTGACGTCCCCACCGGAGACACAGTCCAATACGTACTTCAAATAATGTACACGGACTCCAACAATGCAGCCGAATACGAGGCCCTTCTACATGGCCTCCGGATGGCAATCTCCATGGGTATTCAACGCCTAGAGGTGCGCGGGGATTCAAACCTCGCAATATCCCAAGTAAATGGAGATTTTGATGCCAAGGATCCAAAAATGGCAGCCTATCGTAACGCCGTCCTAAAAATGTCAGCTCGGTTCGAAGGACTCGAATTCCATCATGTAGCCCGGGATAATAACCAGGCAGCAGACGTGTTGGCACGCATCCGCGCAAAACGCGACGCCGTCCCTCCAAACATCTTCCTGGAGCGGCTCTTCAAGCCATCCGTATTATGGGAAGAGGAGTCCGGATACAACAATCCGGAACCAACTGCATCGCCCAACACAACACATTCTGACATAATCGGAGGCTCAGCCGATGAAATAACACCTTCAGCCCACGAAATAATGGCAGTAATTGCCCCGTGGACAGAACCATTCCTAGCCTACTTAATCAGGCAAGAACTTCCCGAAGACCAAAATGAGGCCCGCTGCATAGTTCGGCGATCTAAAGCCTACAAGGTCTATGAGGTAGAACTTTACAAGAAAAGCACAACCGGAGTCCTTCAAAGGTGTATCTCCGAAGAGGAAGGGCGGAATATCCTGGCTGAAATTCACGCCAGACTCGGCGGGCACCACGACGCCGCTCGGGCCCTTGTAGGCAAGGCCTTCCGTACAGGATTTTATTGGCCAACAGCCCGGGCAGATGCTCAGGACTTAGTCCAACGATGCGTCGGTTGCCAGCTCTTTGCTAATCAGAGCCACATGCCACCCACCGCCCTCAAAACTATACCCATTACTTGGCCGTTCGCAGTCTGGGGGCTTGACATGGTTGGACCCCTTAAAGGGGGAACCCACAAGCACAAATACTTATTGGTCATGGTGGATAAATTCACCAAATGGATAGAGGCCAAGCCGGTTAAAACGGCTGAATCCTGACCTATGATAGACTTCATATCCGGGGTAGTACACCGTTTTGGCGTCCCCCACAGATTATCACCGATAACGACACGAATTTCACGGCCGACGAAGTTAAGCTCTGGTGCAAAAACATGGGCATCAAGCTCGATTATGCTTCAGTCTACCACCCTCAAACTAACAGCCAAGTGGAACGAGCAAACGGTCTAATCATGAGCGGCATTACACCCAGATTAGTGCGATCCCTCAAGGAATCCAACACGCACTGGGTAGAGGAGCTCGACTCCGTACTCTGGGGGCTGCGGACCACGCCAAACCGCACTACCGGATTTACACCATTTTTATGGTATACGGCGCGGAGGCAGTTTTGCCCTGCGATATAATTCATGACTCACCTCGCGTGTGCATGTACGAAGAAAGAGAACCCGAGTTGGATCGGCAGGACAGTTTGGACGCCTTAGAGGAGGAGCACGACGTGGCAAAATCCCGTTCCGCATTCTATCAACAGCAGGCTCGAAGATATCAAAGCAGAGAAGTACGGGCCAAAACTTACAATGTTGGCGAGCTAGTTCTACGCCTGCCGGACAAGAAAAATGACAAACTCAAGCCCAAGTGGGAAGGTCCCTTCATCATCGACCAAGTCCTTACCGGCGGGGCATACCGTCTGCACAAAGCATCTGACAACCGACTCAAGCCAAACCCATGGAACGCAGCCCATCTCCGAAGATTCTACGCCTAGCGCCGGACTCAGGGTTCGTCCCCTCCCTTCGTCCACCTTCCCTTCGTCCACCTTTCATATTTTTTCGCTGTTTTGGTTTTCCCTCCTTTTTCCTCCTACTTTTTTCAATACAAGCCTCTTGAGGACTGATCTGCGCTTTGTTCGCACTTACTCGATGTGCTACTCGCACTCGTTATACCTGGGGGCTTCTTTAACAGAAGCTTATTTATATGGGCTTCATGCCCAATACATGTGTTATACTTCCGCATGTACCTTTTACTCACCATCATATGCATCGATATGACTTAAGTTTTGGCCAAGCCGGGTTGTCTGGCTCCTGTGATTACCCCTACGTTCCCGATTGTTCGGCTAGGAGGTAAAGGGAGCACCTCTGTGATTGTTACTGCCGGGTCAGCCAGATGTGTACCTCAGACTGGGTGAAGCCGAAGGCTAGCGTTCTTAAGGGAATATTCGGTCGGTGACATGAAAGATGATTTATTACTTATTTATTTCCCTGCCCCCAGATGCTTTTTCTGCTCTTTTCGCAGTCCGGCAATGCACTTTAGGGCATGCCTCCAAGGGAAAGGAACCCCTAACGGAACTATTCTCCCTGGAAGATGTTTCTTACTAACCATGTAATATAACATAGCTAGTTGGGAACTTGTCTAGTAAAGCACTTATGACCCCTACGCCTTGTCTCCATGCATGCCCCGGTTCTTTTATAACCGTAAGGGTATTCGGACACACTCTGGACTGTTGGGTCCCGAGGTTGAAGCGAAAAGGTCCGCAAAGACAAACGATCTACAATCTGGCTAGAAGGCATTCTACATGCCAATTTTAAAAATTACATCGTCAAACTGACTGATTGTACTCCTCTTCAATCCCATCTAACAGGCTGTCTAATTTACAGTCCTGTTGGGAATATTTCGCGGCCAGCTCTACTTGGCCGTACACTAGGCTCACAGGGATCTCCTTCCCATCGGTCCCCACAGGTCCGACCTCGGCCATGTAGTTTGGATCAGTCTTCGGGTACCGCGTCTTCACCATGTCCCAGGCCTCCCTGGCGCCTTGACGGCAGGCCGATATCTTCCACAGACGGAGACGCTGCCGCACTCCCTGAAGCTTCTCAGCAAGCCCTCCAAGACCTTCGGGTAGGGAGACGGAAGGCCATAAAGCCTGAACGACGCCGCTCATCGCCTGCCGAACACGTTCGTGCAGTTGCAGCAGCTCGGGAACAGGGTCTCCCGTGGAACCAGGCATCTCCTCCGCCGGATGACCCGTGAGCAGACCTACAGACAGATCTCTGTCAACCGACTTCCTCGCCGAACACTTCTTTTCAAAAGAGTTTGCTCAAGCACTTACTATAAATGCCGCGACGAAGCCGCCGATTCTCCTTTACGGAGTTAGACAGCTGGACCCGAACATCTTTTAGCTCTTCGCCCAGCTGGGTGTTGGCATCTTGGAGTTTATTCCTCTCCTGCTGCACCCTCATAAGCACCTTCTCGCCGGCCTTCAGCTGGCGCCGCAGATGTTGCTTGTCAGGATCTAGTCCGGAACCCTCTGCAATTTTATTGTCAGACTATACACACACGCCGCACTTCATAAACTACTCTTCTTTTTGAAATATGAAATACCAGAGGGGGTCTCTGTGGCTCCCCCGGCAGCGGCCAGTGCGGCCTCAAGTTGGGCCTTGCATTCTTGAAGCTCCTGGGACAGGTGGGTATTCTTCTCTGTAAGATCCTGCATAACAAATGATTCTTAAATCAGTTAGTTTAACTATTTTAAGTCTCGGGGGCTACTGGCATATATAACTATTAAAAATTCCTCACCCTTATGTCTTTTACATACTGCTCCGTGGCTCTGGTTAAACCATCTTGAGCAGCACGGAGGTGCACGTCTCCTGCATTAAAGGCATTCAACGCCTCCGGGGAGAAATGAAGGAAATATGCCCTAGAGGCAATAATAAAGTTATTATTTATTTCCTTATATCACGATAAATGTTTATTATTCATGCTAGAATTGTATTAACCGGAAACATAATACATGTGTGAATACATAGACAAACATAGTGTCACTAGTATGCCTCTACTTGACTAGCTCGTTTATCAAAGATGGTTATGTTTCCTAGCCATGGACAAAAGAGTTGTCATTTGATTAACGGGATCACATCATTAGGAGAATGATGTGATTGACTTGACCCATTCCGTTAGCTTAGCACTTGATCGTTTAGTATATTGCTATTGCTTTCTTCATGACTTATACATGTTCCTGTAACTATGAGATTATGCAACTCCTGTTTACCGGAGGAACACTTTGGGTGCTACCAAACGTCACAACGTAACTGGGTGATTATAAAGGAGTACTATAGGTGTCTCCAAAGGTACATGTTGGGTCGGCGTATTTCGAGATTAGGTTTTGTCACTCCGATTGTCGGAGAGGTATCTCTGGGCCCTCTCGGTAATACACATCACTATAAGCCTTGCAAGCATTGTAACTAATGAGTTAGTTGCGGGACGATGTATTACGGAACGAGTAAAGAGACTTGCCGGTAACGAGATTGAACTAGGTATTGGATACCGACGATCGAATCTCGGGCAAGTAACATACCGATGACAAAGGGAACAAAGTATTTTGTTATGCGGTTTGACTCATAAAGATCTTCGTAGAATATGTAGGAGCCAATATGGGCATCCAGGTTCCGCTATTGGTTATTGACCGAGAATAGTTCTAGGTCATGTCTACATAGTTCTTGAACCCGTAGGGTCCACACGCTTAAGGTTTCAATGACAGTTATATTATGAGTTTATGAGTTTTGATGTACCGAAGGAGTTCGGAGTCCCGGATGAGATCGGGGACATGACGAGGAGTCTCGAAATGGTCGAGACGTAAAGATCGATATATTGGACGACTATATTCGGAGTTCGGAAAGGTTCCGAGTGATACGGGTATTTTTCGGAGTACCGGAGAGTTACGGGAATTCGCCGGGGAGTATATGGGCCTTATTGGGCCATACGGGAATAGAGGAGAGAGGCCGAAAGGAAGGAGGCCTGCGCCCCCCCTCTGGTCCGAATTGGACAAGGGGCGCAGCCCCCCTTTCTTTCTTCCTCTCCCCCTCTTTCCCCTTCTCCTACTCCAACAAGGGAGGTGGAATCCTACTAGGACTAGGGAGTCCTAGTAGGACTCCACACTTGGCACGCCCCCTCCTAGGGCCGGCCTCCTCCCCCCTTGCTCCTTTATATATGGGGGCAGGGGGGCACCCCATGACACAAGTTGATCTACGGATCGTTCCTTAGCCGTGTGCGGTGTCCCCCTCCACCATATTCCACCTCGGTCATATCGTCGCTGAGTTTAGGCGAAGCCCTGCGCCGGTAGAACATCATCATCGTCACCACGCCGTCGTGCTGACGGAACTCATCCCCGAAGCTTTGCTGGATCGGAGCCCGGGGATCGTCATCGAGCTGAACGTGTGCTGAACTCGGAGGTGCCGTACGTTCGGTGCTTGGATCGGTCGGATCGTGAAGACGTACGACTACATCAACCGCGTTGTGCTAACGCTTCCGCTTACGGTCTACGAGGGTACGTGGACAACACTCTCCCCTCTCGTTGCTATGCCATCACCATGATCTTGCGTGTGCGTAGGATTTTTTTTGAAATTACTACGTTCCCCAACAAGAAACACGCGTCACGAAGAACTGTCCGACGACGCCGGTGATTCATGGCGCTCTCCAGCACAGACCTGGTGGCGGACAGCCTGTCGGCATCCTCCGTTGGAGGAGCATCCGTCTCGCGCCTCGTGCTCGCCTCCCCTTCCGGACCAGGCGTTGGAGCCTGGCTGGTGGAGGCATGGTTGGCACCCTCTCCGGACTCAGTCTGGCGAGCGCTCTTTCTCCTGAAAGAATCATGAGCATTAATATACCTCCCAGGGGTCCTCCCCCTAAAGGACGACGGTGCGCCATACCTTTGCGGCGACGTTTCGATTCGCGCCGCACTCCTCTTTCGCCTGCTGGGCCGCACCGACCTTGGTTGGTCAGTCACCGCGGGCTCGGCTTCCCGCTGTAAAGGCACCTCCTACGAAGCACCGTTGGCATATGGTAGTCAGATATAAGCATTAGAAACATAATGGTGTTGTGACTTCGGTCGTACTCACCTGGGAAGCCGGAGATAAACCGGGGTAGTCAGCCGTAATGGTGACTAAAGCGTTATCTATGCTGAGCTGGTGGAACACCCCGTCAATCAGTTCCACCGCTAAATCCGGGACCTTTCCGGATCCTCGGGTTGTGGAGTCGGGCTTTGTATGTCCTCCACATCCCGGCGCGGTTCCTGCGTCAAAATCATGAAATAAGACACTTGCCTTTGAAGGCACGGATCAGATACACAAACATCCGCTTACCCAGCTCCGAGGGTTATTCATGGAGAATCCGTTCAATGGATTCGTACGGAGGAAGTCCTCCTTCTCCCCCTTGTACAAGCCGGACAGGATCTTCGCCAGATCTTCGGCCGAGCCTGGCCCCTTGCGGCCGTGACGGGTGGCGTCATTCTCCCCGTTGAAATCCCACATGGGGTGGCCCCTATATTGGAGCGGCTGAACCCCTCGCATAATGCATGTGGCCATGACTCCGATCATGGTTAATCCAGAATGGGCTAGTAGCCGTATCCGGCCCATCAAATAATGGACGCTCCAATCGTCTTCCCATTGAGGGCTCCATGGGCGCCAACTCAGGCGCTTCTTCAGAGGAGCGTTGCTGAACTCCGGGAGGCCAATCCAAACTGGATCCGGCAGCGGGGCGTCTTCCATGTAAAACCACTCCGAAGGCCAGTCTTCGGACGCCTTCTTCGGGGTTCCGGACAGATATCCGGTCCCGGCGATGCATCATATTTCGGCTCCGTCCACTTGATATATCGACCCCTCGTGAGAACGGGGACGAGGCAAAACAGTCTCTTCCACAACGCAAAATGGGGCTCGATGCCCAAAAACAGCTCGCAAAGAGCTACGAAGCCCGCGATGTGCAAGATGGAGGCAGGTGTGAGGTATGAAGCTGGAGTCCATAGAACTCCAGGAGCCCCCGGAGAAACGGATGTATAGGAAATCCGATTCCCCTTATTGAGTAAGGGACGAAGCATACCCGCTCTCCTTTGGAGGGATTGGGGACGCTCTCCGCCTGTTTCCCGCCCTTGTAGGTGGCCAGTCCGGCTCGAACCGGAACCATAAAGGCCGGGGGAAGGTATCCCTCTGCTTGGAGCGTCACTAATTCGCTATGCGGGACTGAGCATCTCCTCCAATCTCCTGGCTGAGGACTAGGAGCGCGAGAAGAGGAGCCGCGTCGACTGTCCATGTTGGAATGGATTTTCGCTAGATGCGCTTCGATGAGTACTCGCGGAAGGGGGATGGTGTGATTTGGATCTAGATCTTAGCCTCTCTTATAGGCGGCTTATTCGCACAGCTAGGGGGTAAAACATAAAGAAACCCTGGCTTTTTACATTCATGCGACACGTGGAAGAGGGCCATTATTGGACGCAGAAGCCAAGGAGCATAGCATTTATGAAGCAGCCGGACACTATTCGGCAAATACAGGGAACGTGGAGGAGAACCCGCCTTGCAAACGCCGAAGACAACATGCACGCCAGACTCATCGTCATTGAAGCTTGGTTCGGGGGCTACTGAGGGAGTCCTGGATTAGGGGGTGTCCGGATAGCCGAACTATCATCATCGGCCGGACTCCAAGACTATGAAGATACGAGATTGAAGACTTCGTCCCGTGTTCGGATGGGACTTTCCTTGGCGTGGAAGGCAAGCTTGGCGATACGGATATGTAGATCTCCTACCATTGTAACCGACTCTGTGTAACCCTAGCCCTCTCCGGTGTCTATATAAACCGGATGGCTTTAGTCCATAGGACGAACAACAATCATACCATAGGCTAGCTTCTAGGGTTTAGCCTCCTTGATCTCGTGGTAGATCTACTCTTGTAACACACATCTTCAATATTAATCAAGCAGGACCTAGGGTTTTACCTCCATCAAGAGGGCCCGAACCTGGGTAAAAACATCGTGTCCCTCGTCTCCTGTTACCATCCGCCTAGACGCACAGTTCGGGACCCCCTACCCGAGATCCACCGGTTTTGACACCGACAGGTGGTGTGAGAGGAAGATGTCATGCGCTGCTAAAGAAGTCCTTTTAAAATCAGTGGTTCAAGCCTTACCGGCCTTCTCTATGAGTTGCTTCAAACTCATAAAAGGTCTATGCAAGAAACTGACGACAAACATGTCAAAATATTGGTGGGCTGGATCACTTGATAAGAAGGGAATGCACTGGCAGGTGTGGGATAAGATGTGTGTAGCAAAATCAAAAGGAAGTCTCGGTTTCCGGGACTTTGAAACTTTCAATGATGCTATGCTGGCCAAGCAAGCTTGGAGAATTCTTGACAATCCAAACAGCTTTTGTGCCCGTGTTCTAAAGGCAAGATATTTCCCAAATGAGGGGTTCCTAACTGCGGGTTGTCCAAAGAGTGGATCTAAAACATGGAAGGCTATAATTGTAGGGAGAGAGATGCTCAGCAAAGGACTAATTTGTAGAGTGGGAGATGGATCCACAACCGAAGTGTGGCATGACCATTGGATAGAGGGCTCGACGTCCATGACCCCAATGGGGGCGCTCAAGCCAAATTCTATTCAGCTTGTGGCTGATTTGATCGATCCGGAGACAAACCAATGGGACGTAGACAACATCCGAAGTCTGTTTTTTTTCCCCGGATGCGGATGCGATTTTGGCCATGCCTAGACTGAGAACAGGAGGTACAGATATATGGGCATGGGCCTGGGAGAAGTCGGGCATTTTCACAGTCCGGTCAGCCTACCGGCAAACAATGCAAGCTAAGCTTCAGCTGTCGGCAATGGCAGGTTCATCTTCTGGCGACGAAGGAGTTTGGCGTGCTTTGTGGAAACTGAATGTGCTTCCTAAGATCCGAGTGTTTTGGTGGCGAGTGCTTAAAGGCTTCCTACCAAATTATGGGGAGCTTCGACGACGCCATATTAAGCAAACGCCAAACTGTCCCATGTGTGGACATGAAAATGAAACTCTGTTTCACTCACTGATGGAGTGTGACCATGCGGTATGGTTCTGGGAGGCGGCGGAGCGCTTCTTTGATATTCGTATCCCAAGGCTACACCCGATGACATGGTCGAGGGACCTGCTCGATCATGAGCTGTTTAAGCAAGAAGAGGCTGCTATTATGATTACGGTGATGTGGGCGGTGTGGCACTCCAGAAATAGATATACGCATGGTGAACAAGTGTATCAGCCGTCGCAATCGATGATCATCATAGAAGAAATAGTGCGAGCGCTGGAGTTCCCTGTTAGTGTGAAGAATCAGCCTGTCTGTCCCCCCCGGTGGCTGCCACCAGATGAGGGTTGGGTCAAGATCAATACGGATGGTGCTACACACTCGGCACGGATGCGAGGAGGAACAGGTTTTGTTGCACGTGATCATCATGGCTTCTTTCTTAGAGCAGGAGGCTCAAAGTATGAGGGGATAATTGATCCATTGACACTTGAACTTCTTGCATGCAGAGATGGACTGTCCATGGCATATGATATGGGGCTCAATCAAGTTGAAGTCCAAACAGATTGCCAGGAGATTATACGGCTGCGGGAGTCACCACAGAAATCGTCATGTTATCATCTCTTGAAAGAGATTGAAGTACTGAGCTCCTTTTTCCAGGGATTTAAGCTACGGTTTGCCAACCGGCTTTGTAATAAGGTGGCTCACCGGGTAGCTAGCCTATCTTTAGAACTTTCTTCTTCTCAGATTTTGTATGAGACAATCCCTGGGTGGTTGGCTGATTCTTTACAGTCAGACATGCTAGCGCCAAGTGAATAAAGAGCCAAATGGCGTTTAGCTTAAAAAAATTTTTTATTCCACCCCCATCCCACCCCACCCCCACACACACCTAAATGCGCTCCCAAAAAAATATCACATGTCTTAAATAGCAACATGAGTCAGCTTAGACGCTCAGCACAAGAGATGGTGATCTCTTAGACCGCTGATTGCATTGCAGCTAGAGCCACAACCCCAAGAGGATGACTATCGATCCCCTCAGCTTGGAACACCGAAGAACACACCAAAATACCGCTAGCTCCTAAGGGTGATATTTTTATTATCTCAAAACTATCACAAAGGGTGTTTGTGGCTAAAGAAGCTAAAAACCCTAGTGGGCTAGAGTTGCTGAATGGAGTTGTGACTTCTGGTATGATTGATCACGTCGAAGAAATTGTAGAGCTTGATTTTCATGCTACTAGGTTTCCTAGTCCTTTTCCGTGACCTCAAATTTGAGTCGAAACCGAGTCAGACTCAAAGTCGAACGAAGGAAAACACCTTATTCCTTTGAAGTCTGGGTTTCTTAGCAACGATATTGCACATCTGATCTTTATTCCTTATCTAGCACGACCTGGGGTATGGCATTGCGGAACACCATCTTCTGGTATATGGATATCTCGTCAGTATGTCTTGTCACGTATAAATACTATAACGACTACTAGTTTCTATGTCGACAAATGAAACTTGAGTTGCGTACGAATATGATGTGTTGTGAAGTACAATCATACATCATACAAAATAAAGATATTGACCGAATAATTTATGCATAGAAAATTATATTTTTATTGAAACTTGAGTTGGTAACTGGATGCGTGGAAAACTCCGCTGGTTTAACAAAAACATATCCCTTGTGACGAAATGGATATTCGACACGAATATTTTACAATGACACTTGATTTACTAACCATTCAATGTGCTGCCAAGTTGCGTGGAAAAGTCAGCTAGTTTTATGATAAGATATCCCTTGTGATGTAGTGGCTTCTCGGCGAATAGTTTACCTTGAGGCTTAGAGACGAAGAAGTTTTTTTATTGACACTTGAGATGCTAAATATTCTATGTGTTGTGAAGTTTCGTGGAAAATCTTGCTGCTTCCACACAAAAATACTCTGCAGCGTATTGACTCGTCGGCGAGAGTAGTTTAGTTTGAGGCCTAGGGGCAAAGTATATTCTCAGTGGGATCAAATTTAAACTAAAACCATAACACTTATTTTGAGACGAAGAGAGTATATTAGACACCTTCAAACGTAGCTTCGCCATAACTACAAAGTGGAGGGTGCATAACCCACGTTTGTTTGCTTTTGTTATGATCGTTCTATTCTGTCCCTGCTTGGAAAAGGTTAAGTTGCCATTGTTGGTATTGCTTTACTTGGAGAAATACACTTGAGTTGGTAATGATTGGATGTGCTGCGAAGTTGCGTCGAAAATGTTGTTAGCTTGACAAAAATGATTGGAGTGCCGGAGTAGTATCTTATCAATGCTGAGTACTTCATATTGAGGCTTAGAGACAAAGTATAATTTTTTTTCGAGAGAAGACAAAAATAGATTTATAGTGACACTTCACACGTGAGTTGGCAGTGAACCGATGTGTTGTGAAGTTGCGTTGAAAATCCTGCTAGTTTTACCAAAAAAAAAACACTTCTGACGTCTTGGCTTTACCTCGAAGGTTGGACACATAATACATTTCTAATGACACTTGAGTTTGCCAATGATACGATGCGTTTACGAAGATGCTTGGAAACTCTGCTAGTTTAACAAAACTATACTTGTGTAGTGGTGACGTCTTAACCAGAATAGTTGTCTTGAGGGTTGGAGACAAAGTAGATAAGCAGAACCGAATATAATACAGTTGTGGGATTATATACATATATATTTATATATTTTTTAACTTGCAAAGATTCCGTCACATCCCGTAGTGACTTTTTAATGCCAATAATTGAAGGCGATGATCAAATAAATCCAACTGCATAATTTGCTCTAGGAGTCACATCACTAGGCATAAGATCCAAAATGAGTTGACCTATAGGCCACAAAGAGAACCTACTAGAGCTGCATTGCTGCATTATTTGCGGGCAAATAGTCTCCTTATGAAGTTTGTCGAGAATTATAGTTATCGGCGTCACATTCTCAAAAGAAAAAGTTATTATCATTCAAAGTTTATGGTGCTAACCGTTTGATCTAATATCGATTTCTTGTATGTAGTCTCTACATGTATGAGATATCCCATACGATATTCGACGACAAGTATCAACTCAGACACATTATTCTTGAACGAGGGCAGGGTCTCGAAGGACCCAGACTTTCATTAGATAAACTCCACAATACATATTACACTAGAACCCAATGAAAAAAGTAAATTACAAACTAGTCCCTAACTTTTGCAAAGAGGACCCTAAACAGAAAAAACACAATCGGGTCCGATAAAACTTCCACAGAGATTTAATCTCACCGTCACTGGGGCGAACCACTTGGGACGACGAGACCTCCATAGCAGCAACACCTTCACATCGTGGTCTCTGGATAAAGGATGAAACTACCTCCTATATGGCATCGAGGCTGTTAGCA
>NC_041389.1:719977619-719980233 GCF_002162155.2 Triticum dicoccoides | reverse complement strand
GAAGAAGATCGGCCATCCAGTGTTGGCGCATGCGCCATAGCTTCGCTACAAGATCCATTGCTGATGAGCTCGAACACAACCACCAACCTCCAATTCTATGCTTTCCCCCATCTTTGTCGACCATCAAGGTGGCCTTAAGAGGAGTGAACCAACAGAGAGGACTCCTGTAAATAGCAGCACGATGCAGCCTGTATATCTCCACCTTCCAAATCTTTGTCCTGTCTTCCATCGAGCCAAGAATATATCGAAGAAGAAGATAAGGAACGGTGTGCAAAGCACCACCTGTCTGGGAAGCTGGGATGAAGTCGACGAGCCAAATCTTCACCATGTGGCTAGCACATGGACACCGTCCACAGATTTGTCGCGTTCAACCATCTCACCCTCCTCTTTTGCCATCAATGTGACCCCAATGGAGAGGATGGGATGACACCATCAGATGAGATACAGATCCAAGATGTGCTTTACTCGCTGAGAGGAAGCGCGCGCGCACACACACACACACAACTATACCTAGAATCTAGATCTCCATCCCTCCGAGCGCCGGCCGCCATGGCCGACGGTGGTGAGGGGGGGGGGGGGATACTCTCAACAAATCTCAACAAAAGCGATACTACGTCCAACACTCAGGGCGAAGTATGTTTATTTCCTCCCCACTCAGGCTAGTCGAGTGCACTATATCGTAAGCTATATCTAATGGAAGATGTTTATATATAGCAATCGTAATGCAATGCACTGTATCTTAGTGTTGTATCTAAAACAACCCTCATTAATATTTATATAGGAGCACGCCGACCAACATTTGTCCACCTCGGAAATCATGCCCCCCATTTGCAAACTCTCAAATCCATACAAAGGCAATGCAACATCGATCAACACATATGTAGATAGCATACATAGATACATAGAACATAGTTCAAACATCAGAGGACATAGAACAACAAAAGTTCCACAACGGATGACATTAACTAAGACTAGATTGTTTGATAGCACAAATAAACTAGGAGTATCGATAGGGGAAGATCACCCACGGTTGCCCTTTCCATTGTCATCTTTGTCGCAGAAGTATATGTTGAAGGTGGTGTTGGGGTCAAGGCAAATCTCGTGCAGTGTCAGGGCAGGCCGGTGTGGGCATGGACGCCCAGGGATTGCTCCTTCGCGAGGGCACGAACTGCCGGACTTTCTTCTTCACAACGATCCAGGCACGAGATTCATCCGTGGCTTTCTTATCCGGGCGCAACACGACAGCTCAATGCCCTTGAAGAGGATCTTGGCCTTGATCCAATGATGGCACGCATCCAACTCCTTGGAGGCTAGGGACCGTTGGTTCACGACGATGACAACCGAACCCTCATTGGATCCGGACTACGCTGACACCATAGTAGATGCGGCGGACGAGTAGGAGCTGCGGCGCGCCTTCTCCGTCTCATGGGGGCACGTCGTGCCTCGACCTCGTAGTATCCGCCGAAGTTGCCGCATTGATCGCAATCTGCTACCGTGATTGTTGTCATTTTATACTCGGATTTCAAGACCGATGGTGCGGGGACAAGCACCCAATGTCGTGTGGCTCGGACGCCACAGAGCTGCTCAAGACTATGTGCGCCTATTACGGCGATGAAGGAAACACTCATTGCAAGATTCCTTCGGACACGGTGCCGCTACTGGATCTGAGGTGGAGTGGCAATGAAGGCGCCCTATTGTTGGATCCATGATGGCTCCAACGGCTGAGCTTGGCTCTCGACCAGGGACCAGCGAAGCGCGAGCCGGAGGGCTATCTCCTCCTCACCTGAGCAGGCGGCGAGCTCCCAATCGACATTTTCATTGGATCCAGATAGGGTGGACTCAAAGCCGCTGGTCGCCATGTCGGAGATGGTCGAAGAGGAGATGGGCAGTGCAGACTGTTCAAAATGTCCATGGTCTCATCTGGGGGAGGGGGGAGGGTGGAGTGGACTGTCCAAAACGGCTAGGGTTTCATCTGGGATGGGGATAGGGAGGGATTTTGTGTAGTCAGGCCGGCGCCATTCGAGCGGCCTTAAATCCGCCCCATATTTGAGTTGAAAATTGGTGGTAATGGACAACCCAAACAAATGAGTTAGGTTTAAGCGCTTCGGTTGGGTGAAGTTCTTCTGCCCGGGCGCG
Organism: Triticum dicoccoides; assembly: GCF_002162155.2. Lineage (NCBI taxonomy): Eukaryota > Viridiplantae > Streptophyta > Magnoliopsida > Poales > Poaceae > Triticum > Triticum dicoccoides. Next base: position 719,978,097 of record NC_041389.1, on the reverse strand, counting down.
GTCTTGGACGAGTTGTCCCTCCTGAAAATGGAGATATAGACAGAGTGGGGGTCTGGTTGGAGATGCTCTTAGATCCAAAATTTATAGAGGGAGAAAAAACTAGAAGGCATCAATGTCAAAAGAAATAAAATTGTTGCAATAATGTATACAGGACAGCCCAAACAAATGAGTTAGGTGTAAGGGCTTCGGTTTGGTGAAGTTCTTCTGTCCGGACAGCCCAAACAGATGAGTATAGTATAAGCCAAGCCCGAAACGAAACCAATTATATTCTTCTTCGTGTAGGAGCTACCTAACTGCTTCTTCCTGCTTGGGTTGGGAATTATCCATCCCCACCCGAGCACCCGCCGGCCGCCGCGACCGCATCTCCGCCTTTCCTGCCGGTCCAGCTCCAAGCCGCTGCCTTCTTCTCTCCCGATCTCGCTCGCTGTCGCAGGTGCGTGTCAGGGACGGCCTTAGGGTTGAGTTATGAGCGCTTGGT
>NC_041389.1:719972650-719977385 GCF_002162155.2 Triticum dicoccoides | reverse complement strand
TATATACCTTGTTTTGTTTAGTAATTTTGTTTCAGATGTATTGATTATATGCTTGAAGCTTTTAAGTTTAAGGTGTTTCTAGTGCATATTGCAAAATTTCTGTATGATATGTTCATCTCTTCAAGTTATACCGATATGCAGGCTTGTGCCTGTGACGAATTTGCTAGATTTGATCATTTACAACACTACCTAGAGAAGCCGTTTTGCAGAATTTCATAGGCACTCGAGGAATGAAGTCTGCTTTCACAAGATTCGAGTACAGGGCAACTCAAGAGCTAATTTCTGATGCGTATACATAGAAAAAAAATTGGGAAAGGTGTGACAGCTCCCGGGTGCAGGGGCACCCTCATGAACAGTAACTTGAAAACAAGATGAAAAAAAATTGAAAAATTCTGAAATTTTGGGGGATCAAATATGATCAAACTTTTGATGTTCTCGCAAATTTTCAGCCAGAAAAAGCACTCGAGGAGCCCTCACAAAAAAAAACTGATTACTGCTCAAAAGTACACATAACTTTGAACACTGATTTTGTTTTTTTTTCGGCGAGGGCTCCATGAATGTTTTTTGATGCTAAAACTTTGCATGAACGTTGAATGTTTGATCATATTTGTTCCCCCAAAGTTTCAGATTTTTTTTATTCTTTTTTCATATTGTTTTGAATTTACTGTTCATGAGGGTGCCCCTGCACCCGGGAGCTGAAAGTCCAGTCTCAAAAAAAATTAACTTCCTTTGTAGGTGTTGTGTGTCAACATTAAATAAATTGAAATGTCACCAATAAAATCTAATGCCATGTCATATTCTTCGGAGTACATAATTTGTTGGGTGATGATCTTGATCAAAGAACTGATACATAAGTAAGTATCCAGGTCAATCAACGGATAGATTTTTGAACAGGTGACTAACTCAATGATTGACAAACTGAAAAACACTCTTCCTGTGGCAAGGTCTAAAAGGCGCTTATCTCTAGTATTGCCTACCAATTCATACAGGAAGAAAAATTCGTCAGGTTACCAAATGCTTGAAAAGTTTGTTTTTACGCATTTAGTGGCCTGTATAGTTAGGCAGAGACCTCCTTGCCGAAATGAAGCTCATTATTAATATGCTCATCCCTTCCTTAACATGAGACAACTTTGCACAACTTCTTACAGACATGTGCTAAAAAATTATATCATTATTGCAGGGTTCCAAATCATGCTGTCTGCAGCTGTAGAGCAGATAGCTGGTGGTTTCTCATCTGCAGTTATTCAACGTGTTGTTGACAAGACAATGGACTTCCTCGAGAGCAACTACAATGTAAGCCATGCTACTGAAGAGCTTCTGACCAAACTCCGCACAAGCCTCACCGTCGTGAAGGCCATAACCGAGGTGGCTGACAACCAGCTTATCGTCAGCACTAGTCTTACCAACTGGTTGAGGAACCTCCACAGTGCTGCCTATGAAGCGGAGGATGTGCTTGACAGATTTGATTGTCATGAGATAGTTGCCGGAAAGCGCAAGGTGAGTGAGCTCATTTCATCATCCGTCAGGGCCCTCAAAAGTTTGATTGTGCCTGATGAGAGTATGAAAAGGCTTGAATGTGTTGTGCAAAAGCTAGACCACCTTTGTGCAACGTCCAACACATTTGTTGAGCTAATGAAGCAGAGTAATTTAACCACCATGAAGGAGGAAGGAATTCGGAGAGAGACTACTTCTCGTGTTCCAGTTGATGTCAAGGTGTTTGGCCGCGATGAAGTTCTAGAGTTGATACTGAAAATTATTTTGGGTTCATCTAGCTCTGAACCAGAATCCAGCAGCTTAAGAGCAAAACTTGGGGCAAGGTACTGCGTTGGCGGTGTTGATGTCGTCCCAATTGTTGGTATGAGCGGGGTTGGGAAGACAACCCTTGCTCAAATTATTTACAATCATGAAAATGTGAAGCTTTACTTTAAGCACAGAGCATGGGTGTATGTTTCAAAACACTTCAGCATGAAAAGGACATTGCAAGAGATGTTGTGCTCTTTTAAAGGAAATGATTCGTCTTTTGACTACACTGATAGTTTGGAAACAATTGTCAACAATATTCAAAATGTCTTCCACCCTGAAGAAAGGTTCCTTCTTGTGCTGGACAGTGTTTGGGATGAGATGTGTGACCAGTGGAGTAGTTTGCTTACTGCCATAGCTCGTGAAGTGCCAGGAAGTGTAGTTGTTGTCACAACACAAAGCAAAAGGGTTGCCGACACAGTGGCGACAATATGTCAAGTTCCACTAGCACCTTTGCCATGGGAGAGTTTTTGGCCAGTGTTCCAGTATTATGCATTTGGCACAAGCAATGTTGTGGTTGAGAACAATCCGACTCTTTTGTTTATTGGTGAGAAAATAGCAAGAAAACTAGAGGGTCTTCCATTAGCAGCAAAAGTAATGGGAAATCTATTGAGGTCTAGATTAACTATAGACCAGTGGAGAAGCATCCTGGAGAGTGATTGGTGGGACCGGAGTGACGTTTTATGTGAAATCCTTCCATACATGGGAATTAGTTATCAAGATCTACACCCTAGACAGAGGCAGAGCTTTGCTTTCTGTTCGATCTTTCCACAGAACTACTTGTTTGATAAGGATAGATTGGTCAGTATGTGGATTTCTCATGATTTCATCCAACACAGTGGATTTGATGGAACTAGATTAGAGGATATCGGAGATCAGGTTTTTGATGAACTTGTACAAAGATCATTTTTTCAGTCTACATTCGACAACAAGAGGTACACTATGCACGATCTAGTAAGGGCTCTTGCAATTGCTGTTTCTTCATATGAATGCTTCTTCCACAAAGAGACCTCCCAGAGAGCATCACCAACTGTTCGCCACTTGGCTCTGCAAGTTGGCAATCAAATGCAAATTCATGAACTCAACAAGTATAAGAATCTGCGGACAATCTTATTGTTTGGCCATTGTGACAGTAATGCAATTTGTGATGTTGTGGACAATATGTTGGTCAACTCAAGAAGCATTCGAGTGTTAGACTTGTCTCATTTGGAGGTGATGACGAATATGCTGCCTAGCATTGCATCCTTGAGAAATTTGAGGTTCTTAGATCTTTCTTTCACAAGATTCAGCAATTTGCGCAACTTCCCTTGCAATCTTCAAGTTTTATACCTCCGTGGATATGCTCGCAATACTATTCCTCAAACCATCAACATGCTTGCCAACTTACGGCACTTGTATGTTGATGCTACAGCTCTCTCTCTGATTCCTGGTATTGGGCAGCTAAGTCAACTTCAAGAATTGGAGAACTTCAGTGCTGGAAAGAGAAATGGATTCATGATAAGTGAGTTGAAGTACATGCAAGAGTTATCTGGGAAACTTTGCATCAGTAACATCCACATCATCAAGAACAAACATGAGGCAATGGATGCCAATATGATTGAGAAGAAGCACCTTGAGGCCTTGGAGTTGAAGGGGAGAAATGTATCCAAAGATGTACTTGAAGGATTGCAGCCACATCCTAATCTGCAAGAGCTCATGATCGAAGGTTACGGGGCCACAAGTTTCCCGAGCTGGATGTTAGAAGCTCACCTCTTTACAAAACTAAAGTCCCTTTATGTTGGAAATTGCCGACATCTAGTTGTACTTCCACCATTTGGAAAGATCACTTCACTCAAGCATCTCACTCTAAATAACTTGCCGTCAGTGAAGCAAGTTGATGGAACATCTTTTGATTGTTTCCCAAATTTGGAAGACTTAAAAGTTTCTTTGATGACATCATGGACAAACTGGTCACATGCAGAAAGTGATCATGGCCCTCTACTTCAACGCGTCACAAGGTTTGAACTTCATGATTGCCCTTTGCTGAAAGAAGTGCCTTATCTATCATTCATGTCTTCGCTGTCAGAACTTGACATCTCGGTTTGTGGGGACTTTGTCAAGGCACTGCCACAATATGTACAACTCTTGACACATCTCAAAAAATTAAGCATGTCTTTCTGCGATCACACACTCCTACTCTCTGGGCAACACTTGAAGTCACTTGAGTATCTATATCTTAGAAAATGTGGAGGGCTGCGTTTGATTGATGGGTTACACTGTTTCCCCAACCTCAGGAAAGTTAATGTTTATGGTTGCCCCAACATTCTTACTGAATTCTCTGACCAATCAACTATACAAGATGAGCAGAGTGGACTTCGACTGACCAATATGGTTACAGATTACAGCTTGTTCAATAGAAATTGTTTTCTGCCTTCGGTGCGAGATCTGCTCATCGCTTATATAGATGACCTTTATTTTACCCCAGAGCAGGAGGAATGGTTTGAACAGCTAATCTCTGTCGAAAAAATCGAGTTTGGTTTCTGTAATTTTCTGGAACGGCTCCCTACTACACTAGCAAGACTTACCTCATTAACAATACTTCATCTCAAATGGACAAGACCAGTTTCCCTGGAAGGAGTTGTACCACAGAACCTCCAAGAATTGGTCATGAATGGCTTTTCGGGTGAGACAGAAAACAATTTCAAACCTGGAGGATCAGAATGGGTAAACATTTCCCATGTTCCATATATTCGGCTTAATGACAAGACAGTCCAAAATCTGTCAGTTAATGCTGCCTCATCATCCTCAAACCACCAAAGTTAAGCAATGATTTATCTGTTCTCCTTGGCTGCCTCCGTGTTAAAAATAATATCTCTGTAAGTAACCACATTTTCTGCTCTGTAAATTCTTATGATTGTTCATGTCAAGGTTTCTAGGGTACTACGCCCCCCCCCCC
>NC_041389.1:719970737-719972383 GCF_002162155.2 Triticum dicoccoides | reverse complement strand
TCTCCTTTCCAATTCCTCCTTCGTTCTTTTACTTTACAGATTTGTATTAGTGAGAGGTTTTTTTTTTTGGCTAGCAGTGAGAATATCTACGACTAGTTTCTCATACTTTGTGATTTGGAATCCTTGTCAGTGTTTTGGAAAGCATGCTTGGGACATGGTGAGTTAAAGATGGTAAACTCCATGCATGCTCACTGTCACTTGGCCAGCACAGATGGCGTGTGAATAAATTTGCTGGCTGGTGCAGAGTGCATCCAGGAAAGTCAGTAGTTCTTGAGGAAGCTGTGGAAGAAAAAGGAGGAGAATGACAGCATGCGGTTCATGAAGGGCACCGAGGAGTGGCAGGATTCTGTTCCGGGCCTTCTCTGCTGCTGTGTGCTCTCTGACTCCGATGTTGAGGAGGAGCTGGTTGAGGCTATCGGCGCCGAGGATATATGGGGGAGACCATGCTTACCAAGGTAATGAGTCTCTTGCGGAATCTTTGATATAAACTGATTGGTTGTTGGGTGTAGAAAAGGGAACACCTTTTTTGAGAGCTACACACCTTTCTTTTGAATTCAAGATTTATTCTTTACAGTTTTGTACCAAGAATGAAGTTACTGTTCTCCGAAGACAGTTACCGCATAGCTGTATCTGACGAGATGAACCAATTTCATCTGGGAACGATGTCATGAACTGTCTGCAGGTTGTGCGCAGCAAGGCGTTTGATCGGGATTGCGCCATTGATGGTGGAGGATGCGCTGGAGCAGCTGGAGGACGTTGATCATGACTTGGTGCATGCGCCCCTACTTGAGAGGAATGAGCGGCTACACCGGTAAGCTGATCTGCGTTTGCTTTCCTCCATGGAAGAAGAGTTTGTTGTGCACATACACGCATGAATAAAGGGAGATACTACTACTCCGTTTGTTTTTATATAAGACGTTTTCGACAGTTTGCTTTGAATTGTTTTAGGCACTGTCTGAACTGTCTAAAACGTCTTATATAAAAGTGAACAGAGGAAGTACTAGATAGAAATTCAACTGAACGAGTGGTGTACGTGTGGTGCAGTGCAAGCAATCGAGATAAACAGCAGAGGCAAGATGGAGGATTAATTCAGACACATCGCCAATCCACCGGCAATGTCACCATCCAAGACAACGAAGGAGCAGTGATCCATGGCTCGTCTGGTCGCCGTCGTCCCATCGTAGATCATCGGGTCAATGAAGGAGATTGTGTGTATGCTATCCGGCAAGAAAAAAGATGGAGATTGGGAGTATGCTTGACCTTTCAGACGACTTGACAAAGTGATCGGCGCTTTTTGCTACGATCATCCTTTTACGCGTGGAAACCCCATCGAATTTTTATTAAGGGCCACGGGATCCTGAGCCTGTATGTACAAGATGGACGCTTGCATTTTCATTTTCCCCATGTTTATACATATCTGTGACGCCACATCAACTGTGATATGTATATTAGGACTTGTTTGAAATAATGAACTCTTTTATTAATACGTGATTATTTTGTATACATGGTATTTTGTTCTATCACATGAGATGGAAACATTTATATATAGGATGCATGAACATTTTCTATTTTTTGTAGTATGGATTTTTCCACTACTTAAACCTAATATGGCAAAAGCAATTAAAAAATATTTAATAAGAAACATA
>NC_041389.1:719960570-719970439 GCF_002162155.2 Triticum dicoccoides | reverse complement strand
CCCAAAAAAAATAGAAGATAAGATAAAAATCAGCATTGCATTCACAGCCTATGCACTACACAAGATCTTAGTGTACATTCATGACTGGTTGCAACTTGCAACTCAACTTATGTGAACTAGATAATCTAAACTGGAGTTTGTCTCAACTGAACAACAAATTAATGCAGGGGGAGGTGAACATCCTGTACAAGAGCTGAGGAAGGAGGGAGGGTTCGGACTCATCATCCCCAGGCAGGACGGCCATGTCGACAAGGCCACCGTCAACGCCAAGGAGCACCCCGTCGCCGGCTGACCTCGTCGTCGTCTCCTCACCACGACACCAAGTCGATCACTAGCTGTAGCTGCATTAGTTGGTCTGTTTTTTCCCTGATGGTGGTGGTGGGTGTCTGTCTGTCTGTGAAGCAAGTGTCAACAAGTGCTGGTGTTTCATCATCAGATCAGACAGTCCCTCCTTTGTGCAAATTAACAGACGCTTTCTGAGCCGTGTTAGCTCATGATGATCCAACACACCAGTTGGTTGGTAGGTTGTTTGAGAAGGGATTAGATAATCAGTAATCGCCGTCGCAACCAGGTGCGTAAAAATCGAAAACTTGCCCTTGTGAAGCTCTGATCTGCATAAGAAAGAAGCTGCTACTTTACTGTCAGTAAAACATGTTTGAGCTGACAATCTCTTTAATTATTAAACTTCATTGAAAGAAAGACCAGACTCTTAACAACACATGAATCCCAATATTACACACACACACACACACACACACACACACACACACACACTAGCCTGCCTACTCAGAATCTGAAAGTGCGGTGACGCAGCTGTGCCCCTCTGGCATTGGAAACAGAGCTGCATCTGCTTGAAGGTGCCATGCTTGGTTGATCCCGTGGAACTGGAAGGCATCCCGGACGGCCATGGAGTCGGTGAGGTGGAACCACAAGCCTCTCTGCTCGACCTGCGCAAGCCAGCACCAGCAAGAATTAGCTCCCTGCGTCCCAAAATAAGTGTCTCTAACCTTAGTAGATGAGCGCACAATAGTATGAGGGGAACCTTGATTGGGGTTCTTCTGAAATACTGCAAGCAAGGCAGGAGGAGGAGCGTGCATACCTTGATGGATTGGACGGTGATTTGGCCGATGTCGGGGAAAGCTGCGGCGTGTTCATGGCTCACTCTTCCTGCAGGCACAAACCCAGGAATCCAAACCAAGGAAATGAAGGAAACTGAACAAACTGAATTGATCTGATCTGATCTGATTCACAACCAACCAAGACAAGAAAAATAACTAAAAGGCCGACATATTTTCTACTATGCTAGAGGCAGCCAGGAGCTGGGACTGATCCATCATCATCGTAGATCATAGACAAGCAAGAACTGCTCGAGAAAAGAAAAAGGTAGACAAGCAAGCAAGAAAGGGAGGGAGGAAGGGTGTTGGTTGGTAGGTAGGTACGCTTGAGGTACATTATTTCCATGAAGTTGGAACGAGCAATTTTATTTTTATGAAGAGCTTTAAAAATCATTTCCCCCTTAGTTTTTAAGGAGGCAACATTATCATTCTCTTCATCATTATCCTCATCATCATTAGCATCAACATCATCATCAAGAGACATATTGAGGTACAAAGTAGGAGATACCTTTGAGAGCGCTGCTACACAGACGACAGATTTGGACGATCAGCGGACGACACTACACATCAAGCCGTTGATGAGTTAGAGCAAAAGCAGACAACACCGTCCATTCCTGCATCGTGTGGGGTTCGGCCAGCTAGTGTCGCCCGTCCAGCAGTTTTGTACCTTTGATGCCTTAGCCATAAGGCAAAAAGCAATAGATGATGATATAGGATCCCTTGAGGCACCATTAAACACCACATCTTGTTCCATGGAGTGTTCGGTTTCCTCTACATTGTTAGCACAACAATTCGAGGAAATAGATGCATTTTTATCATGGCAACAAGACATAGCAAGCATATCATCATGAGATCTAGTCAAGAATTTTCTACATGATATGCAAGGACTATCAACACAAGCATGTGAAACATTTGGAGTGCTCGAAGTGTTAAAGCCCAAAGAGGGAGCATTGCAATAAGATAGTGATGAAGGATCATCCACAATAAGCATACTATCATCATTGCAATGACCAACACTACTCACCATATCATTACCTTGTGGCAAACCACATGTAGGTGAAGTAGAAGAAGTTGAGAAGACTATACGACCGGAGGTGGAGGGAGAACAATCATCCCCACAAATATTGGACACACCATATTTATCTTGAAGCTTTGTCCACAACTCATGAGCATCCCGGAACGGCATGAGTTGAAAAATAACTACATTGCTCAAAGCATCAAAAAGCACATTAGAAGCTTGAGCATTGAGATAAGAGTTTTTCTCATCCTCTAAAGATAATCTTTGGGGATCCTTTGGAGGAGAAAAACCCATATCTACAATTCGCTCTAAATTTGGGTCCATGACCCTAAAGAGGTTAAGCATGCGAATTACCCAAACATCAAAATTTGTGCCATCGAAACTAAGAGTGTCAGAGAATCCTAAGCCCCTAGTCGACATCCTTACTCTCTAGGCGGTTAAGCCCTATAAAGAGAGACGAGGCTCTGATACCAATTAAAAGATCGAGGATGTCGCCTAGAGGGGGGGAGGTGAATAGGCAATTTAAAATAATTACGGTTAAGGCTTGAACAAATGCGGAATAAACCTAGCAGTTAATTTGTCAAGCACAGAACCTAAAACAACTAGGCTCACCTATGTGCACCAACAACTTATGGTAAGCAAGATAAGCAACTATGTGATAGCAAGATATATGACAAAGAATAATATGGCTATCACAAAGTAAAGTGCATAAGTAAAGGGTTCGGGAAAGAGATAACCGAGGCACGCGGAGACGATGATGTATCCCGAAGTTCACACCCTTGCGGATGCTAATCTCCGTTTGGAGCGGTGTGGAGGCACAATGCTCCCCAAGAAGCCACTAGGGCCACCGTAATCTCCTCACGCCCTCGCACAATGCAAGATGCCGTGATTCCACTAAGGGACCCTTGAGGGCGGTCACCGAACCCGTACAAATGGTGACCCTTGGGGGCGGTTACCGAACCCGTACACTTTGGCAACCCTTGGGGGCGGTCACAGGTACCCGTCAAATTGCTCGGAGCGATCTCCACAACCTAATTGAAGACCCCGATGCTTTCCCGGAGCTTTACACCACAATGATTGAGCTCCGAACAACACCAACCGTCTAGGGTGCCAAGGCACCCAAGAGGAACAAGCTCTAGGGTGTCCAAACACCCAAGAGTAACAAGCTCAAGGGTACCAAGCACCCAAGAGTAATAAGCTTCTCCACTTGTAACTTCCACGTATCACGTGGAGAACTCAAACCGATGCACCAAATGCAATGGAAAGGGCACATGGAGTGCCCAAGTCCTTCTCTCCCAAATCCCACCAAAGCAACTAATGCTAGGGAGGAAAATAAGAGGAAGAACGAAAGAAGAACACGAAGAACTCCAAGATCTAGATCCAAGGGGTTCCCCTCTCTTAGAGGAGAAAGTGATTGGTGGAAACGTGGATCTAGATCTCCTCTCTCTTTTCCCTCAAGAACTAGCAAGAATCATTGGGGGGATGTAGAGTTAGCAAGCTCGAAGAAGGTCAACAATGGGGGAAGAACATGAGCTTAAGAGATAAGGTTCAATGGGGAAGAAGACCCCCTTTTATAGGTGGGAAAAAATCCAACCGTTATGCTCACAGCCCGCACAGAGCGGTACTACCGCTCCAAGGAGCAGTACTACCGCTAGGGCGGTAGTAGCCCTTTGAAACACAACGGCGAGGAGCCAAAAAATCCAGAAGAACCGTCGGAGCGGTAGTACCGCTTGACCTCACGGTACTACCGCTAGGGGTAGCGATACTACTGCTAAGGGTAGCGGTACTACTGCTTGCGAGCGGTACTAAAAAATTACATCCGTGCCTACCACCGCTGTACTTGTGACGAGTTTTTGGTCCCGAGCGGAAGTAGCCACGGAAGTAGTCGCGGTAGTACCGCTCCCAAGAGCGGTATTAAAAAATTACATCCGCAGCAGCCCCTTTTAAGGACACCAAAACTGACACAACTTCTGCAAACGGACTCCGAATTTGACGAAACCAAGTTTGTTGGAAAGCTAGTGACAAGGTCTAACACAATCTTGATAGAAATACCAATAAGAAGCAAATGAGAAAAGGCCCAAAAGAAAATGGTGAGAACTCTTACTCAGATAAGACCGGTAAAACCTCCAACACCGAAAACATTATAGAAGATGCATGCAAACTCCGTTTTCGATGAACTCAAGCTTGTCATCAAGATGACCATAAGATCTAAGACTTACAAAGAGAACCAAACAAGAACCAAGAAACATGATGCAAGGATGCAATGGTTTGAGCTCTCTGCGAACGATACGATCAAGGTACTCATCAAGAGCCCCCCTTGATAGTACGACAATCGATCCTATAACCCGGTCTCCCAACTACCACCATGAGACCGGTAAAATAGAAAACCTATCAAGGGCAAACCTTTGCCTTGCACAAAGTCCACTTGAGCTCGATGTAGACGATCTTGACTTTCTCAAGTTGGACCACCTTTCTTGATTGCGTTGGCTCGGTGAAGACTAGTAGATTGCTCCCCCATACTCTACTATGGGTGAGCCACTCTTCGGCACATATTCATAAGTCCATTGTCACCAGCCGGCAATCTTCAAGCACTTGATCTCTTCGTGATGCATCACTTGAACGTGCACACCGCAACCTAACCCCACAAAAAACTCTCACGAAGACCATGGGTTAGTACACAAAGCGTAATTGACAATGCTTACCATACCATGGGATCACTTGATCCCTCTCGGTACATCTTCTACGCTTTGTGAGTTGATCAACTTGATTCACTCTTGACTTAGTCTTGATCAACCTTGAACCTTTCCAACTCTCTTCATTTGGATGATGCCTTGAAGGTAAGCATGAATGATCACACAATCTTCTTCTTCAAGACATGCTTGCAATAAGCTCAACTCTCACATGACCAATCTTTGGATAATTCCTTAATAGCACATTGGTCGACGCAAGCTCTCCTTGAAACCAACACATGTACTGCAAGAAAATCCTATGGGCAAGACCTTCAAATATAACTCAAGGCAACCATTAGTCTATAGAGATTGTCATCAATTACCAAAACCAAACATGGGGGCACCGCATGTTCTTTCACCGTGGCGATCGCCATTGTCACTGAAGCGTGCTCCCCTTTCACAGCTTTTACCTGCCCTCATGAATGAGTACCGAGTTCCTGTGCCCATGTGTGTCTCCTCCTCCTCCCTCACCATGTAAATCTGGGCCTAATTCTCAAAAAATTTACAATATGGGCCTGGTATAAAAAGACCAAAAAATGAGGGGGGGGGGCACATGCCCCCATAGGCCTGTACGTAGATTCGCCCCTGACTGACCCATATCTCTAAGGTAAGCTTATCATTTTGCCATAAGAAAGGTAACCTTATCATTCGGCCGTCCAGAGCTAGACATGTTCCTGTGATTGACGTGGGCCTTTATTATTCTTATTTCTTAACGTAATATGTGTACTAGTTGTTGAAAAATCTGCCAAGACATGAGACAAGTTTGTAATATTGGATGATGCATTTTATGTTTACTAGTTTTGGGTGCTTAATTCCTTTTGATCCAGACTATAATAGTAGGAGTTTTGGTTGAAGAGTATTGCAGGTTTCTGCAATCTCTGGAAGATCCTCTGCAAAGGAAGTGCAAGAGAGCGCGTGGAGGAGATCATTGTGGCTACATGAGAGGCTACAAGAAGACCACCACTACTGCTATTTCCAGAGCCAGGCTGAGGAAAAAGGAGCTTTGGCTGCAATATTCCCTGCAAAAGATGGGAGGATGGATGGGAGTGGAGAAGAGGGTGATCATAGATGGTTGACTATCTTCCTGTCACCTTCCTGTGGCGGGGTGTGCCAGTAGTTTCATCAAAATGTCTTTAGCATGGTCTATCAACTGAGTATGTTTTAAGGTTCTGAAAACCATGCCAGAGGGATGACTCGAACCCTCGCGCGAGCTGTAATAAATTCTGTACTCTGTGGGTTTCGTTTTCTGATGGAAATCTAACCGGGGCTGGAGCCCTTTTCTTCTAAAAAGAAGTTGTTTTTAAGCCGCTGGAGTGATGTGTACTCAAGTACAGACAACAACTTTTAACTTGCAGTTCTTTAGGAAGCGTAGTTGTATGACACCTTTCATCTACCATCAAAGATCTCCCAAAATTCATTTTTTTTGTGTGTGTGTGTATGGACATGGTAGTGACATGTTGTAGTCACTTGGATAAGTACACAAACCCATTCTATTCACCCAGCTCTATGGAAGGCAATGAAGTAAAACATGATTTAACAGCTTTGTAACAAAAGGGCACGGTCAGGCTGGGTACGGACACATCCTTCCAGACAGGCTCGGGGCAAAGCTTTGCCGGTGCGGTTGCTAGGAACCACTTGGGATTCCCTATGGTCTCCCTTGGGTAGAGCACCGCTGCGTACATGGATGTGACTGAGGCGGAAGCGTCTGAGATTCGTGAAGGCCCGGAAGCCCTGTCTGTCAGTTTCAATGGGCATCCAATTATTGAATCTGATTGAAGTACCCTAGTAAAAGAGCTGTCTCCGTTGGCCACCAATCATTTGTGACATACGCATGATCATGAGACACTTCGAATCCTGTCAAGTAATTTGGGCTAGCAGAGAAAGGAATAAGCTAGCGCATAACCCGGCGAAGGAAGCAAAGGATCACGGGAACTTCAAGATGATCGGAGCTGTGCCAGCTAGGGTACAGTACAGGAGGTTTGGTTGTACGACTGTAATCACCCTTCTGTATGAGCTTGGGGCTCGTCATTCTAAAAAAAGAATAAAGAAAAAGAAAAGCTTCAGTACTGCACTTGCAGATCTATGTACTTACAATGAATGTTTGAGCACAAAACACGTGTTTTTATTTCCCTGCTATGAAATGTGTCGATCTAGGGCAAGGCTGGACTGAACCCTGCCCATATGTCGATTTAGTAAGGTAAAGAATGTGCACGTGTGGAATGTCAAACAGAAACTAGATGTAATTGCTTGATTGACTTTGATCAGTGAAGGAAAAGCACCTCATAAACATTTTTTTTCCACATAAATATAAGTTCTTATCCAAACACATGGATATCTGCCCCTTGATATCTTGCTTAAACAAGTATGAGAAAAACTCCGCAAATGAAAAATCATGATGTAGCATTTAAACAAAATCACGTTTGGGACACCTCAAAATCCATTACACTGAATGGAAGCAGAGCATGGTGAGGAAAATAAAGTGGGATGTGTACTGTAGGGAGTAATAATTGAAGCGAGTGGGATGTGTACCAGGAAAAGGAAAATTAATAAAGGCCCGCCCAAATCAATATACTCTCGGCCATATGCCGGCATCGTTTGAATGCCGCTGCGCAAGCATCTCGGGTCAGTCGGTCAGGCTGCCGTTGTTGTACCGATGTACTCGCTCGCCTCCTGTACGTTGACCCGCGTGCAGCCGTCATCTTGCCGATCCACATCCACGCGCTGCTCAGCGTCTGCACGTCGCCGGCCCATGTCGTCGTCTCCATGCCGGTCAAAACACCGCAGTTCCGAGTCGTGCATGCCGGCGGCGTGAAGTCCTTGCTAATTGATTCCTTGTACGTCCTGCTGATGCACGTCTGTTGGAGACATGCATGCATGCATCTCCGTGGCCGAATTTCGTGTTTTGACCCTTTTTGGAAAGAATTTCGGGATCTGACCCCAGTTCGGAAATTTTTTGGGATCTGACCCTTTTGCCTACCGCCATCCCCTACGGCGGTAGGTTACTGGAGCCTACCGCCATACCCTCTGGCGGTAAGGTCCCGTGTTCTGGATAAGGTGGGGAGGGGCTGGATATTCCCCCCCTCCTCAACCACTCATTCAGCCCACATCACCTCTCCACCGAGCTCAACTCTCCCCCCCTCTTTCTTTGAAGCACAAGAGCCTCCCAAATCTCTCTCATTTGTTTGAGATTTCTCCGGTGGATTCTTGCCATTTTCATCACTCAAGGTGGCTCTTTCATTTCCCCTCATTTTGATTGGTTGATATCTTTGTTTACTTTGCATTTGCTCATTTGATTGCAAACCCTAGCTCATCATTTTGGTGTGGTCAAATCAATTACTATGATCCATTTAGGTTTATGTTTGTGATTTCCTTATGTATGATGTGCTTAGAATTGCCTGTAGAAAAGTTTGTGTGCCTAGATCTAGTGCTAATCTTAATGTACATAATGGGGATTAGGTTATGCTTAAGAAAGCAATTAAAGCTAAGTTACTTTAATAGCAACTTTTCGAATTGTAGGATGGCACCGTTCGTTTTCTTTGAAACTTCTGCTGAGGCGGCGGCGAACCGTGAACGCGAATTGATTGAGGAAAAGATGAACTTGTGGATCGAAGCCATTGATGCGTTGAATGCGGGGTGTAGGGCCTTTTCATACAATTATTTCAATAAAGACCGTTCCGAAAATTTCATAACAAAAAAGGAGAGGCTGATGAAGAAGCTCAAGACGGGGAAAAAAATTGTAGGCGTGATCTTGCAATGCAAATTACATTGTGTGCGACAACGGCAGAATATGCTGAGATAGACATGGGCAATCATGGTCAGGTCATTGATTGGTTAGTTCGCCAACCATTCTCGTCGGATGAGAACCGTGCATCTCGTTGGGCATGGGTCAAAGAAAGAAATGATGTTATTTGTTGCAACCCGGGACCGTACACCGCATAGTATTGCATGAGGCTATGTAATCTTTGTCATTTGGACTGTAATGACATGTACCCTATGCTTGGTCGTCGTTTGAACTACTATGACTTGTACCCTTAACATTTGAACTCATTAAGAACTTGGTGTTGTATGTCATATCAAGTAACCGAGTGTTGTACTCTACTTAATTTATTTTATGTTTTTGTTTATGTCATCTTAAACCCGTATATTCATGTAGGATGGACAGTCGATCCATGACTATGAACGTAGCGAGTGAGAAGATCATGGCGGAGCGACACCGTTGCTTGAAGAAGGAATGTGAAGCATGGTTGAAGAGTTGTGATGAGGCAAATGCGGCCATGAAGGATTTCAGCAAGTATCACTTTATTGAGGAACCTTCTGATGCTAAGGAGAAAAAAGCATTCCGAAAGCTTGTGAAGGAGAAAGAGAGGATGCTTGATTAGCTGCAAGACCGGGAATATGCTTGCAGACACGCTTTGGCAGTTGAGATTGCGTTTACTGCAAGCAAAGAAGAATTCCGTGAGATGGACTTGAGGAAACCCGGGCAGGTCATAGGATGGGCAATCAAACAGGGTGTGTCAGAGAATCCCGCTCGCCGTGCTGCATGGGCTTGGTTCCGTGAAACGAATGGTGTGTTGGGTCATTGGGCAGGATCCACAGACTTTCAACTGAAGCGTAATCAATGACGTGACGATCAATTGAACGCTTGATAAGTATGAGAGATATGTTACCTGTTTAGAAAATGTGCCGTTGAGCATGAGTTATTAGTTTCAAACGATGTCATCCGAACCGGGTCATGTTTTAATAAGTTTGAACATTTGTTATTCATGAATGTAATGAACTATGTTGAGTTGAGTTATGTATGTGCTTGCGAGATGATCATTCTAATATTTGATAGAATTGGGTATATTATGCTAACATTCGACACATATGGGGCAAAACAGGGGAGAGGAGGGACCAGACCCTACCGCCACAGGCCATGGCGGTAGGTTGCTGGACCCTACCGCCAGATTCCATGGCGGTAGGGGGGGGGGCAAACCTTCTGTGACGAGAAACGCCAGCGCCCTGGCG
>NC_041389.1:719917737-719959936 GCF_002162155.2 Triticum dicoccoides | reverse complement strand
CCTGGCGGTAGGGGGACCCTACCGCCACATCCAATGGCGGTAGGGTCAACCCTACCGCCAGGGCGCTGGCGTTTCTCGTCAGAGAAGGTTTGCCCCCCTACCACCATGCAACCTGGCGGTAGGGTCCAGCACCCTACCGCCATGGCCTGTGGTGGTAGGGTCTGGTCCTACCGCCAACGGTTTTGGTTTCTTCGTCACAGAAACTTTGCCCCCCTACCGCCATGCAACCTGGCGGTAGGGTCCAGCACCCTACCGCCATGGCCTGTGGCGGTAGGGTTCTAACTCCGAAAACAGAGCACTCTGTTCTGTTAAATCCCACTTCTCTTCACAGCACATCAGTTTTTCAATAACAATCATGACAAATCCCAGAATACACTAACAAACTAAATTCATTCACAACACATTGCAAACATAGTACTACATAGTTCATGATAAATTTGACGACACATGGGTTCACGATAAATAGTTCATGATAAATAGTTCATGATCAATTTGACGACACATAGTTCATGATAAATTTGGCAAACATAGTACTACATAGTACTACATAATTCACACCAAATTCAATACAAATGGCAAATTCATTCACGACAAGTTGACGACACATGGGTTTTTGCCTTAGTACTACATAGTTCATGATAAATTTGGCATGGCTTCATCCGGTTACATGATGAGTCCACCGAAGGCGAAGGCTTTACTGAGTCATACGGGGCCATTTCCCCTTCCTGTCACGTGCCTCATCCTCCTCTTGTGCCTTGCGAGCTCTTGCAAGCTTTCTTGCCCTCTCCTCCTCACGAGCAAACTTCGCTTGGCGTGCCCTCTCCTCCTCGCGTTGCTTCCGCTCCATCCTCTCTTTTTGACGACGCTCTTCCTCCAAGCCTCTTTGAAACCTTTCTTCGAACAGCCGTTGGCGCCTAAAACAATCTTCTAATTGTTCCTTTTGGATATCTTTTGGCACTTCATGATCTATCCAGCTGAAGTACTTGCATAGAGGAGGCGGTGACTGCATATAAAACAGATGTTAGTGATGACACACATTTGAGAGTAACATGTTACTTCTCTAGCATACCGGTGGAAGGTCATAGGCGTTAGTTGGAAGCGCATGATCGTAAGCATAATTGGGGCAAACAAAATATCTCCTTCCTTCGGTCCATGACTTCTTTCGGTCGGTGGACTGCTTCACCTTGCAAACATCTCCACACCAACATGGCGGAATCTTCACATCCTTCTCCTTCACCTTGTCCAAAGATGCGTCCTTCCACTTGTGTGGCATGTCTTCATGGTGAGCACACGATGGCCTTGTCATGGAACCGGATGAAGCCATGCCCTACAACAAATAAAGATGTTAAGTCTAAATATGAACACATTGACATGTAAAGGGGCAAATATATCAACTCATGCATGAACATATTAAAAGTAGTACCATTCACATTATCTAACCATCCAGATTGAGAAACACGTCGATAGGCCTTCCCCTATCAACCCGACTTGTCCTAGAACCACCGGATACACGGCCACGGGCCCCTACAAGGCTAGTCCTTCCTCCACGGCCACGGCTCCCTCCAAGGCTAGTCCTTCCTCCACGGCCGCGACCCCCTCCAATGTTAGCCCTTCCTCCACGGCCACGGCCCCCTCCAAGGCTACTGCTCCGTCCATGTGTTTGACTAGTGCCCGTGTTGGTTCTTCGTTTCTTGCATGTCCTAACGTTGTGTCATGTGTCATTGCATTCTCCACAATTGTTGTTTTCCGGTGGCTCCATGAAATGACCACTACCAAATTGATTCATTCCGGTGTATCCAGCTAGATCATCCATGTCACTCCGGAATCTCTTCTTTCTTCTTCTTCCCCTCATAGGCACCATGAGTGCGGGATCTGGCACAATGTCTGGCCCAACATACTCAGGCCACTGTGAGGCATCAGGGAAAGGATTGAACCGAGGCGCCCACGTCAACCTTGTTCTTTCCAATGTAAACTCGTGCAACCGCACCGTTGTGCCATCGGATACATTCATGTTTCTCACCCGTGCTGTGGTCATCAAATGCGAGCAAGGCCAATGATACTTGTGTGGCCTCTCACACTTGCACCAACGGTTTTTAAGGCGCACCTCGTAAGCAACTCCACCGTAAGACCTACCGTCCCTTGCTGTCCCACCCGGCTCATCGATTTGATAGATCATTTCTTTTTCATTATATGTGATCACTTGTTGTTTGCCAGACTTGCGCACTTGATGCAACAACCAATCATGAACCTTTAATGGATAGCCCATCTTTTCCCCAATCCACTTGGCCGTGCTTGCAGAATGCTTTAGGAAGTACTCATGAAAGTGCACTTGAGTATTGCGGTCACCGGCAAGGAACGGACACCCTTCAACACATTGTTGAAGCATTCCAGTTTTCCTTCTCCGGAAAGTGCCTAACCAAGAATTCTTTCCCCCCTTTGTTCTTCTCCAAAGCCTCGAGGAGTTTATCATATCGGGTCTTGAATGTGGTGGTGTTGAAAGTAACGCAAACAAGGGTAAGGTCTTTGCAAAACTCCTTGCTCTTGCATGCCCGGTAAAAGTTTGCAACAAAGTGTCTCATGCACCAACAGTGTTGAAGCTTTGGAAGACCGGGAATATCAACGTCTATTGCTTTGAGAATCCCATGATGGCGATCCGATATAATACATACCTCTCGCTTGCCTATCACCTTGGTTCTCACATGCCCCATGAACCACTCCCAATTATCATCGTGCTCCGAAGGCACCAAGGCAAATGCCACCGGCAACACGTTATCATTTGAAGAGTGGGCCATCGCCACCATCAATGTGCCCTTGTATTTGCCGGTCAAGAATGTACCATCTATAGACAACACCGGGCGACAATACGTGAATGCCTCAATGCATTGTCCAAAGCTCCAGAAGGCACGACGAAACACTCCGTCAATTGACTCCACCCGGTGGCGCATTCCCGGGTTTCGATGAGCAATTGCTGCCAACATCTTGGGGAGAATGTTATATGCGGCCTCATAATCACCATGCAACATCCTAATAGCGTTTGCCTTCGCCATCCATGCCTTCCCGTACTTGACCGGGTGTCCGAATTGTTCCTCAATCGAAGACATGAGAAACTTGACCTTCACGGTTGGATCATGTGCTATTTGATGCAACAATTTATATCCTAGATACTCCGACGTGAGTTGACGGTGTCCTTTGCTTTGGCCGACCTTGTCCGGGGGTACGCACGTGTGAGTGCCAACATGACTCTTCAAGACCCATTGCCCGGTTTCTTTGATTTTTCTACCGCGGACCATCCATTTGCAACCTTCTTTGTCACATTTGACCGTCTACCGAAGTTTTTGATTTGAATGACCAACAAAAAACGGCCTATGGTTCCTAATGGCATAGTCACACAACCATATCTTGAACTCTACCAAAGAACCAAACTCGATGCCTTTCTTCAAATGAGCATTCTCATCCTCATTTTCTGGTCAAGGATCACTGAATTTGGGGCACGGCGTTGGCTCTGACAACCATAATCTCATCCCACCATCAACGACTGCATTGTCCGCAAGACTCACATCTCTAAACAAAGGCGGCCCTCTCTCCTTGCCGGTCACCTTCTCGTAGATTTTGTTTTCTTGCGCAGTCAACCCATCCTCATCCAACTCTTCCTCCGGACCCTCGTCATCCGAGTTATACCCACATATACGGTTATAAGGGAGGGTACGGTCCATGTCTTGTTGCCGCACAATGACATCCAAGTTACCAATTGGATTGTAATGGATCTCTTCATTCTCCGAGTAAACATCCTCCTCTAGAGCAACAATAGCATCATCATCAACATGAGGAATAGCATCTTCTTCAACATGAGGAATAGCATCATGACAGAGTACTATGGCGCTAGCGTTGATATGATCTTCATTGGGTTGGCTACTTGGTGGTTGGCTAGAAGAATTGGGGACATACACCTCGGCACTGTCGTCATGCATGGGGAAGGATGCATTGCGGTTGAGATCAATTTGCAAAGGAGGAGGAGGATCAACCTTTGTGGCAAAGATCTCAAGAGACTTGTCTTGTGATGCGTCTACTTTTTCCTTGTACACATTCCAATGCAATTGGGAGGTGATGGGCATACTCTTTAATCGGGACTTTACTCCCAATCTAACGTCATACCTCCCAATAAGCTTAACCTCGGCATTTGGGTCATTCCAATGTAAGACGCTTCTCACTTGAACTACAAGATCATCAAAGCTTGGACTTGTGTCAAAAACCATAGCCTCTTCCCCTTCATCGTCATTTTCAAGCATAAATGTCGACTTGTCCAAATAATGAACGTTTACGAGCTTATGCATCTAAGAAAATGGGAACAATATAATCAATCCATATATGTCATCCAACCAACACAAATGGACAAATGAACGAAATTTTGCATAACTACTATTCATACTAAAGTTAACCTAACAATTAACCACTAACCCTAACCATCACCCCTAACATAACCACTATAACCCTAACCCCCAACATAACCACCAACATAACCACCCAACATCCCTAACCCTAACCCTAACACCAACCCCTAACATAACCACAACCCTAGCCATAAATGCATCATAAATGCATCATAAATGCACACAACAACATCAACACCTAGGGTTCGCAATAAATTGACCAAATCAACACAAAACAAAGATCTCAACCAATCAAAAGAAGGGGGAATGGGGGAGGTACCTTGGGTGATGAAAATGCTCTGGATCCACCGATGAAATCCCAAGCAAATGGAGTGGATCTAGGGGGGTTTGTGAGGGGGAGAGAGGGGGAAGAGGAGCTGAGCACAGGGAAGAAGATGAGTGGGGAAGAAGAGTGGTGGTGGGGCCCACAAACTAGCCCCTCCCCACCTTATCCAGAACACAGGACCCTACCGCCAGAGGGTATGGTGGTAGGCTCCAGTAACCTACCGCCGTAGGGGATGGCGGTAGGCCCCTTTCCACATCAACGGCTGCCAACGGCCGTCAGTCGCCGTCAAAGGGCCTACCGCCATAGGCTATGGCGGTAGGGCACGCAATCCTACCGCCAAGTCCGCTGGCGGTAGGCAAAAGGGTCAGATCCCGAAATTTTTCCGAACTAGGGTCAGATCCCGATTTTGTTTGCAAAAAGGGTCAAAACACGAAATTTTACCCATCTCCGTGAAATCAAATAAAGGTGCACTAAGATGGCTGATGATTCTTTGTCGGACAATCAGGTTGTACAATGATAAACTTAATTGTTTTGGGAGGCAAGCTGGTTGCGGGACTTGTATCAGTGATTCACCCAAAATGCCCCTAAGGCTTGAATAGACTACACGAACCTCATATGGACCGTTGTCTCTGTTGGAATTTGCTAGTAGGCCTTTGGCCCAAAGCCCAACTAAAATTCTGAAATTCTCTTGGCCCATTCATGCACACATGTGAGTGGAGTGAGTGAGGCTAAAGTTTAGTCCCACCTCATAAGTTGAGAGAGAGTCGCACCTCTTTATAAGGTGAGCTCTTCTACCACTTGTATGAGCATGAGAAGAGGAGAGACCTACTCGCTCGCCATGTCACGCCTCGTCGCGACGCGCCGCGGGTTGCGGGATTGAGCCGAGCCGAGGATAGAGCTATGCACGTTGTCTATATTTTTGCTGCTCGGGAAAATTAATGAGTCATTAATTAATAATTAATGGACGTGTTAATTACTGAACCGTTTTCGATTCTTTTGGATCGTGATGACTCGGACGTGGGGTTTACTCCCATGACCTACCTGGCCCGCACTATATAGTCACACAGACGTCTACCCTAGCCGCCGCCGCTTCGTATGGTTTCTCACCACCGTTCCAGATCATTGCGCCGCCAAGCGAGTCTTCTCCATCCCTCCTTTCGGCGTGCACCGGGAGTAGGGACAGCAGGCCTCCGGAACCCCGCCTCTCATGATCCTGTACGGGAGAGGGGCGATCAGGTTTTTGGGGAGCGCACCCGCGCGACTGCTGGCAGCGATGACTTCGCGAACGACGACTTCTTCCCCGACCTCGGCAACCTCATCCTTGACGACATGGGCGACAACGTCAACGCCGGCGGTGCTGCTCCCGCTGCACTGTATGTGATTCTATCTTTCCTGTTCGAGATCGTGGTAGAATTCATGTTTCTAGTATGTGCCCTAGATGTGATCTATTCATCTGCTATGCTAGTTCACATGATTAGTTTAATCTTTGCTAGTGCTGTCATGATTTATCTTCTGTTTATTCGGTTTAAAACTCGTAGTAATTTGCTCATATTTCCAACAATCCAAAAACCTGATTATAGGCAATTTACTCCGAGTGGTTTTGCCGCGCATCTGAAGTCGCCTGCCTTTAAGGGGGCGCAATATAAGAGGTGGCGCACGAGAGCAGTCTACTGGTTTCAGACCATGGGCTGCTATGACGCCACTAAGGGCAAGTCTGAGGGCGATCTTAATCCAGCACAGCTGGAAGCTTTTGAGAAGATCGATACTCTCTTTAAAGGCGCTCTTCTGGGTGTTCTTGATGATTCCATTGTGGATTCGTATATGTCATTTGACAACGGCAAGGACATGTGGGCTGCGCTCGAGGCCAAGTTTGGTGCATCGGACGCCTGTAGCGAGTTGTACGTCATGGAGCAATTCTATGACTATAAGATGACTGATGAGCGCTCTATTGTACAGCAGGCTCATGAGATACAGTCGCTCACAAAAAAACTTGAGCTCTTCAAGTGTGTGTTGCCGGACAAATTTGTTGCCGGAGGCATTATTGCCAAGCTTCCACCTTCGTGGAACAATTTTGCTACTTCCCTGAAACACAAGAGACGGGAGTTTTCCGTTGCGGATCTCATTGGTACTCTTGATGTTGAAGAGAGGCGAGAGCAAAGGACACACATGCTCGAGTTGCCGAGGGAGCTTCTAGTGCCCACATGGTACAGAAGAAGAACTTCCAGCCCAATAAGTTCAAAAACAACAAGAACAAAACTCAGGGGAAAGGCAAGTTTGATACAAAGAACAAGCCATCACATTCCACCAACTTCAAGAAGAATTCTCATAAGAAGGGAAAGGGACTTTGCCATGTCTGTGGTGATCCTAATCACCGGGCTCCGAAGTGTCCTAACCGCTTTGAGGAGCGCGAACATGAGAAGGGCGCCAAGTCCGCCAATGTTGCCATCGGTGATACTGATATGAAGGAATCAGGGTACGGTATTTTTCCTACCATCCTTTCAGTATTTCAATCCTCTGATTGGTTAATTGACACCGGTGCCAATGTGCATGTTTGTGCTGACGCCTCCATGTTTTCTTCTTACCAGGCCACAGGGACTTCTCCCGTGCTGATGGGGAACGGGTCACATGCCATCGTTCGAGGTGTTGGTACGGTCGATCTGAAGTTTACTTCGGGGAAGACCGTGCGTCTGAAGAACGTTCATCATGTGCCGTCCATCAATAAAAATCTCGTTAGCGGTTCCCGTTTATGTCGAGATGGTTTTAAGTTGGTTTTTGAGTCCAATAAAGTTGTAATTTCCAAGTGTGGACAATTTGTTGGAAGAGGCTATGAATGCGGAGGCTTGTTCCGCCTATCTTTGTCAGATATTTGCACTAAAGTTATTAATAATGTTTGCCACAATAATGAGTCGGATATTTGGCATTCACGACTTTGTCATATTAACTTTGGTTGCATGACGCGGCTAGCCAATATGAATTTAATTCCAAAAATCTCTATTGTCAAAGGCTCTAAGTGCCAAGTATGTGTGCAAGCTAAACAACCTCGCAAGTCCCATAAGACTGCAGAGGCAAGATACTTTACGCCACTAGAGCTTATACATTCCGATCTTTGTGAGATGAATGGCATGTTGACAAAAGGAGGAAAGAGATATTTCATGACGTTGATTGATGACTCCACTAGATATTGTTATGTGTATCTTCTGAAAGCAAAAGATGAGGCTTTAACTTTCTTCAAAAACTATAAAGCTGAGGCAGAGAACCAACTTGATCGAAAAATTAAACGGCTTAGGTCCGATTGTGGTGGAGAGTATTTTTCCAATGAATTTGATCTGTTTTGTGCGGAACATGGTATAATCCATGAGAGGACGCCTCCCTACTCACCTCAGTCTAATGGGGTGGCCGAAAGAAAGAACCGAACTCTAACTGATTTGGTTAACGCCATGTTAGACACATCGGGTCTTTCCAAGGAATGGTGGGGGGAGGTGCTAATGACCACGTGTCATGTCCTAAACCGAGTTCCCACAAAGCATAAGACCATGACTCCATTTGAGGAATGGGAAAGGAAAAGGTTGAAACTCTCTTACCTACGCTCTTGGGGTTGTTTGGCGAAAGTCAATATACCAATTCCCAAGAAGCGCAAGCTTGGACCAAAAACCGTGGATTGTGTTCTTCTGGGCTATGCTTTTTATAGCATTGGCTATAGATTTTTGATAATAAAATCTGAGGTATCCGACATGCATGTTGGTACGATTATGGAGTCTAATGATGCAACTTTCTTTGAGGACATATTTCCTATGAAGGATATGTCAAGTTCATCAAATCAGGAGATACCTACTCCATCTAGTGAGGAACTCACTGTAATTCCTGAACCCACCATTGCGATGGAACACGTTGAGAATCCTGTTGAGGGTGACAATGAAACTCCTGTAAGGAGTAAGAGACAGTGGACTGCAAAGTCCTTTGGTGATGATTTCATTGTGTACCTTGTGGATAACACACCCAGGACTATTTCAGAAGCCTATGCATCTCCTTATGCTGACTACTGGAAGGAAGCTGTTCGTAGCGAGATGGATTCCATCTTAGCTAACAGAACCTGGGAGATCACTGGCCGTCCTTATGGGTGCAAACCTGTAGGATGTAAGTGGGTGTTCAAGAAGAAGCTTAGACCTGATGGTACGATTGAAAAGTACAAGGCACAACTTGTGGCTAAGGGTTATACCCAGAAAGAACGTGAAGACTTCTTTGATACTTACTCACCCGTGGCTAGACTGACCACAATTCGGGTGCTACTATCACTGGCTGCCTCACATGGTCTTCTCGTTCATTAAATGGACATTAAGACGGCTTTCCTCAATGGAGAGTTGAAGGAGGAAATTTACATGGATCAGCCATATGGTTTTGTAGTACCTGGTCAGGAAGGAAAAGTGTGCAAGTTATTAAAGTCTTTATATGGCCTTAAACAAGCTCCTAAGGAGTGGCATGAGAAGTTCGAAAGAACATTAACTGCTGCCGGCTTTGTAGTAAATGATAGTGACAAGTGTGTGTACTATTGCCATGGTGGGGGCGAAGGAGTTATTCTTTGTCTGTATGTCGACGACATATTAATCTTTGGAATCAAACTTGATTTAATCAAGGAGGTTAAGGATTTCTTATCTCGCTGTTTTGAGATGAAGGATCTAGGAGTAGCTGATGTTATCTTGAACATCAAGCTGTTGAGAGATGAGAATGGTGGGATCACACTGCTTCAGTCTCACTATGTGGAAAAGGTCTTGAGTCATTTTGGGTATAGCGACTGCACGCCTTCTCCAACTCCATAGTGTGTTGCTTCGAAAGAATCGACGGATTGCTAGAGATCAACTGAGGTATTCTCAGATTATTGGCTCGCTTATGTATTTGGCGAGTGCCACGAGGCCTGACATCTCTTTTGCTGTGAGCAAGCTGAGTCAGTTTGTGTCTAAACCGGGAGATGATCATTGGCGTGCGCTTGAGAGAGTTATGCGCTACTTGAAGGGCACTACGAGCTATGGGATTCACTACACCGGGTATCCAAGGGTACTGGAGGGTTATAGTGACTCGAACTGGATATCTGATGCTGATGAGATTAAGGCCACAAGTGGTTATGTTTTTACACTTGGTGGTGGCGCTATTTCCTGGAAGTTTTGCAAGCAGACCATCTAAACGAGGTCAACTATGGAAGCAGAACTCACAGCATTAGACACTGCCACTGTTGAAGCAGAGTGGCTTCGTGAGCTATTGATGGACTTACCTATGGTTGAAAAACCAATACCCCCTATCCTGATGAACTGTGATAATCAAACTGTGATCGTCAAGATAAACAGTTGTAAGGACAATATGAAGTCCTCAAGGCATGTGAAGAGGAGATTAAAATCTGTCAGGAAACTGAGGAACTCCGGAGTTATTACGTTGGATTATATCCAAACATCGAAAAGCTTGGCAGATCCCTTCATAAAGGGTCTATCATGTAATGTGATAGATAATGCATCGATGGAGATGGGTTTGAGACCCACCGCATGAGTTGTCCATAGTGGTAATCCACTCTATGTGATCGGAGATCCCGTGAAGTAGAAGTGGGAGACAAGCTGTTGGTCAGCCGAGAGGAGAGTATCCTTATTTTAATTATCCCACTCCGTGAAGATGCAATACTCTCCTGATCTGCATGGCAGGTTGATATCTATCTTAATGTGTTCCAAGTGGCTTATTTGAGTAAGCAGAGATGTTGTCCTGCAGAGCATATGCTGAGGAACACACCTATATGAATTTGACTGTTAACATCGCAGCCTGTGAGAAGTGGGTGCTCTCTAATAAATTCATGAAAGGCCCTGGAGTACGACGTATACGCTCCATCCGCGGGGAAGCCTTGCGGCAGCCAAGTATCGGTCAAGAATTTGTGTGAAACTAGTCTCGCAGAAAACATGTAGTTCAAGGTATAGTCCACTATTCAAGTTGTGATCTAGTGTAGCATAAAACTCTAAGTGGAAGTTCAACTTCACAGTCTCCACTAAGCACCGGTATATAAACAATGTTTTGGAACTAAATGATGAGATGTGCCAATGAGACTTTGTGGGGGATTGTTGGAATTTGCTAGTAGGCCTTTGGCCCAAAGCCTAACTAAAATTCTGAAATTATCTTGGCCCATTCATGCACACATGTGAGTGGAGTGAGTGAGGCTAAAGTTTAGTCCCACCTCATAACTTGAGAGAGAGTTGCACCTCTTTATAAGGTGAACTCTTCTACCACTTGTATGAGCATGAGAAGAGGAGACCTACACGCGCACTCCTCCTCCTCGCTCGCCTCGCCACGCCACGCCTCGTCACGACGCGCCGCGGGTTGCGGGATTGAGCCGAACCGAGGACAGAGCTATGCACGTTGTCTATATTTTTGCTGCTCGGAAAAAATTAATGAGTCATTAATTAATAATTAATGGACGTGTTAATTACTGAACCGTTTTCAATTCTTTTGGATCGTGATGACTCGGACGTGGGGTTTACTCCCACGACCTACCCGGCCCGCACTATATAGTCACGCAGACGTCTACCCTAGTCGCCGCCGCTTCGTATGGTTTCTCACCACCGTTCCAGATCATTGCGCCGCCAAGCAAGTCTTCTCCATCGCTCCTTTCGGCGTGCACCGGGAGAAGGGACAGCAGGCCTCCGGAACCCCGCCTCTCGTGATCCTGTACGGGAGAGAGGCGATCAGGTTTTTGGGGAGCGCACCCGCGCGACTGCTGGCAGCGACGACTTCGCGAACGACGACTTCTTCCCCGACCTCGGCAACCTCATCCTCGACGACATGGGCGACAACGTCAACACCGGCGGTGCTGCTCCCGCTGCACTGTATGTGATTCTATCTTTCCTGTTCGAGATCGTGGTAGAATTCATGTTTCTAGTATGTGCCCTAGATGTGATCTGTTCATCTGCTATGCCAGTTCACATGATTAGTTTAATCTTTGCTAGTGCTGTCATGATTTATCTTCTGTTTATTCGGTTTAAAACTCGTAGTAATTTGCTCATATTTTCAACAGTCTCACAAAAATAAACGGTCCAAAATGCACGCAAGTGGCCCACGGCCGGCCGGCTGAGGCCATGTGCAAGTTGTTAGGTACCCGGCCAGCTTCAGTGGTGTATAAAAAGGGCTGCTTAGCTTCAAAGCTGTAACCCAGACCACATTGCTCCTCCACGCAGTCGTAATTCAGAGAGAGCTGAGAGAGAGAGAGTCAAGCATGATACCTTACACCGCTGGACGCCGAAGTTGGAGCGCCGGCCCCGGCCCCAAACGTACCCCGTGGGCCGTCATGCCCTCGCTCTCTAATGATCTCTGGTCGGAGATCATCGCACGCCTCCCCTCTGCCGACCGCGGCGCCCCGCAAGCGTCAATCAGCGCTGGTGTTTGATCAAGCATGGGAGCCGAGGCGGCATTAGGATTGGGAATTCCTACGTTAGAATAAATCCGAGGCATACTATCGATCATCCGAGTATCAAGCAATCACACGTGCGCAACATCGAGATTGTTAACGAGGCTCACCGATATGGCAACATCTCCGGGGCCTGACTACGGGCGCTCCTCTCCGTGAAACCGTCACAATACCGCACCCCGGCCGCCCGGGCGCCGGCACACGCCGACGGCTCCCTCTTGCGCGTCTGTGCTATTATGTTGGCATAGGTTACATCGTGTGTCTACCCTCGCTATATAAGAGAGGCCTAGGATACAAGTGTCCTATTAGGACACGACTCCATATCCTATCTAAACACAATACAACTACAAGTCCAACTGTAACCTACCTCGTACACTATATTCGACACAACTCCAACAAACTCCACCTTGGCGAATATTCTTCACCATCCTGGATTTGTCCATGCGTCAAACTTCTATGTACATTGGACTTGAGCTTATCCCGTGAGTACCCTACTACTTTAAAGACTCCATGTGACACCACCTGCAACTTGTAGTCCCTTCTTTTCTTGACCACAGTCAACACTCGAGTAAAATTAAGTTCCTTGTTACTCTAGTTTGTGCTCCCAACTTCCAGAGTATTCGTCCAACGCAATCACACACTGATCACTGACCTGCGCGAAAGTGAACAACTCACATATTGTGTGTCACACATAAGAGTTACCTGAACTCAAAGTCACCGCTCCTTTCTTGACCACCTGTCTGAAACTTGAAGGAATTTCACCGTTGCTTGTAGTCATCCCGAGTCAAATTCGCAGTTGTCTCACCACATGTACGACCACCAGAGCCCTGGCCCGTCTCCATGCCTCGTGCATACCGCACGCCTCGCCGCTATTACCGCGTCGAGACTCCGCTGTCCCGGTCGAGTCTCAAGGGTCGCGAACCCACACCACTCAACCCCCACTGCAGAGGACCACCGATCATCACCGACCGATGACGAGTTTCATGCTTCCATCAGACCACTGGGCTCCAGTCCGAACTACGTGTCACTCACTTTTTTCCAGCTGAATAGGCTTCGATTCTCTAGATGCTTACACCGTAGCCCCTCAATCCAGCTCCACCTTCAACATGACTCCATGGTAGATGATCAGTCCACCCTCGCGTCCCGTCGACTTCAAGCTCATATGCGTACGCCATCTTGAATCAACCCCACGCCATAGTCTTGTCAAAGCCACACAAGCCCTCGGGGCCTGCGCCACGTGTTTTCATGCCTAGAAGTCGGTCACCATCAGCATCACGCTTCTATGTCGTCGTCGCCGATCCCACCACCGTCTTTTGTACCAACCAACTCACGTCGATCCGTGAGACTATCTAGTCCGACCCGGCCGAACATATCCGACTGCAATCATGCTCCACCCTGCATCGTGTTAACCAACACATACCATGCATTATTCGACGCCCTGTTAAACATGATCCTCATGACGCGCTTGTCCGCACGCCTTCGTAGCCTGTCCACGTGTTCCAAGCCTTCTCAGCAAATCGACCCCGAAAAACTTCCATGCGACTGCACAATTTTTCTTGTCTTTATTTGCTGTTGTTGTAGCTTCTCCGTGCACCTTAGCAGGAAAAAGATTAAATCCAAAACTGCCCACGTACACACACATGGCCTTGGCAATTCTTTTTTTCAACAAACAAATCTCTGTATTCTTTCTTCGCGTGCTAGCTCCTGGCTGAGTCTCGTTGCATGTCCTGTACGCTCCTGGGAGCCGCGCCTGATCACAAGCACAACACGTGCATCACCAGCTAGCCCCGCTGGGCCAGCCCACCGCGTGTGCACTTCGGCTTCAGCTGCCTGGCCTGCCACGCGTGCCTCCCGATCGCAGTCGCACCTAGCGATCGATATGTACACGCTGCCACGCGTGCCTCCCGATCGCAGTCGCACCTAGCGATCGATACGTACACGCTGCCACGCGCGCGCCTACGCTCGCCTGGTCGAGCTGCTGACTGATCACCGCACGTCCCTTACAGCCGCAACGCGCAGGTGGACCGTCCGCTGATCCGACACTTGTTACAACCGCTGCTTTCCAATCTCGCCGAGAACTTCATCAGCTTCCGATTGCTTCTTCTTCCTCTAGATCAACCTTTCACGACCCCAAATAACCTAACTCATGATACCACTTGTTAGAATAAATCCAAGCTATACGGTCGATCATCCGAGTACCAAGCAATCACACGTGCACGACACCGAGATTTGTTAACGAGGTTCACCGATATGGCTACATCCCCGAAGCCTGACTACGGGCGCTCCTCCCCGTGAAACCGTCACAATACCGCACCCCGGCCGCTCGGGCGCCGGCACACGCCGCCGGCTCCCCCTTACGCGTCTGTGCTATTATGTTGGCATAGGTTACATCGTGTGTCTACCCTCACTATATAAGAGA
The DNA here is from genome assembly GCF_002162155.2 of Triticum dicoccoides. Taxonomy (NCBI): domain Eukaryota; kingdom Viridiplantae; phylum Streptophyta; class Magnoliopsida; order Poales; family Poaceae; genus Triticum; species Triticum dicoccoides. Next base: position 719,945,375 of record NC_041389.1, on the reverse strand, counting down.
GGCCTAGGATACAAGTGTCCTATTAGGACATGACTCCATATCCTATCTAAACACAATAGAACTACAAGTCCAACTGTAACCTACCTCGTACACTATATTCGACACAACTCCAACATATTTAGGACAGTATAACCGCACCTAAAGCGAGCTCTCTCAGGCCCTCAGCGTTTTTGGCCGTCGGATTTCGTGTTGGGATTGTTTCTGGCCGTCAGATCCAAGTTTCAGTTGCAGTTTTACCGCGACCTGGCCGGACTGTCCTAATGGGCCGCTACTCTCGTGACCTTTTCCAAGGCCTGTGGTTGATTGGGTTTTATTGGGCTGACATCTGCGCTGGCTGGCTTGACTCGTAGGAAAAAACTATTCACGATCCAGGTTACGCGATGCGGCGACGCGGTCTGCGTTCATCCAGCCAATGCGCGGGTGGGGATCGATCCGGCGAGGAAGGGAGGCAAGACGCGAGGCGAGGCGCGCGAGGGGTCGTGAACGGACGCGGCTGGATGCAGAGACGAAATTACTATGCAGAGACGAAGCGACAACGGTGGACTGTTCGATGACACAGGCAATCAAAACTGATCCGCAGAATTGAAAGATGCAATCAATTATCAATTCCAGTGTCAATTAAATATGCGTTTCTTCCTCCCAATCCGAAGATGCTTCAGTACGCGAGCAGGTATATATACTTCGTCTCTTGCCTCTCTCCTATCATACTTATGCGGGCAGTGGAACCTCACGCAGCCATGGTTCTTGGCTAGATTGACTCTATTTTACATTTTTTCCCCTTTCTGTGATCCCCACTTCGACCAACCGATTACTTTATGATAGTATCTTCCTAAACCATTTTTTTTGCCGATGGGTTTCATGCTGACTGTGGTTGATCCATTGGGGTAAATCTCGGAGACTGGTTCTCAAATTTTGATTTTGTGAATATCACTTCTCACTTCGCAGTCTCCAAAGGCTTCTAACCAGATTATTTCACCTTGACTACCATACCTCATCTTTTCATGTTTTCGTATCCATATATATTGCTCAGATTATGTTTATGTGTCGTTCATGCGCTGTTCTCTCAATAGCTACTACGCCGCTGGTTGCCAATGCCCTTATTCCCTCTTGGTGGCAGTGGTTTAGGGAACGTGGACGGCTAGAGCAAATATGACAGACTGGTCATTTGAGAGGTGAGGATATGACGGCATGGCCATGTTTGTGTTAATAATGCCTCATATTCAGGGCAGATCTTCCCACTATTTTACTGCAAGCATGTGTTTGTGCTAATTAACGCCTCAATGAACTTAGTGTTGATCCCTTTATATCACTAATTTTCTAGAGTTGGATCTATTCATCTAAGGTATTTGAACTGCTGAGTGATGATCAGCGAGGATGTGGTGTGGTGAAGAACGACATGGTCACTTGGTTAACAAGAGAATGAGATGATCTTAGCATCTTCTTTGCGGCAGGATTTTTTTTTTGTTTTGCTGACTCATTGTTCCTTTTATCTCCAGACTTTTTCTTTGGTTTGTTTTATCCTGATTCCAAGGTTTGTTAGTCATGAAGGATTTTGCAAAACTGTGCCATTACATGGACGAAAGATCTGGCATTCCTATAAAGGTTTTGAAAAACATGGATCAACCATCACATGACTGAAAGAGATGGGCACATTATCACTAAGATCCTTCCAGTTCCTAGGTACACAAACAGGCAAAATCACTTTTTTAAACATGTGAAGCCCTGTTGCATATGGAACTTTTTTGTGTTTGGTCTTTCTCCGACGTGGTGTTTGTCCCATCAAATCTTATGAGAATTGCTAATAAGTACTTGATTATTTTTCACCTTGAGTTTAGGGTACTCAATTGTGCATACATATAATTTTTATATCGGTAAGAAAACACTCAGTTCTTCTTACATAATTGATTAACATTGCTTATGTTCCTGCATTATATGTTTCTTTGTTATTTTTCTGTAAATATAATCTCAAAGTTTTGTGGTTAGGTGTGAAATGGAGATCTCCACTGCAAGACCCATGACACGTGGGAGAAAACAGATATGAAACGTGTGCACTTGATTTCACGAAACAATGGTACCAAGATGATAGCATTCTGTGGGGGTTGTGGCAGAGATGTCGATTGCGCTAATTCTTGTGTTGCAACAATCATTCAATATTTGCTTCAAGCAGTAACATTCTATATTACAAATAGACGGGCGCAGCAACGTGCGCCGTCGATGATCTAGTAAGCCCCACTGTGATCGTCCAGAGGTACCCCAACGTCCACATTCTCGAGGTCAAGGGCAAGGCCCGCTTTGCGGACTACCTGCCAAATCCGCAGCCGCCTCTCTGGAGCAGCAACTCCTCGCCATGGGTCGTCAACGCGGCGCCGTGGATCCATGCCGCCGCCTCCTCCTGGAACCTAAACAAGATTATCTTCAAGCGCATGTTCATCACGGACATGTGTCTTGCCAAGATCGCGTCATCCTTCAATGAGTTGAAGGTGCTGAGCCTCACCAAGTGCGAGGGTTTTACCATGGCCAGCCTGGGCAACATTGCAGCGAGTTGCATGTGAGTCTCTTTGCTTGATTCGAGTAGACGTATGAGTGTTGTTTGTTCTTTTGTTAGCCAACTACCGGTGATTTCTTCCTTTCTATTTATTGCACTTTTTTGGTGAGTGTGATCTAGTAGTCATCTTGCAAAGATATTTTTAAGGTAAGCATGTGAGCTCTTTGCATGTGCTTAATTTGATAATTCCTTTCGTACGTCTTTGAAATAGATGCAAGTTCCAGTAACAATTTCATATACTCCGAGACCGAGTTCAAAAGGTACACAATTGAAATGTGGACGTTGGTAAAATGCTGGATTTCTCTATAACTGTTCAAAAGGTACACAATTGAAATGTCCAGAATGACCAAAATGAATAGGAGTAATGTTGGTAAAATGCTGGGAGCAGGCTGTTATTTTAGTTTGCCAGCAGTACACAGACGTCGTTGGGAGTAGGCACTGTATTTTGAAGCTATCTTGTTAAAATTGTTTTCATCTAGTGTTAACATTCCATTGACACTGATTTTCTTTGCTACTACTGTCATGTTTGCTGTTGTCAAAGGAAATCTTTGCTGTGAAAAAAGAAAATCAGTGTTAACTACCTCGCGGAAAAGAGAAAAAGAAATCAGTGTTAACTCACAAATGTTCAAATTAGATGTTCTTTGACAACAACTAAAGCAAACATGTTCAGATTAGAAGTTTGATACCCACTTTTAACTTCTCTAAGAATTGTTCTGATGTTTGCACCTTAATTATATCCAGTGATCAATTTTCACTTTGGAAAATTCTGATGGTTTCAATATCATTGAAAAATCTTGAGTAATTGATTGTTTCCAAAATCTTTTGATTGTTTCCAATATTACAGAAAATCCAGTCCAAAAGTAATGATTTTTTTTCCAAAAATGGACTGATTGACTATTTGATTGTTTTCAAAAACTAGCAGATCATCATGACCAGTTTCTAGATTTACTGTGTGATCGTTTTATCATGATCACCCATTTGGAGGAGTACCTACCGTAACAAATTCGCAGGAGCAATAGAAGCAGAGGCGGGGGCGCGGGCAAGGAGCTCGGTGACCAGCAGTGGCAAGTTAGTTTTGAACTCCTTCCTAAATAAAAAGGACTTGGTGCCTAACTCATTTATTATGCAGGAGGATGCAATAAAGACCGTGTTATTCACGATATCTGTATTATCTGACGTCAGCCAGCTTTTTCTAGTTCTCACAACTCCTGGTTATCTGCCCTTATGGGAGGCCCAGTCAATGAGCTGGCACCATTTACCAATGTCGTTGTGTATGACGGGGAAAGATGAGCTCAAATTAATTCAATATTTGGAATTCTATGAGAGTGGAAGCCACGTCATGTTACTCTTATCCCATCCTGATGTTATCCTAGAGGTAAGTGTCAACTGCTAAGCATTTCCTTGCCTAGCCTTAGTGAGCAAATGCTGCTACGCAATTAAGAGCACATAGGTTGCACCTAGATCACATTGATGTCGTTGTTACCACATTCTTAGCCTATCTCTCAAGCTTATGTTTGTCATTTAATTGTGATCTCTCTACCATGACACATGATATTGAACCTATACGAGTTATTTACCAAAAACCACCACATTATGGGCTAGGGTAACAGATCAGTACCACATCTGAGGTAGGGTACAAAAAACCACCAACAATGGGGCTAATCTGTAACGCGGAGCACTGACGCTGCGTTTTAGCCCAGAAAACAGCGACTCTGACAAGTGGGTCCTGCCTGTCGGGCTGACGCATTGTTTGGGAAGCTGTCATAGTTGATTGTCATCAAAAGTTGGCTCTGCAATATCTCGAACAACTAAAGCAACTTCCCACTGATTTTAGAATGTTGCTTCTGAGCTCCCCAATTAAGGTGCCTATCAATATCTGTCGGCGTCAAAGTTGCTACTGTACCACAAATAAACCATGCTAAATCTTTTTTGCAGGCTAATCTTCCCGCGTGCATGGAACTTGTAGCGTTCCTTAGTTCTGAAGAGCAAGAAAATGTCAATTGCGTTGATACTGTTCAGCCCATCAAAAGCCATATCGCATATGAGCGTCAAGCAGGTTCTTGAAAAATATTGGAGCACTGGGTTCATGCTTAAATTCCACAACTGCATCTACAGCTATATTGTTCCATACTGACAATGATCAGGAGTTGCCTTGTTTTGGTGAAGAAAAGAGAAGGACGGTGGAGACAAATACTCCGCATATGGTGGATACAATGATCAGTAGTATACGAGGACAAAAGCTCCGCGTCAGCTGACAAGAAATAGTATACGAGGTCGATGGTGAGAAGCAATAATCAACAGATCGACAGTCTTTACAAAAGTTGTGCTTCTCTCCATCACTCACCCTCTCTTTTCGCCCAAATCAATCCCCAGCAATACCACCTCTTCTCACACCACACATGTCTCGTAGTATCACCATACCGTACCCCCGGCAAACCCTCAACGCGCGATGGACGAGCGCCGCAAGCTGGAGGAGGCCCTATCGCCCATGTGCGTCTCCTCCTCCTCCGTCACCTTTGACCAGCAAATCTACGGCGGGGGCGACATCACCTTCACCAGCTTCACCAGCTACGACTCCTCCATCCCAGCCTCTGGAGACCAAGAAGTCCCCGAGGAATGGGCCTGGTATAAAAAGACCAAAAATGAGGGGGGGGGGCACATGCCCCCATAGGCCTGAACCCATATCTCCAAGGTAAGCTTATCATTTGGCCATAAGAACGGTAACCTTATCATTTGGATGGACACGTTGGCGTTGGAGTTGCTCTTAACGACTTTGTAACAAAAGGGCATAGTCAAGCTAAATACAGACACATCCTTCCAGACAGGCTCGGCGCAAAGCTTTGCCGGTGCGGTTGCTAGGAACCACCCGGGATTCCCTATGGTCTCCCTTGGGCAGAGCACCGGTGCGTGCATGGATGTGATTGAGGCAGAAGCGAAGTGCGATTAGTGAAGGCCTGAAAGTCCTTTCTGCCAGTTTCAAATTTCAATGGGCATCCAATTATTGAATCTGATTGCAGTACCCTAGTAAAAGAGCTGTCTCCGTAGGCCACCAATCATTTGTGACATACGCATGATCATGAGATACTTCGAATCATGTCAAGTACTTTGGGCTAGCAGAGAAAGGAATAAGCTAGCGCATAACCCGGCGAAGGAAGCGAAGGATCACGGAAACTTCAAGACGATCGGAGATGTGCCAACTAGGGTACTGGGTACAGTACAGGAGGTTTGGTTGTACGACTGTAATCACCCTTCTATATGAGCTTGTGGCTCGTCATTCTAAAAAACAGAAAAAAAAAGATTTAGTACTGCACATGCAGATCTATCTACGAACAATGAATGTTTGAGCACAAAACACGCGTTTTTATATCCCTGCTATGAAATGTGTCTATCTAGGGCAAGGCTGGACTGAACCCTGCCCATATGTCGATTTAGTAAGGTAAAGAATGTGCACTTGTGGAATGTCAATACAGAAACTAGATGTAATTGCTTGTTTGACTTTTTGCTTGTTTGACATTTTTTGACTTTAATCACAATTTGAATTCTTGACAACCCCCAAAACAACAAGAAGACCTCGTTTAGTCACCATGACACCATTGAGCCCAGGTAATTAAGAATCGCAACTCTCTCAGTTTATTGCACCATGATCCCATGATGGCTAGAACATCATCCTCACTTCGGCCCATGACCTGAATGTGACACCTTAAACTTCCATAAGAAGCAAGTACTAAAGAAGTAAATGCGTGAACCCCACAAAAAACAAGTAAATACAGGAAGACATTTAACATTTTGGATTAAGATAATAATTCAACTTTAAGAAATACATTGTTGTGGGGTAAGTAAATATTTTCTAGTTTTGAGTAATAAACTGACAAGGATAGGAAACAATTGTTAATTTTTATATATGCTCTAGCATTATTAACTAGGAGATAACAAAAAGTAAAAATAGCATGTGTGTGAAATTTGACATGTAGTAAAAGAAAGAGTTGAATATACCCATAATTTCTCAAGATTTCGGCATGCTCCAATCAACCTTCTGAGGTGAGGGGATTATCATCGACTAAGATCCAGGAACTTGAGCCATGCGCATAAGCATTGAAATGCTTCGGGGTAATATTGGACAAAACCCAAGCAACAAAAAGAAACCCTGCTCGGGTGACTACGCCATGCAAAGGCCTCTTTAAGCATTTTACTGTTACAAGTATATCTCTTGCAGTGGCACTTGGTTAGTTTTGAACTCCTAAATAAAAAGGACTTGGTGCTTAACTCATTTATTATGCAAGAGTATGTAATAAAGACCGTGTTATTCATGATATCTGTATTACCTGATGAGCTCAAATTAATTCAATATTTGGAATTCTATGAGAGTGGAAGCCACATCATGTTACATCCTCTCTCATCCCATCTTGATGTTATTCTAGAGGTAAGTGTCAACTGCTAAGCATTTCCTTGCCTAGCCTTAGTGAGCAAATGCTACTAAGCAATTAAGAGCACATAGATTGCACCTAGATCACATTGACGTCGTTGTTACCACATTCTTAGCCTATCTCTCAAGGTTATGTTTGTCATTCAATTGTGATCTCTCTGCCATGACACATGATATTGAACCTATAACACGCATTGTTTGGGAAGCTGTCCTAGTTGATTTTCATCAAAAGTCGGCTCTGCAATATCTCAAACAACTGAAGCAACTTCCCACTGATTTTAGAATGATGCTTTTGAGCTCCCCAATTATGGTGCCTATCAATATCTGTCGGCGGCAAAGTTGCTACTGTACCACAAAAAAACCATGCTAAATTTTTTTGCAGGATAATCTTCCCGTGTGTGTGGAACTTGTAGCGTTCCTTAGTTTTGAAGAGCAAGAAAATGTCAATTGCGTTGATACTGCTGAGCCCTTCAAAAGTCATATCGCATACGAGCGTCAAGCAGGTTCTTGGAAAATACTGGAGCACTGGGTTCGTGCTTAAATTGCACAACTGCATCTATAGAGGTATTGTTCCATACTGACAATGATCAGGAGTTGCCTTGTTTTGGTGAAGAAAAGAGAATGACGGTGGAGAGAAATACTTCGCGTATGGTGGAGTCGAGGAGACAATGATCAGTAGTATCAAGGACAAAAGCTCCGCGTCAGCTGAGAAGAAATAGTATACGAGGTAGGTGGTGAGAAATTGCAGCCATATTAACTAATTGGTAATCTTCGTCTCAATCAGGTGCGTGAAAATCGAAAGCTTGCCCCTGTGAAACTCTGATCTGCATAAGAACCTGCTGCTAGTAGTATAACATGTTTGGGCTGACAATCTCTTCATTAAACTCCACTGAAAGGAAGCTTAAGGAACCATACATCGACATTTGGATACAGATTGTGTTTCAAACTCCTCCTACACGATGCAGAGTGTGTTTTCAGACTCGTCCTGCACGGGTGCACTAGCAAGGATGCAGACGAGGATTCGAAACAAAAATTAAGAAGAGCGGGGGCAAAACCATGCAAATCTAGGCCTAATTCTAAAAAAATTCACAATATGTGCCTGGTATAAAAAGACCAAAAAATGAGGGGGGGGGCACATGCCCCCATAGGCCTGTACGTAGATTCGCCCCTGACTGACCCATATCTCCAAGATAAGCTTATCATTTTGCCATAAGAAAGGTAACCTTATCATTCATATTTGTAGCTCAACGACAACCGGCAAGGGTCAATGGGCACGAGGTCATAGAGAGGGACCGTAAGTTCTCAAGTGTGGCATGGTTTTTCCACAACACATCATCCCCAAATGGGCATTCCCTGACCTCTACCTCTTCAGTTTCATGCAACTTTGTAGGATGCTATTCAGACCACGGTTGATGCCCCAAGCATAAGCGATAGAAATAGCTTCAATTTGATTGGCACTTGAACCAATTGATTCAAGCCCATCGTCGGTAAGAAATCCAGACAGAGAAAGGCGCGTAAGCAAGTTTTAGGATGGGAGAATGATCCTGAAACCATCATTAAGAGTACTAAAGACATTATCATCATGTTTGGGATACATGCTGAGGCGGAAGCAGGTCAACTTCGGATGCCTAATTGCAAACTGGGAAAGCGCCTGACTGGTCATTCTCCTGCACCAATACAAAACACATTTGAATTCTGGATAACCCCCAGAAACAACAAGAAGACCTCGTTTAGTCACCATGACACCATTGAGCCCAGGTAATTAAGACTCGCAACTTTCTCAGTTTATTGCACCATAATCCCATGGCGGCTAGAACATCATCCCCACTTCGGCCCATGACCTGAATGTGACAGCTTAAACTTCCATACGAAGCAAGTACTAAAGAAGTAAATGCGTGAACCCCGCAAAAAAAGAAGTAAATACAGGAAGAACTTAACTTAACAAGACATTTAACATTTTGGATTAAAATAATAATTCAATTTTAAGAAATACATTGTTGTGGGGTAAGTAAATATTTTCTAGTTTTGAGTAATAAACTGACAAGGACAGGAAACAGTTGTTAATTTTTGTATATGCTCTAGCATTATTAACTAGGAGATAACAAAAAGTAAAAATAGCATGTGTGTGAAATTTGACATGTAGTAAAAGAAAGAGTTGAATATACCCATAATTTCTCAAGATTTCAGCATGCTCCAATCAACCTTCTGAGGTGAGGGGATTATCATCGACTAAGATCCAAGAACTTGAGCCATGCGCATAAGCATTGAAATGCTTCAAGGTAATATTGAACAAAATCCAAGAGACAAAAAGAAACCCTGCTCCATGCAGATGGACTTTTGGAGTCTCTTGATTACGAATCATTTGACACATGTGAACCATGCCTCATGGGAAAAATGACCAAGACTCCGTTCTCCGGAACTATGGAGCGAGCAACCAACTTATTGGAAATCATACATACTGATGTGTGCGGTCCAATGAGCGTTGGCGCTTGCGGTGGCTATCGTTATGTTCTCACCCTCACTGATGACTTAAATAGATATGGGTATGTCTACTTAATGAAACACAAGTCTGAGACCTTTGAAAAGTTCAAGGAATTTCAAAGTGAGGTAGAGAATCAACGTGACAGAAAAATAAAGTTCTTATGATCAGATCGTGGGGGAGAATTTGTGTCGTGAATTTGGTACGCACTTAAGGAAATGTGGAATTGTTTCACAACTCACGCCGCCTGGAACACCTCAGCGTAATGGTGTGTCCGAACGTCGTAATCGCACTCTATTGGATATGGTGCGATCTATGATGTCTCTTACCGATTTACCGCTATCATTTTGGGGATACGCTTTAGAGACAACTACATTCACTTTAAATAGGGCACCGTCTAAATCCGTTGAGACGACACCGTATGAATTATGGTTTGGAAAGAAACCTAAGCTGTCATTTCTAAAAGTTTGGGGATGCGATGCTTATGTCAAGAAACTTCAACCTGAAAAGCTCAAACCCAAGTCGAAAAAATGGGTCTTCATAGGATACCCTAAGGAAACCATTGGGTATACCTTCTACCTCATATCCGAAGGCAACATCTTCGTTGCCAAGAACGGGTCCTTTCTGGAGAAAGAGTTTCTCTTGAAAGAAGTAAGTGGGGGGAAAGTAGAACTTGAAGAAATACTACCTCTTGAACCGGAATGTAGCGCAGCTTAGGAAAATGTTTCTGTGGTGCCTGCACCGACTAGAGAGGAAGTTAATGATGATGATCAAGGTACTTCGGATCAAGTTGCTACCGAACTTCGTAGGTCCACAAGGACACGTTCCACACCAGAATGGTATGGCAACCCTGTCCTGGAAATCATGTTGTTAGACAACGGTGAAACTTCGAACTATGAAGAAGCAATGGCGGGCCCAGATTCCAACAAACGGCTTGAAGCCATGCAATCCGAGATAGGATCCATGTATGAAAACAAAGTATGGACTTTGACAGACTTGCCCGATGATCGGCGAGCGATAGAAAATAAATGGATCTTTAAGAAGAAGACGGACGCGGATGGTAATGTTACCATCTATAAAGCTTGACTTGTCGCTAAGGGTTACCGACAAGTTCAAGGGGTTGACTACGATGAGACCTTCTCACCTGTAGCGAAGCTGAAGTCCGTCCGAATCATGTTAGCAATTGCCGCATTCTATGATTATGAGATATGGCAAATGGACGTCAAAACGACATTCCTTAACGGCTTTTTAAGGAAGAATTGTATATGATGCTGCCGGAAGGTTTTGTCGATCCTAAGAATGCTAACAAGGTATGCAAGCTCCAACACTCCATCTATGGGCTGGTGCAAGCATCTCGGAGTTGGAACATTCGCTTTGATGAAATCATCAAAGTGTTTGGGTTTATGCAGACTTATGGAGAAGCCTGCGTTTAGAAGAAAGTGACTTGTAGCTCCGTAGCATTTCTCATATTATATGTGGATGACATACTATTGATGGGAAATGATATAGAACTTTTGGACATCATAAAGGCCTACTTGAATAAGTGTTTTTCAATGAAGGACCTTGGAGAAGCTGCTTACATATTAGGCATCAAGATCTATAGGGATAGATCGAGACACCTCATAGGTATTTCACAAAGCACATACCTTGATAAGATATTGAAGTTCAATATGGATCAGTCCAAGAAAGGGTTCTTACCTGTATTGCAAGGTGTGAGATTGAGCTCGGCTCAATGCCCGACCACGGCAGAAGATAAAGAAGAGATGAGTGTCATCCCCTATGCCTCAGCCATAGGATCTATTATGTATGCCATGTTGTGTACCAGACCTGATGTAAACCTTGCCGTAAGTTTGGTAGCAAGGTACCAAAATAATCTCGGCATGGAACACTAGACAGCGGTCAAGAATATCCTGAAGTACCTGAAAAGGACTAAGGATATGTTTCTCGTTTATGGAGGTGACGAAGATCTCATCGTAAAGGGTTACGTAGATGCTAGCTTCGACACAGATCTGGATGACTCCATGTCACAAACCGGATACATGTATATTTTAAATGGTGGAGTAGATTAAGCTGGTGCAGTAGCAAGCAAAGCATCGTGGCGGGATCTACATGTGAAGCGGAGTACATGGCAGCCTCGGAGGCAGCGCATGAAGCAATCTGGATGAAGGAGTTCATTACCGACCTAGGAGTTATTCCCAATGCGTCGGGCCCGATGACTCTCTTCTGTGACAACACTGGAGCTATTGCCCTTGCCAAGGAGCCCAGGTTTCACAAGAAGACCAGGCACATCAAGCGTCGCTTCAACTCCATTTGTGAAAATCTTCAAGATGGAGACATAGATATTTGCAAAGTGCATACAGATCTGAATGTGGCAGATCCATTGACTAAACCTCTTCCACGAGCAAAACATGATCAGCACCAGAACTCTATGGGTGTTCGATTCATCACAGTGTAACTAGATTATTGACTCTAGTGCAACTGGGAGACTGTTGGAAATATGCCTTAGAGGCAATAATAAAATGGTTATTATTATATTTCCTTGTTCATGATAATTGTCTATTGTTCATGCTATAATTGTATTAATCGGAAACCATAATACATGTGTGAATACATATACCACAACATGTCCCTAGTGAGCCTTTAGTTGACTAGCTCGTTGATCAACAGATGGTCATGGTTTCCTGACTATGGACATTGGATGTCATTGATAACGGGATCACATCATTAGGAGAATGATGTGATGGACAAGACCCAATCCTAAGCATAGCACAATATCGTGTAGTTTGTTTGCTAAAGCTTTTCTAATGTCAAGTATCATTTCCTTGGACCATGAGATTGTGTAAGTCCCGGATACCGTAGGAGTGCTTTGGGTGTACCAAACATCACAACGTAACTGGGTGACTATAAAGGTGCACTACAGGTATCTCCGAAAGTGTCTGTTGGGTTGGCACGAATCGAGACTAGGATTTGTCACTCCGTATGACGGAGAGGTATCTCTCGGCCCACTCGGTAATGCATCATCATAATGAGCTTAATGTGACTAAGTGTTTGGTCACAGGATCATGCATTACGGTACGAGTAAAAGTGACTTGCCGGTAACGAGACTGAATGAGGTATTGGGATACCAACGATCGAGTCTCGGGCAAGTAACTTATCGTTTGACAAAGGGAATTGTATGCGGGGTTGATTGAATCCTCGACATCGTGGTTTATCCGATGATATCATCGAGGAGCATGTGGGAGCCAACATGGGTATCCAGATCCCGCTGTTGGTTATTGGCCGGAGAGCTGTCTCGGGCATGTCTGCGTGATTCCCGAATTCGTAGGGTCTACACACTTAAGGTTCGATGATGCTAGGGTTATAGGGAAGATTTGTATGTGATTACCGAATGTTGTTCAGAGTCTCGGATGAGATCCCGGATGTCACAAGGAGTTTTGGAATTGTCCGGAGGTGAAGATTTATATATGGGAAGTCATCATACGGTCACTGGAAGTATTCGGGGGTTTACCGGTGTTGTACCGGGACCACCAGAGGGGTTCCGGGGGTCCACCGGGAGGGTCCACCTGCCCCGGAGGGCCTTATGGGCTGTAGGTGGAAAGGAACCAGCCCCTAAGTGGGCTGGGCGCCATCCCCCCTCCCTAGGGCCCATGCGCCTAGGGTTGGGGGAAACCCTAAGGGGGGCGCCCCCCTTGGCTTGGGGGGGGGGGGGAGGGGGCAAGTCCCCTCCCCTTGGCCGCTGTCCCCCCTCTAGATCTCATCTGGAGGGACCGGACCCCCTTCCCCCTTCTCCCTATAAATAGAGGGGTGGAGGGAGGGCTGCAGCACCACGTCCAAGGCGTAGCCCTCCCCTCCCCAACACCTCTCCTCCTCCGTGTGAGCTTGGCGAAGCCCTGCCGGAGAACTGCTGCTCCACCACCACCACGCTGTCGTGTTGCTGCTGGAGCTATCTTCCTCAACCTCTCCCTCCTCCTTTCTGGATCAAGGCGTGGGAGACGTCACCGGGCTGCACGTGTGTTGAACGTGGAGGTGTTGTTGTTCGACGCTTAGATCGGAATCCACCGCGATCTGAATCGCTACGAGTATGACTCCTTCATCCGCATTCTTGCAACGCTTCCGTTTCGCGATCTTCAAGGGTATGAAGATGCACTCCCCTCTCTCTCGTTGCTAGTCTCTCCATACATTGATCTTGATGATGCGTAGAATTTTTTTAATTTCTGCAACGACCCCCAACGTTTATAACCTAGGGAATAACCCGACATGATAAGACATAAATGCCCTTCAATGATATGACCGTTAGATGGGTAGATATGTTGGACAGCTAGAGCGTAGCATAACAACAATCGGATTATAGGTTCTAACTCCTCAGGGCTATCATGTTCCTCACTGTGTAGGCAATCCACACTTGCAATTCCTAACTCCTGAGTCAGAACAAATTCCTCAAAGAGTAGAAGATCTTCGTCTCTATCACTGAAGAAATTGGCTAAACTGATAAGAGATTTACAAAGGCTTCACTCGAAGGATTGGGTAGGTATAGGATTTTGAGATGAGCATCACTTCAAAATTAGTTTCCTTAGTATTACCTCGACCCCCTTTAACAGTACGGTGTTTCCTTTGACTCAAGAAAGTGAAAATGAAACTACGAAAACAAAAGTCTTTAGGCTTCATAATCCTCTCATGAATATCCAAGTCTTCAAGGTCACACCAATTTCTTCACTTCCAAATCTCCAGGAGACCAAAGTCTTCAGCTGAAGACATTCATTTTTAGGGGTCGACATTCATCGTAAATATCAAACTCCTCATCGACTTATAGAGCGTGTGTATACTCACAAACATATTAGTCCCTTAACCTATAGGTCTCCAATACAGCAAAATCACTAAGGGGCATGAGATGCACTTACAATCTCCTCCTTTTTGGTGATTGATGAATTAAGTTTTCAACGGGGATAAACAGATTGAAAGTGCTCAGTATTGAGGAATTTGATTGCAAGATATAGAAGAACCCCTCTGAAGTTGTGCATATATGAGGAATTTGCTTTTGATAGCAGATGCACATGTAGAGTAATATCATGGAGATCTCCCCCTATATCTTGTAAATCATACACATATTTGATATATCGTATCAAGAATTTGAAATGCATGATGAAATATGGTGACTGATGTAATTCAGCATGCGTGCATTAACATGTATGAGGAAATAGAATGCAGAAAAACAGAGTAAAAGTATCAGGTCACCATTGGACTTAAGTTTACAACTCGATCCAAGAAATACTTCAGAAGAACGAGAGTTGTAACTTAGCAAAAAACGCCCATATATAGACCCGCTTGAAGACTAACTCAAATTTCTCCCCCTTTGTCATCAAATGACCAAAAAGGGTCGAAAAGTGAGGACTAACGCCCCTGAAGAATTTCTTCATGATGTCGACGGAGGAGCGCCAGCGTTGTTGGGGTCGGTCGTTGTAGTAGGGCCTGCTGCAGTATCGTCCAAATCTTCAGATTCATCCGCCTCGCGCGATGAAGAATATGAACTGACGACCGGCGGAGGAACTTTGACTTTCTTGAATTTCTTCGATGGTGGCTGAGACCAGCCAAAGTCCTGTTGGAAGTCCATCTCCTTGAGTTCATCAGCAGTTTAGACATGGGAAAGAATGGCCCAGGTGCGGTCAAAGACTTGATGCAGATAATAGTGGTTCTTCTTCACTGTATTTTGAGTGACTGTCATGTTGTGAAGAATAGCACCAAGCTGGCGCTTGACCCACTTGTGATTTCTGTCAACCTTCTGGTGAAGACTTAGAAGTAGTTCACGGTCAGTCATCACACGTGGAGCTGTTGGCTGACGATTATGCTTTGAAGCATTTGCAGCAGAATCGTGTGTGGCAGAGTCATCATTGGTGGAGTAGGATGCTACCTTTCTAAACTGTCCATCCAAAGGACGAATGCCTTCATCAATAATTGCAGCCTTGCCCTTATCATCAGCTGAGGAAATAGTCCATTTGAGGACTTCGACCGGGGGCAAATAAGTAAGATGATTTTGGAAATCAACCTTGTATGGAATTTAATTCCTTGATCTAATGAATTTCATTATCCAAGGAGCGTAAGGCTTCAATTCAAATGGTGATAGATCGGTACTGACCAAAGTCCTCATGCAGAAATCATGATAGTTGATTGGAATACCATGCATGATATTGAACAGCAGATTATTCATGATGCCAACAACTTCTTGATCTTCAGAGTTGTGGCCCTTGATTGGACAGAGGGTTTGGCCAGAATGCGATAAACAGTCCGAGGCACATATAGCCATTCCTTAACGAGGAAATTTGTCTGTGGCGCTTGGCTAGCCTTCAAAGGCTTCATTAGTACTTGCATCAGATGGTTGGACAGCTCAGGTTCTCCATAAAGCTTCAGAGCTCCTTCAATGGGCGGACTTACTGGGACGGCATGAAGTAATTCAAAGGACGGAGCTTTGGGATGTGTATTGTCAGTCATCCAGTCCAGAACCCATGAATTCACATCATCAACGCTGCCTGTCATATGCAGAGTGGCGTAGAATTGAATAATTATCTCTTCATTCCAAACGCAGATATCAGAGCAAATGTGAGCAACCCTGCATCGTGAACAACACTGAGGACCGGAGTGAAGCATGATAGTGATTCCATGTCCACATGAGGAAGTTGACTGTGGTCAAACAGCTTGTCCTTGTCAAATAGCAATGTGGAGTAGTAATTCATCTGTGAAGCAGTTCAGAAGCGCTTGCGGCGAAGACGACAACATCATAAGGGTTGAAATCAGAGAAGAAATGATGTTCAGTGAAGAATTCATAAGCCTTGAACTTCTTATTCTTGGCGTGAGGGTTTTGAGGCTTGGGCTGAAGATTTATAGTTGATGTGTTCACAGCCATTTCAAGTGCAGCCTCTCGAGCAGACTGAGGAATCTCTGGAACTGTTTCTTCTGTAGTCTTCTTCTCAATTTCGTCAACACTAGGGGCTGGAATTTCTTCTGGGATAGAGTGAAGTGAAGCTTGAGGTTCTTCATAGCCCGTATGAATTTCTTCTGTTTGTACCAGGGACTGAGGAATTTGGTGCAGAGGAGTGAATAGTGGTGAATTGGGGTGATGATTTTCCCAGAAGTCATCATTCATAATAGGAGTGGAAAACCCAATATCCACGTCTTCATCATCTTCATCAGCTTCTTTTTGTTCAACACCGACCTCTTCAGCAGTGAACTAAGGCGGTGGCGATGATACCAGTGGAGTTGAAATTGCATGTTCAACTTCAATTTCTTCATCCAACTGCTCCGTCGAAGCAGCAGAAAGATCATCATCATCTGAGTCATCAGGAATTGCGTAATCCTCACCAATGGGAACAATCTCCTTTGATGGCATGCTAGAAACAAGAACACCATCTATTGGATATTCAAACGAGCTCGTCAAAGTCTTCATCTTCTTTGGTTCTGAAGACTCTGTAGCAGCAGATGCTTTCCTTTTCTTTGTTGCTCACTCTGCAGCTTTGGTTTTCTTCACTTCTAAGGCAGAAGGAAGGATAGGACTTGGGGTTGGTGCGGGAGGAGCAGAGGAATTTGGAGCAGTTTCTTCAGGCACAACTAATGCAGTTGTCCTGAATTGATCAAATTCTTCAGGCGCAGCGACAGATGCTTCAGCTGGCCCGACTTGTTCTTCATGCACAACACTAGTGGTTGCCTTGGTAGATTCTTCAGGAGCTGGAATTAAGTCATCAGCCCTGGCACTCTCGGTTTCTTCAGCAGCCTAATTTTCATCACCGGTGCTGGCATGTTCTTCAGTGGGCTGAGCAGATATTTCACCTTGAGGAATGTCTTGTTGCGCTTCACTAGCAACATTGGGCTTGAGGCCTTTAGCCATTTTGACAAATTTGACTTTGTCTCCTAGCCAATCATCACGTTACGCATCAAATTCATCGCTGAGAGCTTTGATTTCAGACTGAATTTTAACAAGTTCTTCAGTCGTCATTTTCAGCACATTCTTCTTCAAATAGTGCTCTTTTCTGTACTGAGCTTTCTTCACTGATCTGGCCTTGTCAAACTTCCATTTTTCTTCAGCAATGAAACCAGTCAACACGTGACTTTGACCAGCTATGAGGTTCAGATCAGGAAGGGGAGTTTTGGGATCCTTGTGCCAAAGATCAATAAAGTCGACGGTCTTTTTCGGATCCAACAAGAGTGGCACATTACTGCCTTTGGCACTAGCGGCCCGTTGTAGGTGATCTCTGACAAGTTCAGCCAATTCTTCATCGTCAGCTTCATCTTCAGATGACGGAATTTCAAAGGTGACCTACTTCTTTTGAGGACTTGGCCTTGTGCCACGTCCAACAGTGGCTATTTTCTTTAGTGACTACGCCTATGCTGAGGAACTTGTCGAACCTCCTGGAGCAATAAAGAAGCCTGTGGTCCGTTGGCACGTTGCAAGATGCACTGGAGCTGAGGACTTTGCAGGAGCCGCTGATGGCTTTGCTTGGCCAAAAGATCCTGAGTGTTTGGAGGAGCTTGGCCGTGAGGGCATTGAAGAGCTGGGCCGTGAGGGTATTGAGGAGGAAGAAGGCTTCACAACAGATTCCTTTTTCATAGCCTTCTTAGGCTGACTAGCAGAGGCGTCAAAAGCAACAGCAGCAGAATCTTCGTTGAATTTCTTCACTGCTTCCTTTGCTACTTTAGCCAATTTCCTTTGGCACTTGACCCATTCTTTAGGAAATTCCTCACCCCTTCTGATGCTAGAGGGATCAGCTTCTTGTCCAGGTGCCAGTGGAGGTCTTGGGCATCAAGGATTTACTGCGAATTTCTTCATATACTTGGGAGTTACATAGCGGTAATCCCTCCATCCCCGTTCCCATCTTCGTTTAATCCGCTGAATGCGCACTTTGCGCTGGTTCTTATTTCCCTTGCCATGAGTGGCCTCATTAGGAGTGCAGTAGTCAGCAAAGATGTCTTCAGGGATTTCGAATGTTGTATTGGTTTCAGATAGTCCTGGCCATCTCAGGCCCGGCCCTAAAATCTAGGGCCTAGGCCCGATGGGCTTGCCCATGGGCCGGGCTTGGGTCTGAGTTTTGCACCCACCAGCAGGGCCTGGACGAGCTTGGGCTTGGCAAATCGGCATTTTAAGGAAGAGGCCCGGCCCACGGCCCTAAGCCCTAAGGGCTTTTCAGGGCTTTTTACCAGATGGGCCGGGCTTGGGCTTGAAAAGTAGGCCCGATGGTAGGGCCTGGGCCTCAGTTTTTTGTCGTGGGCTTTTTAGGCCAAGCCCAAGCCCGTCCCGGCCCGACCCATGGCCAGATATAGTTTCAGACCTCTTGCCTCCCTTCTGAGCACACTTCTCTTCAGCCATTTTCTTCAGCTGAGGATTCTGAACAATTGATGTCTCTGAAGAAGTATGCAATTTTTCTTCGAGGAACGCTGCCAATGAGTTAAGTTGATGAGAACCTAGTGATTTAGCAGCATACATGTGTACCTGTGAACAGAGTATAGGTGCAAAGAATTTGGAGAGTTCATATGCATTCTCAAAAGTGGTTTTTTAAATAAAAACAAGTTTGAGGAATTTGACCAGGGAGTCTTGAAGAATTTCACTAAGAGTTCTTGTCTTAGGTTCCAGAGGTGTATAGATTAGAAATCCACACAATTGAGGAATCTTGAAGAAAAGTACGTCTTAGAGAGAAAAGATCAAGAACAGATGCAACTGTGGTGTTTAAGAATGTGAAGGTTGAAGAATAAACACATTTTGAAGATTTTGTGTAAATCAT
Organism: Triticum dicoccoides; assembly: GCF_002162155.2. Lineage (NCBI taxonomy): Eukaryota > Viridiplantae > Streptophyta > Magnoliopsida > Poales > Poaceae > Triticum > Triticum dicoccoides. The sequence continues at coordinate 719,926,167 of NC_041389.1, read as the reverse complement.
CAGAGTCAACAAGGGAAGTAAAAGCGAGTTTTATTTACCCTTGACGAAGAATGCGATGAACTGAGAGATGAACTAGAGAAGCTCGTCCATTCAGATCTTCCACGCCCTAACTTGGCGGAGGAAGACAACTACGGCGGCAGCGGGTGTGAAGATTTCCGCGGCCGGCACGAGTACCACGGCGACGAGGTCGAGGCAGCTAAGCTCTTCCTCATCGGTGATGATGGAGATTAGCGGCGGTGCTAGTTTGGAGAGCTCGAGCGGGAGACGGAGAGATAGAGCGGAGTAAATGAGCTGAAGAGCAGGGGAGGGGTATTTATAAGGCAGTGAAAAACTGTTCATCCGAATAATTTGGACGAACATGCCCCTGACCCTTTCCATCCTAGCAACATGTGTCACCCATGTACGGAGAGGTGGAGATCGTGTGAGATCGTGGGTGAGTTGTTTAATCACGACGTGGGATGCGGAAGGATTTGAGCGGCAAAAGCCAAAAAATTAGATATGAAATTTCGTTCGCAAATTCTTCAGTTGTCAAGGACACATCAAAGATTTTGAATGAGTTTCAAATAGAATGCACATGAATAATTTGTGAACAGACTGGGTTGAGTATAGCATAGAGGGGGAACGGTACGATCACATTCACTTAGATGAAAAAGCAACTTGAATAATTAGCTATAAGTGAATGCTGTAGAGGACATAAAAACTCAAATATATATATTACAATGAAGAATAACGATGGAAAGACTGAGGAAATTGTAAAGTTGAAGAATTTGAAAAAATTGAAGAATTTGCAAAATTCAAATTGAAGATTTTTAACTTTGGTTGGTGGCGTAACCCACCGTATAAGAATGATGATTTCATATATCGCGTACAATTGTCGTAGGGCTATGAGAATCAAATTCTTCGTTAATTTCTTCACACTTAGAGGGCTAGTCTTCATTGATTGAAGATAAACATTACTTCGTGTGTTGCACATCTAAGTCATCAGTTTTGCATAAGTGTTAGGATGTGTGTCCTTTTTAAAGAACATTCAAAGATTCTAAGATATTTAGCTCACACCGCAACTTGCTAAAACTCTTCTCATCCAAGAGCTTTGTTAAGATATCGGCCAACTGATCTTCCGTACTTGCATGGTCAATGGAGATGTCTCCCTTCAACACATGGTCACGAAGAAAATCATGACGAATCTGGATGTGCTTTGTCTTCGAGTGTTGAACAGGGTTGTGAACAATCTTGATAGCACTCTCATTGTTGCAGTAGAGTGGCACATTCTTCACATTGATGCCATAGTCCTTGAGGGTTTGCTTCATGCATAGCAATTGAGCACAGCATGATCCAGCAGTAATGTACTCAGCTTCAGCAGTAGAGAGTGATACGCAGTTATGCTTCTTCGAGGACCAACATACCAAGGATCGTCCGAGGAAATGACATGTGCCTGATGTTGACTTGCGGTCCACACGATCACTAGCATAGTGAGAGTCAGAATATCTAATGAGATCAAAATAAGAGCCCTTGGTATACCATAATCCAAGTGTTGGAGTGTGAGCGAGATATCAAAGAATATGCTTCACAGCCTTATGGTGTGATTCCTTCGGTGTAGCTTGAAATCGGGCACACATGCAAAAACTAAGAATAATATCCGACCTAGATGGAGCGGTATCCCTTTTGATCGAAGTCTTTACCATTTTCGTCAATGCATAGATGTCCATTTTTGGGCATAGGGATTTTGACGCCTTTGCAATCTTGCATCCTAAATTTCCTCAACACATCCTTGAGGTATTTCTCCTGAGATATGAATATGCCATTGTGTTGTTGACGAATTTGAAGACCTAAGAAGAATTTCAACTCTCCCATCATGGACATTTGATATTCCTCACTCATCATATAGGTAGATTCGTCACTGTAACGTTGGTTTGTACAACCAAAGATAATATCATCAACATATATTTGACACACGAATAATTCATCATCATATGCTTTGGTGAAAAGAGTTGGGTCAAGTGAACCGGGTTTGAAGCCTTTATTCATGAGGAATTCCTTCAATGTATCATACCACGCCCGAGGTGCTTTCTTGAGGCCATAGAGGGCCTTGTTGAGTCTGTAGACGTGATCTGGAAATTTTGGATCCTCAAAACCTGGTGGTTGAGCAACATATACTTCTTCCTCAAGCTTACCATTGAGGAATGTATTTTTCACATCCATTTGATGTAAGATGATATTATGATGGTTAGCATAAGCAAGCAATATTCAAATAGCTTCAAGTCTAGCAACAGGTGCAAAAGTTTCATCGAAATCAATTCCTTCAACCTGTGTGTAGCCTTGAGCTACAAGACGAGCCTTATTTCTCACCACAAGGCCATTTTCATCTTGTTTGTTGCGGTAGATCCATTTGGTGCCGATGATGTTGTGCTTGCATGGGTTTGGTCGCTTGACAAGCTCCCACACATTGTTGAGCTCGAACTGAGAAATTCATCTTGCATGGCTTGAATCCACTCAGATTCCATGAATGCTTCATCAAATTTGGTGGGCTCTGTGATAGAGACAAATGCAAAATGCCCACAAAAGTTAGACAACTGTGAAGCTTTTGAACGTGTGAGAGGACCTGGTGCGTTGATGTCGCTGATAATTTTCTCAATCTACACTTCGTTTGCAACGCGTGGATGAGCAGGTTGACGACTTTTCTTAGGCACAGTATTTTCTTCAGGGACATTTTCTTCAGTAGCACCAGTGTGATTTTCTTCGCGTTCCAAAATGACTTCTCCAGCAGATTCTTCTGTAGGGATGACATCCTCAGTAGCCTTGAACTTGATGGATTCCTCATGTGACATTTCATCTAACACAGGACGTAGGTGCTCTCTTTGCGAGCCATTAGTTTCATCGAACCACACATCTACAGTTTCAACATTCTTGTGGTGTGGGATGTTGAAGACTCTATAGGTGTGCGAGTCCTTTCCGTAACCAAGCATAAAACCCTCATGTGCTTTCGGTGCAAATTTAGAGTTGTGATGAGGATCTCTAATCCAGCATTTAGCACCGAAGACTTTGAAATAACTTACATTGGGTTTCTTGTCAGTGAGGAGTTCATATGATGTCTTTTTGAAGAATTTGTGAAGATATACCCAGTTGATGATGTGTCATGCATTATCAATAGCATCGGGCCAGAAACGAGGTGGAGTCTTGTATTCATCAAACATAGTGCGAGCCATCTCAACGAGAGTCCTATTCTTGCGCTCCACGGTGCCATTCTGCTGAGGAGTATAGGGAGCACATAACTTGTGAGTAATACCAAGTTCATCAAGATAGTCATCAAGACCAGTGTTCTTGAACTCAGTCCCATTATCACTCCTGATATGCTTGATCTTCACACCAAAGTTTGTAGATGCTCTTGAGGAAAATCATTTGAAGACTTCCTGCACTTCATATTTGAAAGTGATGATACGCACCCATGTATAACGAGAATTATCATCAACAATGACAAAGCGATATAATGATGCATCATTAGTGAATGTGGCATAATGAGTAGGGACAAAGAGATCCATGTGAAGTAATTCAAAGGGACGAGAAGTGGTCATGATAGTCTTCGCGGGATGCTTGGCTCTTGTTATCTTTCCAGCCTCACAAGCCCCACAAATATGATCTTTGAGGAATTTGACACCCTCGATGCTAATGACATGCTTCTTCTTCGCGATTGTATGCAAGTTCCTCATCCCAACAAGACCAAGTCGTTGATGCCATAACCAGCATTCTGAAGCTTTTGCAAGTAGACATGTGGCAGGATGTGGACCTGCAGAAAAATCAACAATATACAAGTCTCCTCTCCTAAATCCTTAGAAGAATTTGTAATTGTCAGATTCCATTAGCACAATGCAACGATATTTGCGAAAGACGACAACCATATCAAGATCACAAAGCATTGAGACAGACATGAGGTTGAATCCTAAGGATTCGAGAAGCATGACTTTGTCCATGTGTCTATCCTTTGAGATCGCAGCCCTACCTAGACCCAATACCTTGCTTTTGCCTTTGTCAGCGTAGGTGATATGCTTCAGATGAGATGGAGATAAAGCAGTGTCCATCAATAAGTTCTTGTCACCGGTCACGTGATTTGTACATCCACTGTCGAGGACACACTCAGTGGCTTTGCTAGTTCATCCTGCAGATGAATTAGTGCAACTTATGAACTCATATAATTCATAAGTGAAGAATATGATATCAATTTCATCAACAGTAATAGATATAGCAACATGAGGACGTGCGAAATGAATAATTCATTTCTTCATGATTAGCTTGTCTCCAATCAAATACATTAAGGTCTCCAGCAAATTCTTCAGATGATTAAGTTCTTCTGGAGACCTGAACCTGCATAAGATATTAGTTATTTTTCTTCACCACCCACATCTGGAGGGGTGGCAAAGAGTTCATAATTCTGTGAGATCCATAAGAAAAAGATAGCATTGATGCCAGTGCACTTTGTTTCATAGAAGAGAGGTTAGGATAAGCATATGAATAAGCAGACAAATTCTTTGAGGACTTATGAACATAATGGGTTGAAGAATAATGCACATATTCATAGCCTTTAGTATTTCCCTGCGAAACAGAAGTGTTAGCACGATGATGTTCATATGAGGATTTTTATCCATGTGAGGAATTTGATCTAGATGAAGAATTTGGTCCATAAGAGGACTTGAATCCATATGAAGATTTTGATCCATATGAAGAATTTGATCTGGGGTTCCTGTTCTTCATGGGTGGTATCATGATGACATTCACCTGAAGATTTTCAAGGCACCTTTTGGGAACCCAGATTTTCTACATAGGGGGACCGTTCCTGCAGTTAGTACCAACATATCGAGCAAATACCTTAGCATTCTGATTTTTGAACAGCTTATAGTTGGAGTCAAATGACTCATCAGAGGAATGTGAGGATTCACAAGTAAAGCCAGATAAAGTGCATGGATCTACAGGAGGTCGTTTCGCAGCAACCCATGAGGTTTTGGGATACTGCTCAGGTTTCCAGTAGGTCCCATCAGCATTGAGTTTCCTCTCAAAAGGCAATACCCTCTTTCCTAGGGTTCTTGTTCAAGATCTGCTTTTTGAGCACATCACAAAGTGTCTGATGCCCTTTGAGGCTTTTGTATATGCTTGTCACATACAATTCCTTCAACCCTGCATTATCGTCAGTGATACTTGTGGTATCCTCAGATGAGGAATTTGTGACCACAGAGACAATTGAAGAATTTGCAGCAATAGAAGCATTTGAACATTCAGGTGAAGAATTAGCAAATTCATGCTCAATGCATTTCAGACATGGTGGAATAAATTCTTCCTGAGCGGAATTGATCTGTTGAGCAAGCAATGAATCGTTTTCCTTCTGAAGATCTTCATAACTCACTTTTAACTTCTCAAGATCTTGCTTTCTCTGAAGGAATTCATATGAAAGCTTCTCATGATCAACTCAGAGAGAGTTATAATGACCCTGAAGGTTTTCAAACTTAAGCCGAAGTCTGTGAAGATTATCAGTCAAAGTCTTAGTTCGATTCAATTCTTCACCCAACATTTCATCGCTTTTGTCTAGCAGATTTTGAATCTTTTCCAGAGCCTTTTGTTGTTTGACAGCAATCTTAGCAAGTCTGGAATAGCTAGGTTTAAGATTGTCATCAGATTCATCCTCACTAGATTCAGAGGGGGAATGTTTGAGTACCTTGACACCTTTTTCCATGAAGCAATAGGTGGGAGCATAGTCATCGATGCTTTTGTCAGCAGAGTTGGGGAGGTCATTTTCTTCAGTGTTGAATATGGACTTGCTGACATAAGCAGTAGCAAGAGCTAAGCTCGCCACACCAGAGTCTAACTCCTTAGATTCCTCCTCTTCCACATTTTCCTCAGATTCGGCTTCAGAGTCCATTTCTTTGCCAATGAATGCCCGAGCCTTCTTGGAACTGCTCTTCTTGTGAGATAAAGACTTTGAGGACTTTGATGATGAAGACTTTGAAGATTTCTTCTTCTTCATTGAGTCGTCAGAATCGTCATCCTTGTACTTCTCCTTCTTTGATTCCTTTTCCCACTGAGGAATATCAAACATGTAGTGACCAGGTTTCTTGCATTTGTGGCAAGTCCTCTTCTTGTAGTCACATGACGAGGAATCATCACTCCTTGAAGATTTTCCAAAGCGACCACGGCGAGAGAACTTCTGGACTTTCTTCATAGGCATTGCTAGCTTGTGGCTTAGTTCTTCAGGATCACCAAGGCTGCTACCAGAATCTTCACCTTCAGATTTAGAGACTCCCTTGGACTTCATAGCACGTGATCATCCATAGCTCGGTCCATAGAGGTCTCTCTTCTCAGCGAGCTGGAACTCATGAGTGTATAGACTCTCGAGGATATCAACGGGATCTAGTGACTTGTAATCAGCTCGCTCTTGAATCATCAGTGCAAGAGTATCAAATGAGGAATCCAATGATCTCAGAAATTTCTTCACCGCCTCATGGTCGGTGATGTCAGTGGCACCCAGTGCTTGAAGCTCATTTGAGATGTCAGTGAGGCGATCGAAGTTTGCTGAACATTTTCGTTGTCGAGTCTTTTGAAGTGGTTGAAGAGATTGCGAAGAACATCAACTCGGGAGTCATGTTGAGTAGAGACTCCTTCGTAGACCTTGGACAGCCTATCCCAAATCAGCTTAGCAGTTTCCAAAGCACTCACTCTGCAATATTGTCCTTTACTCAGATGACCACATATGATATTCTTCGCTTGAGAATTGAGTTGCTTAAATCTCTTCACATCAGCATCATTCACAGACGAAGTGACTGAGGGAACACCATTTTCCAGAACATACCAAAGATCATTATCAATTGCCTGAAGATGCATGCGCATCATGTTCTTCGAGTAGGGGTAGTCTGTCCCATCGAAGGTAGGACACCCAGCCGAGACCTTGATCATACCTGCAGTCGACATAACTAAAACTCCAGGTGGTTAAACCAAAATGACATAGAACAAGGGAGTACCTTGCTCTAATACCAATTTAAAGTGCGTTATATTGACTGCATAATACCAATTTAAGGGTGAATAGGCGATTTTTGCAAATTCGTCATTGAGGAATTTCTAGGTGAAGAAATTCCTAAGCAATGACACACTAGCAGCGGAATAAGTACTCAGGTATAAGCATAACAGAGCAACAACATAGTCATCATGATGAAATGAAAACAATCACATAGTACAGATAGCGTCAAAATAGGATAAGCAGGCCGAAGATTGTAAGACTAAAGAAATTGGATTGAGGAAATAGAGAAAGTCTTCAGTCAAAGTCTTCAAACAGTAATGATCAGGTTCATCAACACATGAATGAGGAAATGAAAGGGTTGAGGAAATAGAGCCAGTTGGCTTGGTGAAGACAATGATTTGGTAGACCAGTTCTAACTGTTGTGACAGTTGTACGTATGGTTAGAGCGGTTGAGTATTTAAACTCGAGGACACACAATCCTCACCGTATTCTCCTTGAGCTAAGATCACACATACCTCGCCCAATCATTCGTGGTAAGTCTTCAGGTGACTTCCAAACCTTCACATACTTGGTCACTCGGCAATCCACAATTCCTCTTGGATGCTGAGACCATGACGCCTAACCGTCTGGAGGATGCACAATCCTCAAAGGAAACAAGCATCGGTTCCACACATGAACAATCTCTTCAGTGATGCTCAATCACTTTGGGTTTGTAGGTGTTTGGGTTTGGGATTTGGGTTTTTCCTGACTTGATGATTTTCGCTCAAAGTCCTCGGAGGATGGGATGCTCTCAATGACAAGTGTCAGTTTCTCTCGGAGCAGCCAACCAGCTAGTGGTTGTAGGGGGGAGGCTATTTATAGCCTAGGGAGCATCCCCACATGATAAGACATAAATGACTTTCAATGATATGACCTTTACGTGGGTAGATATTTTGGACAGGTGGCGCGTAGCACAGCAACGGTCAGATTTTAGGTTCTAATTCCTCAGGGCTATCATGTTCCTCACTGTGTAGGCAATCCACACTGGCAAATTCCTAACTCCTTAGTCAGAACAAATTCCTCAGAGACCAGAAGATCTTCCCAACGCACCGCAAGATTCCCTCCGTGTCATGCGGACGTGGCCGTTTCCCCCCTTCGGGACACAACAGCAGCGACACCCATGAGGGGGCACACCCGGGAGCCGCGTGTCGGGTGCCTGCGCCTGCAACCACGCTTCCACAAGCGTACGAGGGCCTACCGCAACATCTGGCGGCATTGCTACCCCCGAGGTACACCGTCCCGTCTAACCCTGACACAGACGACCGCCATATCTAGCATTTTGACTTTCACCGGACGGGGTTTGACCGGTGGACCTTTTCACCTGGTTGCCATAGCCCAGCCCATAGCTACACCCCCAAATACCGTTCCGGCCCAATCCACCGCAAGATTCCCTCTGT
>NC_041389.1:719908013-719917193 GCF_002162155.2 Triticum dicoccoides | reverse complement strand
GGGGGGGGTACACCTCGAAGCCGTGTGCCGGGTGCCTACGCCTGCCATCACGCTTCCACAAGCATACGAGGGCCCACCGCAACACCTGGCGGCATTGCTACCCCTGAGGTACCCCGTCCCGTCTCCCCTCTCCGTGGCATGACGGAAGCGACGCCCATGAGGGGGGCAAACGATATATATATATATATATATATATATATATATATATATATATATATATATATATATAATCGAGATATGTTTTCTGTATGTAAGGCACATTTAAGTTGATCTAATTATTTTGAAACAAAAATAAAAAGGAAAAAAGAGAAAATAAATAAAATATTAGAAATCTATGCCTATGGCTATGCCGTCGGCATAGCTACGGCCATGGAACGATAGAGCCATGGATCGATAATGTGGCGTGTGGCGCAGATTGATGATGTGGCACCGTCAATGGGCCAGGTCTATGCCGACGGCAAGGCCGTCGTCATAGATATGCCACCCAACAGACCGGTGAGCGTGTCAAATCGTTGACTAGCGGAGCACGCGAATCGATGACATCGGCATAGCTATGCCGACGGCCACCGTTAGGCCCCGTCGGCATAGGCTTCACGTCGTCAAACGGCTGTCGCCGCCCGGTAGCCGGGCCCATAGATATGCCGCCGGCCACCGTAGGCATATTGGTGGTGATGCCGACGGCCGATCTGTGTCGTCGGCCCCCGTCGGTATAGGTGGATATATGTCGACGGCTTTTCTAGGCCGAGGGCCTGACCTAGACCGTCGGGATACATCCATCAATGCCGACCGAGTCCGTCGGCATAGATTTGGCCGTCGGCAATTTGGTAAATTCTGATAGTGATGGGAGCCGAGGCAGCATCAGGATTGAGAATTCATACGCTATAAGCCCAACTGTGATTGTTTAGAGGTAACCCAATGTTGCTTTGCGGACAACCTGCCAAATCTGCGTCCGCCTCTCAGGAGCAACAAATCGTCGCCATGGGTCGTCAACGCGGCACCATGGGTCCTTGCCGCTGCCTGCTCCTGGAAGAACATAAAGAAGATATTCGTTAACAATTTTGCTATATTAACAGTCTCCTGATTTTTGTTCTTTTGGTTTAGTCAATCTTTTTTTACTCCGGACATGCATACATACACAAATTGCTTTGGACTAGCTCCATGCCTATATATGCTGCACCTTTTTTCTTCCTTCTTGCACGTGTTAATTCTTGTACGCGCGTGTGTGTGTATTGTGCGTGCACGCATGTCTGTGAGACACATATGAACCACTCAGCCACAAATATAGTTCATATTACCTCGACCCCCTTTAACAGTACGGCGTTTCCTATGACTCAAGAAAGTGAAAATGAAACTACGAAAACAAAAGTCTTCACGCTTCATAATCCTCGCATGAATATCTAAGTCTTCAAGGTCACACCGATTTATTCACTTTCAAAATCTTTAGGAGACCAAAGTCTTCAGCTGAAGAGATTCATTTTTAGGGGTCGACATTCATCGTAAATATGAAACTCCTTATCGACTTATGGAGCATGTGTATACTCACAAACATATTAGTCCCTTAACCTATAAGTCTTCAATACACCAAAATCACTAAAAGACACTATATGCACTTACACGGGTTGCTTAGGGCCTTGGATGAGCACTGGCATCATAATGAACTTCCGCTTCATGCATAACTAAGGAGGAAGGTTATACATACATAGAGTCATAGGCCATGTGCTATGATTGCTGCTCCGCTCAGCAAAAGGAATAATGTCATCTACACTTAGACCAAACCATACGTCCCTTGTGTCATATGCAAAGTCGTCCCACTTTATCTCGATTTTTCTCCACCGCGACCCGTCAGAGGGTACTCTCAACTTCCCATCTTACTTACGATCTTCTATGTGCCATCGCATCAAGTTGGGATACTCTTTATTTTGGAACAAACGTTTCAACCGTGGCATTATAGGAGCATACCACATCACCTTGGCAGGAATCTTCTTCCTGGGGCGCTCACCCTCAACATCACCAGGGTCATCGCGGCTGATCTTACAATGCATTGGACCACATACCGGGCATGCATTCAAATCCTCGTACCCACCGCGGTAGAGGATGCAGTCATTAGGGCATGCATGTATCGTCTGCACCTCTAATCCTAGAGGGCAGACATCTGCCTTTGCTTCGTACATACTGTCGGGCAATTCATTGTCCTTCGAAAGCATCTTCTTTGACATTATCAGCAACTTTTCAAATCTCTTGTCAGATACACCATTCTCTGCCTTCCATTGCAGCAATTCCAGTGTGGTGCCCAACTTTTTCTTGTCATCTTCGTAATTTGGGTACAACAATTTCTTGTGATCCTCTAACATGCGCTATAACTTCAGCCTCTCCTTTTCACTTGTGCAGTTTCACTTTGCATCGGCAATAGCCCGACCAAAATCATCAGCGGGCTCATCTGATGCCTCTTCTTCAACTTCTTCCCGCATTGCCGGCTCAGCTTCTTCTCCCGTTGTTGTACCATCGTATTTAGGGAACCTATGGCCAGGATAGCTGCCGTCATCCTCTTCTTTTTCATTCTATACTATTTGAACCCTCTTTCTCCGTGCTTGGTCCAACAGTTATAGCCGAACATGAAACCGGTCTCAAACATATTGACGTGAATGGTTCTTGAGTTAGAGTAATTTTGACCATTCTTACAGTCAGCACATGGGCAACACATAAAACCATCCGCCCGCTTGTTTGCCTCAGCCGCAAGCAGAAAAGTATGCACACCCTTAATGAACTGGGAAGAGCATCAGTCATCGTACATCCATTGCCGACTCACCTTCATTAAACAACACCTAAAAGACCAAATTAATACAATTTCATACATAAAGCTCATACACACTTATTCTCATAAAATAACATACATACTCTCTAGCTAAAGCATTTAAATGCAACAACAAATGCGATCAAGATCGCAACTAAGGTAACAATTTATCCAATAGCATAATGACACCAAGCCTCACTATCAATGGCATATTTTCTAATCTTTCTAATTTTCAAGCGCATTGCATCCATCTTGATCTTGTGATCATAGACGACATCGGCAACATGCAACTCCAATTCCATATTCTCCTCCTCAATTCTTTTCAATTTTTTCCTCAAGTAATTGTTTTACTTTTCAACTAAATTTAACCTCTCGACAAGAGGGTCGGTTGGAATTTCCAGTTCACATACCTCCTAGATAAAATATCTATGTCAAATTGATGGGCATAATTTTTCATAAAAACGAAATGCAACAAATACTTATAAAAGAGAATATACCACATCCGAATCAAAAACCGGACGAGGGCCGACGGGACGGATATCAAAACCATGCCACTATGTATAACAAACAACGTACGGGTAAGAAAATTATACAAGTAACTATTTAAATCACACAAACATGCATTTTTTATAAAAAGGATAAGAACAAGAGGCTCACCAAGGTGGTGCCGATGACGGGACGGTGCGGACAATCGACAGTGCTTAGGACGGGGACGGGAAGGCATTAAGTAAACTACACCTACACATGCAAACTAAGAAGTTAATTTGAGCTCAAATTGCATATAAATCAAATAAACTACCAGATACAAATACTCCCAAACTAAAATCCACAAATCACTATACTTATAGAGCATTGCAAGAGTTAATCTAGCAATGAGAGATGAGAGGACAAAGTTGCTAACCTTTGTGAACACTTGGATGGATGGGGTGCCTTCAAACCTTGACAATTGTTTTGCAAAAATGGAGGATGAGCTCGAGGAGGAGGGGAAGAACAGAGAGCTCAGGCGATTAAGGGTTAATATAGGAGCATCTTTAGTCCCGGTTGGTTATGCAAACCGGGACTAAAGGTGCATCTCTAGTCCAGGTTTGTTACACGAACCGAGACTAAATGTGCAAGTGGGCCCCCAGCCTCACACAAGCCTTCCACCACACCTTTAGTCCCGATACGTATCACGAACCGGTACTAGAGGTTCAACACGAACCGGGACTAATGATTCCCGCCCCCTAGCCGTTGGAACCGGCACTAATGGTCACATTAGTACCGGTCCGTTTACAAACCGGGACTAATGTGGCTCATGTAAAGCCGTTTTTCTACTAGTGTCCTCTACCCCTCTAACCTATATATACTTGAGGTAGTATGCCCAATCGTATATACAAGTTTTGGAGCCGCCTCTAGTTCTTCTACTTCTACTTCTAGCTGGTCCTAGTTGACTAATTAGAGCTAGTCTCATACTCCTGTCCTCATGATTAGAAGCACAGTGTGGTTCTAATCTCCTCCCTCTAATTCTCCTGTAATGATTAGCTCTGGACGGTGAAGCGCTGCCGGATCGTGAAGGTTGCACTCTTACAACCAAGTAGAGAGGTTGTGCTTTTGGTCTTTGGTTTGAGGGATCGTCTATGGGCAGTATGAGGGATCGTTCATCGATGGTTCGAAGTACTCAAAGTACGATCTACATCGACATGTTCATCTTCCGGTGCAACCCGGTGATGGAAATGATCGTGATCCCAGTTGCGCATCTTCATATTGATCTTGCGTGATCGTAGGTGCTATTTTTTTTCTACTACATTTCCCAACAACATGATCTCTCCAAAGAAGAGATGCTTCTGTTTCCTTCCGCACTAGTAGAAAAACACCTAATAGTCCCGGTTCGTAAGGGCCTTTAGTCCCGGTTCATGAATCGGGACTAATGGGTCGTTACTAATACCTCCACCCATTAGTCCCGGTTCAAACACAAACTGGGACCAATGTTCCTCCACGTGGCCCTGTGCGCCGAGCCCAGTTAGGGAGCCTTTCGTCCCGGTTGGTGGCTCCAACTGGGACCAAAAGGCATCCATGCGTCAGCATTCCAGTGGCTGGGGTTTTTGTTATTTTTTTGAAAGGATGGGGGGGGGGTTGAGGGTTTTGGGGGGTTAATTTAGGTGTTTCATTTATTGTGTTAGCTAGCTAATTAATAGAGAGAAGTGTCCTCTCTTATGTCCGTGCTTGGTCGACGCTACGTACTATATATACATAAGTGATCGAGAGAACCATTCAGTACAGAAGTTCGTCATGCATACCGAGAGAAGTGATCGACCGACCTCTCCTTCTCCGAGAGATTTGTCGAACAACAAGTTTTCGTATATCATGTATCTGACGCTACTGGCTACATACATGTACAATATGTATAAGATCTCTTAATTACAATCCCCTAGCAATTGAAATCAATTTCCACATGGTATTCTCCGGCTTTATTGATGACGTGGTCAAGAAAGAATCCCGCCAATTCCTCTTGAATTGCTTTCATGCGATCTGGTTCTAGGAGTTCATTTCGCATCTGCCACGTCTAATTTGAAGAAGGGGGTTAATTAATACATATATATGAATGAAACTCAACAGAAATGATGGTGTAATAAAATGAAATTGTGAATATTATTGCTTACGCACTTCATATTGTCTTTGAGAGTAGCCCCGCTTGTTTTTCAAAGTCGCGTTGTGGATGAACTTGCACACGTAGTATCCACAGAAATCATTCCCTTCTTCCTGCCACAAGCACTTTACGAGAAATAGAGGTCAATCAAACTGATAATGAAGCATTATAAATGGCATTGATGAAAGTATAGCTATAGAATCAACGGGAGATGCGCGCAACTAGCTAGCCAGTAGTACTTACTTTCAGGTATGTATATCGCAGCTCCTTCGGCAGTCCCGGAGCTTGTGCAGTGAACTGTTTCCAAACCCTGCAAGACAAAGAAAATAATTATTATTACTTGAGATATCAGGAAATGAACAAAAAGTTGCCGATATGGTGCGATAATGATCGATTGAACTTACTTGCTGAGCATTTCAGTCATGTCCGCATAGGATTTGCGATCTTTCCGTCTCGAGTCTAAGACGGTTACTAGTCCACGCTCAAGCTTAATCTCCAGAAGAATATAGTGGTACCTGCGCACGCATGCATAACTCATCAATTACATTACTATAACCTCGCTCGAGTAATAAGGGAAACCGAATATGCACACGACAGTAACACTCACTTGCCGTTGTAAGGAAAGAGTATGGTATCTTTGTTTTGATTTTTGATCAACGATTGTAGCACGTTGTCCTTGGCCTCTTTAATGTCCTTTTTAACCAGAAATTCATCTATGATATTTGTGTTAATGAACCTAATATCATAAATTTCTTGTTTTTTGCACTCGACGATCTTCAATCTGCATAATATATTGAGGATAATTAATTATAAATACATGAAATGAAAGAGCCGAGCTATATATAGAGACTTAATGACAGAAATAGTACTTACAGATAGTAGCAAAAGACCATTAGTTTATCGAGGGCCTTTTGATTGAAGAACGCGAAGAACTCATCAAATGGAACAGTCAACAGATCATTTGTAACGAGGTCGTGCTCCTCTTTAATATGCAGATAAAAAGCATTCGTACCCTGAGACTCTCTGCAGGTTTCCATGTACCAATTATGGAATCTTCGCATCATTGTTGTCAGAGATTTTTCATCTTTGATGAGAGGCTTCCCGTACTCGTATCTGTGTTCGTCCACCTCCAAGAAATCATGAAGTGCATCGTCAGGCAGGTAATCTTCAAGATTTCCATAACCGGCCACCGTCCCCGGAGCATTAGACACATTGAGCGGGGGGCACGATGGCTGTGCTTGTTCGCCGAGCTGGGCAATTTTTCCCCTTTGCTCGTTCTTTTGACCTTTTAGCACTGACAGTAGTTCTCGACCGCTGGGCTTGGAGATATGTCTGTTCAGTAATGCGCTCATAGTTGGTTCTCGGCGGAGACTTTGGTGGTTTCCTCAGGGCATTGATAGTGCGCTTTGCTTTCACCGGATCTACCTTCTCCTCCGGAGGTGGATGTCTCTTTGCTTTCACCCCTTCAAAGAACTCCTTCACGTCAGTCTGCACAATCGTATCGTTTTCCTCCTCGGACCTCTCGGACGGTAACTTCTCTAGAGGCTTGAGAGATGGACCGTATTTGTATTGCCTCCCGCCTCTGGTTGTGCTGCTAGACGCCGGAGCAGACGGAGCGGCTGCGGCGTCTATCTTCTTTCGTGCTTGCTTACGAGGCGGAGGAGAAGGAGTACGACGCGCCGGAGCAGCCGGGGCGGCGGCGGGTCTCTTCCGCCCTTGCTGGCAAGGCGGAGAAGGAGGAGGCTACTGGCTGCTCGGGAGCGCCGGCGCAGGCGGAGAAGGAGGCGGAGTTCCGCCACACGCCGGAGAAGGAGGCAGAGTGCCGCCATGCATGCCCTGATCGTCACTCGCCGGAGGAGGAGGCGGTGGAGGAGGCGGAGTGCCCTGACTCGCCAGAGGAGGAGGAGGAGGCGGAGGGGTCCAGTTCATAAGGTTGATGAGCTCCTTCCGCCATAGGCATGGAGTCTTCAGAGCACAACCCAGCCTAGTCTCCCCTTCACCGGTAGGGTGCTGAAGTGGGAGGTCCTCAAATCCCTCCGTTATTTCATCCACCATCACCTTAGCATATCCTTCTAGAATCGGCTGGCAGTGATAAGTTGTGTCGGGTCCACTAGGATAAACTTGGCCAACAGCCGCCTTGACCTTCAAATTCATCCATCGCGCCATAATGTGGCAATTTTGAGACTCCGTGATACCATCCACGGGATAGCTGGCAGGAGCCGTCAAGACATGCTCTGGCTGAAGCAGCTCGGTGGAAGCCACGCTGCTTCTCCGCTGAGATGGCGGGGTAGCTTCGGGGGAAGCTTCGGCAGGTCGTTTGCTGCGATCTGCTGCTTCTCGTTCCTCTTCTCGATCCTCTAACCCCATTACCCTTTCGTGCAGTGCCTGCAGTTGGTCCTGCTCCAGTTTCTTCCTCTCGTGGGTTTTGTAACCCCCTGCGTCCGGAAAACCAACCTTCCACGGAATGGAGCCTGGCGTGCCTCGTGTCCGTCCAGGGTGCTCGGGATTCCCAAGGGCCACTATGAGCTCATCCTTCTCCCTGTTTGGAAGGAACGTCCCTCGCTGCACTGCATTGATATAGTGTCGAAGGTTCTTGACTGGTATTTCCAGTTGCTCGGCCGTCCACTGGCAAAACCCTGTTACAGGGTCCAAGGTTCCGCCAGCCCCGAAGAACCAAGTCCAGCAACGGTCTGGCCATCTCATTGTCTCTGGTTCGATCCCTTTTTCAAGAAGATCATTCTCAGCCTTGGACCACTTAGGCCGGGCTTGTAGGTAGCCACCTGACCCCGTGCGATGGTGAAGCTTCTTCTTCGCAGCATTTTTCTTGTTTGTCTCCGACATCTTCTTACTCTTTTCTGATGTCTCGTGGGCCACAAATGCGGGCCAGTGATCTTTGATATTCTCATATTTGCCGATGAATTCTGGTGTCTTTTTTTTCGACAAACTGGTTCAGCTCTTTCCTCCACCTCCTCATTAGGGTTGCCATCTTCTTAAGAGCACAAGACTTGATTAATTGCTCTTTAACTGGCTTCTCCGGATCCTCCTCTGGCGGTAGGGTGAAATTTGCCTTCAGCTCAGTCCAAAGATATTCTTTCTGCATATCATTGACATAAGACACCTCAGGGTCTTCCTCCTTAGGCTTATACCATTGCTGGATGCTGATCGGGATCTTCTCCCTAACAAGAACCCCACACTGAGCAGAAAATGCCTTCCTTGTCCGGATGGGTTCAATCGGTTCGCCGTCGGGCGTGATTTCTATGATCTCAAACTTTTCATCCGAGCTCAACTTTTTCTTCGGGCCTCGTCTCCTTGCCGAAGTTGTGCTCGATCCAGAGGGCTAGAAATTATAAGGAAGAAAGACGAGAGTAATTAGTATGTGTACATATACCAAAACAATGGAAGCATCAATTAACTAGTCAGCACGGGCTTAACTAATATATATATACCTGGCCGGGCTCGGTTCGGTCACAGGAACAGTCAGCACGGTCTCGTTCTTGTACCTCCATTGTGTCACCGGAGCCATCATGAACATAGTCCTCTTCTTGTACCGGCATTAATGGGCGGAAGCCATCATGAACATAGCCCTCTTCTTCACCCAGTTCTTCCAGCTGACCAACGGTGTCGAGGAGAAATGACGCAACTTCATCCCTTCAATTTGCGATTATGTCCCCCAATATCGCTTATGTTTCTTCGTCTCGGGAGTGATCCATAGTTTCTGCAAATATTTACAACATGTCAATTATTATTCAAACATGGTACACAT
>NC_041389.1:719879780-719907694 GCF_002162155.2 Triticum dicoccoides | reverse complement strand
ATATATATATATATATATATATATATATATATATATATATATATATATATATTAGTGGCAAACGTAGAACTAGCTAGCTAATCACAATAAGGAATCATGTTAGTGGCCTCGACGCTGCTTCTCTAGGGTTTGGGGTCGCCTCGACACAACAACGCTTCAAGGGTTTGGGGTGGCCTCGACGACAACGCTCTTTTAACTTGGTAAATTTGGGTGGCCTCGAGAGAGTTAATTTGTCGGGTAGGGGCGCGGCGGGAGGGGGTAGGAGACCGACATTGTTTTCTCTCTAGGGTTTGGGTGTCCTCGAGAGTTTTGATCGAGCGAGAGGGCCGAGGGGGGGTGCTGCCGTCGTATAAGTTATCACGGTCGAGAGGGGGTATATATATCGGCCGCCCCTCATGTCGAAGTTATCTCGAGGGGGTTATATCGACAACGACGCGACAACGACGAGAAAGGAAAATAATTAAGGAAAAGGAAGAAAAGAGGAAGAAGGAAGAAGGAAGAAGAAGAAGAAAAAAAAGAGGAGAAGAAGAAAGGAATAGAGGAGAAGAAGAAAGAATAGAATTTTTTTTCTATTTTTTCTTCTTCTCCTCTTCTTTTTCTTCTTTTTTCCTCTTCTTATTTATTTCTCCACTTCTTCCTCTCCTCTTCTTCCTCTTCTTATTTTCCTTTTTCCTCTCATTCTTTTTCTTCTTCTTTCTTCCTTCTTCCTTCTTCCTCTTTTCTTCCTTTTCCTTATTTTACTTTCTCCTCTACACTAACCTAAAATGCACTAACCTAAAATCGATATCTACTAACAACCTAAATAAAAAATTAATACATATATGAAAAAACATATATAAACAAAAAAATGCTATGAACATTATATTCATACATACATATATAGCCACATCCATTCATCATATATATAGCTACCACATACATATATACATTATATATATGAAAAAATGCAATGAACAAAAAAAGTACACTTATGAAAAAAAACTATGAACATGTACACATATATATATACACATACAAACACATATACACATAAAAATGCAAAAAATTGCTATGAAAATTGCAGGGGCGGCGCGGCGCCGCGCGGTGGCCGCGCAGGGGCGCGGGACGGGAGGGGCGCGGGAGCAGGCTGTGCTCACAGGGGGCGGCGGCGACGGCTCAGGCGAGCAGCCTGACGGCGTCGGTGGCGGCGGCGACGGCAAGGTGGAGCAGGGGCATCGTCCGGCGACGGCGACGAGGAGGAGCAGGGGCGTCGGGGGAGAAGTAGGCGATTTGGCCGGAAACTGCTAAGTGTTGCTTATATAGCAAACCCTTTAGTCCCGGTTGGTGCCACCAACGGCCTTTGGTACCGGTTGGTGGCACCAACCGGGACTAATGCCTCCCCCTTTAGTCCCGGTTGTTGCCACCAACCGGGACCAAAGGCCTCTGTGCTGCCCGCCTCGGGGCCAAAGTTTAGTCCCACCTCGCTAGTTGAGAGGGGCGCGCAGTGGTTTATAAGCCCCACTGCCGCACCCCTCTCGAGCTCCTCTCCACCGCAGGCTTTTGGGCCTACTTGCTATTGCTTTGCCTGATGGGCCTTCTGGGCCTAATGCGGGCCTGAATCCTGGCCCATAGTAGGGTTTCATGTCGTATTCAGGCCGTGGTGGCCCAGTAGGAGGCATTTTTTTGTTTTTTTGTTTTCTTTACTTATTGTTGCTTTATTTATTTTATTTTATTTCTACTTACAACAAAATACTTATTGTTGTTTTTTTGTTTTGTTTTCTGCATTATTTATTTTCTTTTGTTTTTTGCTTTATTTTTTAATTGTTTTTGCTTTTAGTTTTAGGAAAATTATAAACTTTCTGTTAGTGTCATTAGTTTTCAAATTTGAAAACACTTTTTTTGTTTTTTTGTTTTCTTTCTTGCTTTATTTATTTTATTTTGTTTCTACTTACAACAAAATAATTATTGTTGCTATTTTTAATTATTACGAGGGCCGAACCATAAGACATTAAAGCATTTCAAATGAACTCTGAAAAAGTTGAAAGTTGGCATGGTATCATAAATTGACCCACATAGCATGTGCATGTATAAAATGGACAATGGTATCATACTCGTCAGTTACAAAGTTGGCATGGTATCATCATAATAGTTCCGGGAGAAAGTCTTCACTTTTTCTTTGCTTATGTCATTTGCTTATTGCGCCGTAACCATGGATAATCTTCATCGTTTATCAGGATGCTGGGGTCAGCCTTGACTTTGAAGGGAGGAATTTCATGAAACTTTTCATAATCTTCAGACATGTCTGTCTTGGCCTCCACTCCCACGATGTCCCTTTTTCCTGAAAGAACTATGTGGCGCTTTGGCTCATCGTATGATGTATTCGCTTCCTTATCTTTTCTCTTTCTCGGTCTGGTAGACATGTCCTTCACATAGATAACCTGTGCCACATCATTGGCTAGGACGAACGGTTCGTCAGTGTACCCAAGATTTTTCAGATCCACTGTTGTCATTTCGTACTGTGGGTCTACCTGTACCCCGCCTCCTGACAGATTGACCCATTTGCACTTAAACAAAGGGACCTTAAAATCATGTCCATAGTCAAGTTCCCATATGTCCACTATGTAACCATAATATGTGTCATTTCCCCTCTCGGTTGTTGCATCAAAGCGGACACCGCTGTTTTGGTTGGTGCTCTTTTGATCTTGGTCAATCGTGTAAAATGTATTCCCGTTTATCTCGTATCCTTTCCAAATCAATACAGTCAAAGATGGTCCCCTGGACAACAAGTACAACGCATCACAAGCAGTGTTGTCACCTCTGATACGTGCTTCCAACCAACTGCTGAAAGTCCTGATGTGTTCACATGTAATCCAGTCGTCGCACTGCTTCGGGTGTTTGGAGCGCAGACTGTTCTTGTGTTCATCGACATACGGGGTCACCAAGGTAGAGTTCTGTAGAACTGTGTAGTGTGCTTGAGACCAAGAATATCCGTCCCTGCATATTATTGAGTCCCTTCCAAGCGTGCCTTTTCCAGTCAGTCTCCCCTCATACCGCGATTTAGGGAGACCTATCTTCTTAAGGCCAGGAATGAAGTCAACACAAAACCCAATGACATCCTCTGTTTGATAGACCATGGAGATGCTTCCTTCTGGCCTAGCGCGGTTACGGACATATTTCTTTAGGACTCCCATGAACCTCTCAAAGGGGTACATATTGTGTAGAAATACGGGGCCTAGAATGGCAATCTCGTCAACTAGATGAACTAGGACGTGCGTCATGATATTGAAGAAGGATGGTGGGAACACCAGCTCGGAACTGACAAGACATTGCACCACATCACTCCTTAGCCTTGGTATGATTTCTGGATCGATCACCTTCTGAGAGATTGCATTGAGGAATGCACATAGCTTCACAATGGCTAATCGGACGTTTTCCGGTAGAAGCCCCCTCAATGCAACCGGAAGCAGTTGCGTCATAATCACGTGGCAGTCATGAGACTTTAGGTTCTGAAACTTTTTCTCTGCCATATTTATTATTCCTTTTATATTAGACGAGAAGCTAGTCGGGACCTTCATACTAAGAAGGCATTCAAAGAAGATTTCCTTCTTTTCTTTGGTAAGAGCATAGCTGGCATGACCTTCATACTGCTTTGGAGGTATGCCGTCTTTTTCATGCAAACGTTGTAGGTCCTCCCGTGCCTCAGGTGTATCTTTTGTCTTCCCATACACGCCCAAGAAGCCTAGCAGGTTCACGCAAAGGTTCTTCGTCACGTGCATCACATCGATCGAAGAGCGGACCTCTAGGTCTTTCCAGTAGGGTAGGTCCCAAAATATAGATTTCTTCTTCCACATGGGTGCGTGTCCCCCAGCGTCACTCGGAACAGCTAGTGCGCCGGGACCCTTTCCAAAGATTACGTGTAAATCATTGACCATAGCAAGTACGTGATCACCGGTACGCATGGCGGGCTTCTTCCGGTGATCTGCCTCGCCTTTGAAATGCTTGCCTTTCTTTCGACATTGATGGTTGGTCGGAAGAAATCGACGATGGCCCAGGTACACATTCTTCCTGCAGCTTGCCAGGTATATACTATCGGTGTCAAGTAAACAGTGCGTGCATGCGTGGTATCCCTTGTTTGTCTGTCTTGAAAGGTTACTAAGAGCGGGCCAATCGTTGATGGTCACGAACAGCAACGCCTTTAGATTAAATTCCTCCTGTTTGTGCTCATCCCACGTACGTACACCGTTTCCATTCCATAGCTGTAAAAGTTATTCAACTAATGGCCTTAGGTACACATCAATGTCGTTGCCGGGTTGCTTAGGGCCTTGGATGAGAACTGGCATCATAATGAACTTCCGCTTCATGCACATCCAAGGAGGAAGGTTATACATACATAGAGTCACGGGCCAGGTGCTGTGATTGCTGCTCTGCTCCCCGAAAGGATTAATGCCATCCGTGCTTAAAGCAAACCATACGTTCCTTGGCTCACTTGCAATTTCATCCCAGTACTTTCTCTCGATTTTTCTCCACTGCGACCCGTCAGCGGGTGCTCTCAACGTCCCGTCTTTCTTACGGTCCTCACTGTGCCATCGCATCAACTTGGCATGCTCTCTGTTTCTGAACAGACGTTTCAACCGTGGTATTATAGGAGCATACCACATCACCTTCGCAGGAACCCTCTTCCTGGGGGGCTCACCGTCAACATCACCAGGGTCATCTCGTCTGATCTTATACCGTAATGCACCGCATAGCGGGCATTCGTTCAGATCCTTGTACGCACCGCGGAAGAGGATGCAGTCATTAGGGCATGCATGTATCTTCTGCACCTCCAATCCTAGAGGGCATACGACCTTCTTTGCTGCGTATGTACTGTCCGGCAATTCGTTATCCTTTGGAAGCTTCTTCTTCAATATTTTCAGTAGCTTCTCAAATCCTTTGTCAGGCACAGCATTCTCTGCCTTCCACTGCAGCAATTCCAGTACAGTACCGAGCTTTGTGTTGCCATCTTCGCAATTGGGGTACAACCCTTTTTTGTGGTCCTCTAACATGCGATCGAACTTCAGCTTCTCCTTTTGACTTTCGCATTGCGTCCTTGCATCGACAATGACCCGGCGGAGATCATCATCATCGGGCACATTCTCTGGTTCCTCTTGATCTTCAGCAGCTTCGCCCGTTGCAGCATCATCGTGCACATCGTCTGGTTCCTCTTGATGTTCAGTAGCATCACCGTATTCAGGGGGCACATAGTTGTCATCGTACTCTTCTTCTTCGCCGTCTTCCATCATAACCCCTATTTCTCCGTGCCTCGTCCAAACATTATAGTGTGGCATGAAACCCTTGTAAAGCAGGTGGGTGTGGAGGATTTTCCGGTCAGAGTAAGACTTCGTATTCCCACATATAGGGCATGGACAACACATAAAACCATTCTGATTGTTTGCCTCAGCCACTTCGAGAAAATCATGCACGCCCTTAATGTACTCGGAGGTGTGTCTTGAACCATACATCCATTGCCGGTTCATCTGCGTGCATTATATATAATTAAGTGTGTCAAAAATTATTACAGAACATCATGAATAGATAATTAAGTGACCAAATTAATAGAAGTTCATCATCACATTAAAACCAAAGTACATACATAGTTCTCATCTAACAACATAAAGCTCTGCAGAGCATGTAAATTAATTAAACCATACACTGAAACTATGTAAAACATTTCAATGCGAAAACAAATGCGATCATAATCGCAACCAATGTAACAACTGATCCAACGGCATAATGATACCAAGCCTCGGTATGAATGACATACTTTGTAATCTTTCTAATCTTCAAGCGCATTGCATCTATCTTGATCTTGTGATCATCGACGACATCCGCAACATGCAACTCCAATATCATCTTCTCCTCCTCAATTTTTCTAATTTTTTCCTTCAACAAATTGTTTTCTTCTTCAACTAAATTTAACCTCTGGACAATAGGGTCGGTTGGAATTTCCGGTTCAACAACCTCCTAGATAAATAAAATCTATGTCACGTTGGTCGGCATAATTGTCATAAACAATAAATGAACCAATAGTTATGAAAAGATAATATATACCACATCCGAATCATAGACAGGACGAGGGCCGACGGGGGCGGATACCAAAATCATCGCACTATATAAGATGCAATAATAAAAGTAAGAAAATTAAACAAGTATCTATATAAATATACAAGTAAGATTTTTTTTTCGATAAGAAGAAGAGGCTCACCACGGTGGTGCCGGCGACGAGATCGGCGCGGGCGATCGACGGCGGTGAAGATGGGGACGAGACGTGACGGACCGCTAAACCTAGACAAATATTGAGGAAAATGAAGCTTGGAGGTCGAGCTTGGAGAGGAGAAAGCTTAAGTAGTGTGGCTCGGACATTCCATCGAACACCTCGTATGCATAGGAGGTGAGCTAGAGCACCACAAAGCTCTCCCCTCGCCGGCCACGAAAAACAGAGCACTGGGAGTGCTCTGCTCGCGGACGAGGGGTAGATATAGGCAACTAATTGGTCCTGGTTCATGACACGAACCGGGACTAAAGGGTAGCCTTTGGTCCCGGTTCACGCCACCAACCGGGACCAATGGTGGTGGGCCAGGAGTGAGGCGCATTGGTCCCGGTTCGTCCCACCAACCGGAACCAATAGGTCCAGCCGAACCGGGACCAATGGCCCACGTGGCCCGGCCGGCCCCCGGGGCTCACGAACCGGGTCCAATGCCCTCATTGATGGGCTGACCCGGCCAGGACCATTGCCCCCTTTTCTACTAGTGCCGTCTTTTCTTCCTCGACAAGTTCAATATAGGGCGCAAACCCAACCCAAGCTTTGCTAGACGCATCTCCTTCTCCCTCACTCGTCCTTCGACACACATCTCCTTCTCGCCCTCCGACATGACATCTCGTGCGCCCCTGCTGTGGAGCTACACGACGACAACTTGGTGCAGGCCTTTTCTTACCTCAGCAACATGGACCGTGGGGCCGCGGCAACCGTCTCTCGCAACTGGTTTCAAGTTGAGCGGAGCAGCTGGGCCATACTCACCATAAACAACTGTTATGTTGCAGAACCGAGATACACCGTTGACTACTTCCCGGAAGTCCAAGACCTAACGATGAAGGGCAAGCCACACTTCGGGGACTTTGGCGCCTTTCCTGCCAACTGGGGTGCCCACGCGGAACCATGGATCAACGCCGCCTGCACTAGTTGGCCGAACCTCAAGAAGATCACATTCATCGCCACCCACTACTAGCACCACGAGGTCCTGCTGTTGATCCTATGCGATGGTTTCACCTCCACCTCGCTCGCGAGAATCGCCCAGCATTGCAGGTGAGAGCACTCAAGGCCCGTCCCTTCTTATTATTATACTAGTATTTATGATGATCCCACACAACAGCTGGGTTAGTAAGTTGTTTCTTTGTGCTCGAAACTGCAGTCATGTTAACTAATTGGTAATCGCCGTTGCAATCGGGTGCATAAAAATCGAAAGCCTGCCCCGGTGAAACTCTGATCTACATAACAACCCGGTGCTAGTAGTATAACATGTTTGAGCTGGCAATCTCTTGATTAAACTTCACTGAAAGAAAGGCCATGAAGAACCATGCATCGACAGTTGGATACAGAATGTGTTTCCGATAGACTCCTGCTCCTACATGGTGCACCAGCAAGAAGGATGTATGCCTTTACATACCATCAAGCATAGATAGATGCTAGCTGCATTAAGGAGGAGATGGACACAGGGACAAGCTAGCACGAGACTTGAGTTCTGCATGCAGGCAAAGCTAGCCAATGTTGTGGTCAGGAGGACTGCCGAGATCCAATCAAGCTACGTACCTAGGAGAAGTGAATAAATCTCTCCGTCGAAGATCAATCCATCTTTCTTTTCTTTTGTGAATAGAGAGAGGATCAATCCATCGCTAGCCAGAATCACATCTCATAGGAATCACCACTCGCTATGTCCGCCGTGTTTTGATTTTGCCTGCCAGGAGATCACCACCTTGGTCTGAGCCTGAGCGTATAACATATGCTTGTACAACCAAATTCACCTTTAAGTGTCTAGTTTTTTCGGTGGTTTGATTCTGGCAAACATGGATTACATCGTCCTTTTGGTTTTGGATTTTGGCCCTCCATTCCCGTCTCTTCACTAACAACTCAAGCTACTAGCAAACGCGTATACTTATCTTAAGCTCGATGAGCACCTGCCTAGAAGCAATCGCGTTCAATCCGGCCGGCCGGCCGGGTGACAAATATATTCAGCACGAAAAGAGCATTAGTTTTCCATCAGCTAGAGGCGGATCCAAGCTATATCGTGTTCCTTGAGACTGGATTATCTATCATGCACGGGATATCCCGTGCATGGTCCTGGCAAGTGCGCGTCAGTAGGTGAATAGTCTACCTACTCTAACCTAGTAGTCTGTATATCTCTTTTCTCCAACTCAACTCTATTTTAAGTTGAGTATAAGAATTTAAACCCACATAGATTATGAACAACAATTTTAATTTATGATCTATTTGTATATTTTGGTTCATTGCGGCGAGATCGTTTAAACAAGATGAGGCATGAATATATTTCACTAAATTTGAATATATGAATTTTGGAACATGATGAAACTTCTAAAACTGATTGTTGCACTTGTCTCACATCAAGCTTTTCACTATGTTCCAAATTACAAAATATGGAAATGTTAGCACATATTGAAGATATCATCAAAAGAAAGACACATTAAAAAAGAAATGTTTATCCGATATTTATTTTGATATATATATGGTTGTTTCAAGTTTACTACTACCTTTGTTATATTAAGTTACGGACGGAGTACAAATTAAAAAATGCAGAAGATGGAAATGGGTGGGAGGGTGTGGAATAAAATAAGACGAATGAGCGTAGGTCATGAGAAAAGTTGTCAGGATACACTGCAGCAAACTTTATTAGACACGTGAACTCATGAGGGTGGACACGAATCTCGAAAGCATTTGGAGGACCGATGTATGCACGGTGTATACAATACACGGTAGAATCACATTTCTCCGTGTTCCTGCCAACACTTTTCTTGATAAGATAGGAGAACCACCACCGACCGCTGCCAAGACATTGTAGATTACCAGCTACTGCTGGACGTACGGCATTGCTGTCCACCATACGCGGCGAGGACGTACGCAACATAGACTCTCCAGAGAAGAGATGCTCATGTTTCCTTCCGTCCTTTCTTCCTCCACGAGTTCAATATAAGGCGCACAACTAACCCAAGCTTTGCCTGCACATTTCCTTCTCCCGAGAGACACATCTACTTATCCCTCCATTGTCCTCCCACACATCATCTCCTCTCCCTCCAACATGGCAAGCTCAAGCTCGCACTCACGTGCCCCCGCCGCGGAGCTCCACAACGACAACGTGGTGCAGGCGTTTTCTTACCTAAGCAACACGGACCGCGGGGCCGCGGCGGCCGTCTCTCACAAATGGTTTCGAGTCGAGCGGAGCAGCCGGGCCGTACTCACCATAAACAACTGTCACGCTGCAGAACCGAGATACACCGTTGACAACGTCCCTGAAGTCCAAGACCTAACAGTGAAGGGCAAGGCATGCTTCGGGGACTTTGGCACCTTTCCAGCCAACTGGGGCGCCCAGGCAGAACCATGGATCAACGCCGCCCTCACCAGTTGGCCGAACCTCAAGAAGATCACATTCAAATGCATGGTCGTCAGTGGCCAATGCATCAACCTCATCGCCACCCACTACCAGCACCTCGAGGTCCTGCAGTTGATCCTGTGCGATGGTTTCACCTCCGCCTCACTCGCCAGAATCGCCCAACATTGCGGGTGAGAGCACCCAAGGCCCCGTCCCTTCTCATTATTATATTAGTATTATTATAGGCTGATGCAATAAAGTCGTATCGGAGGGGCTGGGGTTGCCATTTTAATCTTACTAAGACAGAAGCTCTGGCCCCTCCGATGTGATTCTATTGCATTAGCCTATAATAATACTAGTATAATAATAAGAAGGGATGGAGAGTTGGGTGCTCTCACCTGCAATGTTGGGCGATTCTGGCGAGCGAGGTAGAGGTGAAACCATTCACAGGATCAACCACAGGAGCTTGAGGTGCTGGTAGTGGGTGGCGATGAGGTTGATGCATTGGTCACTGACGACCATGCGTTTGAATGTGATCTTCTTGAGGTTCGGCCAACCGGTGCAGGCGGCATTGATCCATGGTTCCGCCTGGGCAACCCCGTTGGCTGGAAAGTCATCAAAGTCCCCTAGCCTTGCCCTTCACCGTTAGGTCTTGGAGGGAAGTTGTAACAGTGTATCCCAGTTCTGTGGTGTAACAGTTGTTTATGGTGAGTATGGCCTGGCTGCTCCGCTCGACTCAAAACCATTGCAAGAGACAGCCGCCGCAGCCCCGCGGTCCGTGTTGCTGAGGTAAGAAAAGGCATGTACCAAGTTGTCGTCGTGGAGCTCCGTGGCGGGGGCGCGCGTGTGCAAGCTTGAGCCTGCCAGGTCGAAGGGCGAGGAGATGATGTGTGGGAGGACGATGGAGGGAGAAGTAGATGTGTCTCGGAGGGAGAAGGAGATGTGCAGGCAAACCTTGGGTTGGGTGTGCGCCTTATATTGAACTCATGGAGGAAGAAAGGACGGAAGGAAACAGAAGCATTTCTTCTCTCGAGAGTCATGTTGCGTACGTCCTCGCCGCGTATGGTGGACGGCGATGTGGTACGTCCAGCAGTAACTGGTAATCTGAAAATTATTGGTGGTTCTCCTATCTTATCAAGAGAAGTGTTGGCAGGAACACAAGATTGCTTGGATCCGCCTCTAGCTGATGGAAAACTAATACTCTTTTCGTGCTGGATATATTCGTCGCCCGGCCGGCCGGCCGGATTGAACGCAATTGCTTCTAGGCAGGTGCTCATTGAGCTTAAGATAAGTATAAGCATCGGCTAGTAGCTTGAGTTGTCAGTGAAGAGACCGGAATGGAGGGCCAAAGTACAAAACCAAAAGGACGATGTACTACATGTTTGGCAGAATCAAACCACCGGAAAACTAGACACGTAAAGGTGAATTTGGTAGTACAAAGATATGTTATACGCTCAGACCAAGGTGGTGATCTTCTGGCAGGCAAAATCGAAACATGACGGACACAGCGAGTGGTGATTCCCACGAGATGTGATTCTGGCTAGCGATGGATTGATCCTCTCTCTATTCAGAAAAGAAAAGAAATATGGATTGATCTTCGACGCAGAGACTTATTCACTTCTCCTAGCTAGCTTGATTGGATGTCCGCAGTCCTCGTGACCACAACATTGGCTAGCTTTGCCATGCAGAACTCGATTCTCGTGCTAGCTTGTCCCTATGTCCATCTCCTCCTGAATGCAGCTAGCATCTATCTATGCTTGATGGTATGTAAAGGCATCCATCCTCCTTGCTGGTGCACCCGTGAAGGAGCAGGAGTCTATCAGAAATACATTCTGTATCCAACTGTCGATGCATGGTTCTGGTCTTTCTTCCCGTGAAGTTTAATTAAGAGATTGTCAGCTCAAACATGTTATACTACTAGCAGCAGGTTCTTATGCAGATCATAGTTTCACACGGGCACGCTTTCGACTTTTACGCACCCGATTGCGACGGCGATTACCGGTTAGTTAACGTGACTGCAGTTTCAAGCACAGAGAAACAACTTACCAACCCAGCTGGTGTGTGGGATCATCATAAATGCTAGTATAATAATAAGAAGGGACGTGGCCTTTGGTGCTCTCACATGCAATGTTTGGCGATTCTGGCGAGCGAGCAGAGGTGAGACCATCACACAGGATCAGCCGCAGGACCTCGAGGTGCTTGTAGTGGGTGGCGATGAATGTGATCTTCTTGAGGTTCGGCCAACCGGTGCGGGCCGTGTTGATCCATGGTTCTGCGCGGGCACCCTAGTTGGCCGGAAAGGCGTCAAAGTCCCCGCAGCGTGGCATTCCCTTCACGGTTAGGTCTTGGACTTCAGGGAAGTTGTCAATGGTGTATCTCGGCCGTGGAGCTCCGCGGCGGGGCGCACGAGCATGAGCTGGAGCCTGCCATGTCGGAGGTCGAGAAGGAGAATGTGTGTTTGGTGGGAGGACGAGGGAGGGAGACGGAGATGTGTGGGAGGACGAGGGAGCTTGGGTTGGGTGTGCGGGGTCGGTGTTGAGCTGCCGGCCCCCTTATATAGAAGTCCTCGAGGAAGAAGGGAGGACGGAAAGAAGAAAACGTAAGCATCTCTGGAGAGTCCATCTTGGGTACATCCTTTGGCAGCGATGGTATGGACGTATGGTGGACGGCGATGCCGTACGTCCAGCAGCAACTCGTAATTTGTTGTCGGCTGCTCATCAGTAAGCATCTGCTAGCTTGAGTTATCAGTGAAGCGATGGGAGGGCCAAAATCCAAAACCGAAGGGATGATGTAATGCATGTTTGGCAGAACTAAAACACCGGAAAACTAGTCACCCAAAGATGAATCTGGATGCTGCTTTTAATCAGGTAGTACAAGGATATGTTATACGCTCAGACCAAGGTGATTTCCTGGCAGGCAAAATTGAACACCACAGACGCATGGAAATTCGATGGAAAACGGGTTTGTGGTGAGCAGCGGTTGCGTAAACCTTCCCTCCCATGATTCGTATGAGATGTGGTTCTGGATGGCGATGGATTGAACCTCCGTCCACAAAAGAAAGCTAGATTGATTCTCGATGGAGAGATTTGTTTGCTTTTCCTAGCTAGCTTGATTGGATCTCTTCATTCCTCGTGACCACAACATTGGCTAGGTTTGCCTGCAGCAGTGCAGAACCCGATTCTCGTGCTCCTCCAGCAGCTAGCGGCCGAGGAGGAGTTTATGGCATCGATCCTCCTTGCTGGTGCACATGTCTCTGTGTCCATCTCCTGAATGTAGCAAGCATCTATCTATCGCTGATGGGTATGTAAAGGCATTAGGCATCGATCCTCCTTGCTGGTGCACCCGTGCAGGAGCAGGAGTCTTAAAACACACTCTGTATCCAACTGTTGATGCATGGTTCCTTAAGTTTCCTGGTCTTCCTTTCAGTGGAGTTTAATGAAGAGATTATCAGCTCAAACATGTTATACTACTAGCAGCAGGTTCTTATGCAGATCAGAGTTTCACAGGGGCAAGTTTTCAATTTTTGCGCACCCGATTGCGATGACCGTTACCGATTAGTTAACATGACTACAGTTTCGAGCACAGAGAAACAACTTACCAACCCAGATGGTATGTGGGATCATCACGAGTTAAAACAGCTCAGAAAGCGTCTGCTAATTTGCTCAAGGGACTGTCTGATCTGATGAAACACTAGTACTTATTGACACTTGCTTGACAGACACCCACCACCCTCAGGAAAAAAAAAAGACCAACTAATGCACCTACGGCTAGTGATCGACTTGGTGTCATGGAGAGAAAACGGTCAGCCGACGATTAGGTGCTCCTCCTTGCCCTTAGCATTGACGGTGGCCTTGTCGACGTGGCCGTCCTGCTTGGAGATGATGAGCCCGAATCCTCCCTCCTTCCCTTGTACAGGATGTTCATCTCCCCTGCATTTCGTCAGACAGTTCAGTTCAGTTAACTTCTGTTTAGTCTAGTACAGGTAAGTTCAGTTAACTTAAGTTTAGTCTAGTTCAGCTAAGTCCAGTTAACTTCTGTTTACTCTAGTTCAGTTAACTTCAGTTTAGTCTAGTTCAGGTAAGTTCAGTTAACCTGAGTTTAGTATCGTTCAGGTAAGTTGAGTGAACTCCAGCGCCTCGTCAACCATCAGCGGTGCCATCTCAAACAGCGCACAACCTGTAAAGCACAACCTGTAAAGCCAACAAATTGACCAATCAATCTTAAATCTTAACGCAACAACATGTATGCATTCGATTCTTAATAAAGCCTGATTGTAAATTCCTGCACTGGATTAGATGGTGAATGAATAAAAAGGTGCAAAATTTTCAGTCAGGATAGTTGTAAACAAGTGGCATTTCCTCAAAACAGCAGATTAATGGGTTGGTCAGTGCGCTAGTCACATTGGTGAGCACGGTCTCCTTGTCCTCGGCGCCGATGACCACGATGAGATCGTTGTCGTCGTCCTCCTCCAGCTCCTCAACCTCCGACTCGTCCTCCACGTCGGACAGCCCGGAGGACTGCCACTCCTTGGTGCCTTTGAGGTGGCGCACGTCCGTCCCCTTCTCCTTGATCTTGCGCAGCTTGTGCTTGATGCGTTTGAGGGGGCGGCGGTGTCGATGGAGGAGTAGGAGGAGGACTCCTCCTAGGTGTCACACCTGATACAAGTTTAATGATAACTCACTGCCAGATCTACACCGGCGCACCCACAATCTCTTGGCAAATTGGTAAGTGAACCCTGCCTACTTGGAGATCTATCAGTTTTCGGTGTCCACTTGACAGGGCCGCCGCCTGACCATGGCTGCGCCGCCCCCCATGGCCTTGTCTTCAAGGTTTCCAGTGCGGGAAGAGTTTGCACGGGCGCCGGCGGCAGGAGGCTTCTCCGACGAGGTCTGCATAGACGACGGACAGGGTGAATCCGGAGGTGCCTGGATGGACAAAAAGGTATGGCCTGAACCCAATCCAGGATACCTGTTTTATTGTTTTGTTGAACTAGTAAGCGTGCACGTGCAACGCACGTATCGTTAAGAAGTTATGGTTTAATTTATCCTAACCTCTCATATTAAATGGATAAAAACATCTACAATTGGACTGGGAAAATATGACCCACCCCCTGTATGTCAGCTGACACATCCGAACAATGTCTGGACGTGTCCACTTTGAACCTCATTTGTCTACCCATGCGGCCAGGTCCCCCAAATTATGGATCACATGCATATTATTGGTTGGGATGGAGAGATAATAAAGAAAGAAAAACTGGGTCTGACGTGAGCCGCGTCTGATGTAGCAGACTGCCTGAACAACCTCATTTCTTCTCCATATATGGAATGAGTTTGAGGGACAGCCGACTTTTTTCTACTTTCTTGGGTCCTGGCAAGGGGCACAAAGTGGGGGAGGGGGTGGGCCCTGGGTGCTCTAAGTGCGGCAGTTTGCTCCCTGCATCCTCCGACACCACCCCAGAATAATACACCCTCGTGTCCTCCGACCTCGCTCACCCTTCAGTGAACCGAAAATTTATAAACAACGTGCCATTCTTGGAATATTTTGTCTTTTGATGGAAACAACAATCTATTGATCATCATTAAAAGAGTGTATGATGTTAGTTACAAACAGCTAACTAACAAGATCAGGGTATTCACCTAAATTCTTACCAACACTGTTAGTTCATGCACAAATGTATTGCTCTTTTTGCCTCACACACAACTTCTTTTAAAATAAAACCAGGTAGCCAAGTCTTCAGATGGTTAATCTCTTCATAGTCCCGATGCGGCATATTGAGAACGTCTTGGCCTATATGAATTACCTTTTGCCAACAACTTCAAAACCACATTCTCTGATTTGAAACCACAATCTCCCATGCTTTGGTCTTCTCAAGCAGTATAATGGTACTTGCTACCAAGTGAAACATACAAATAGCTATGAAATATCAAGATGTCCCATAAGATTACTAATAACAGAGAGATTGTTTGCATATAGATCACTGGATTTCTACTAACAAATAATGGCTGAAACTTTACTTTAAAATGCAATGCTTGAATGTAGCAAAAACTCGTTTCCTTATTTTCCGAGAACATACAAGAGAACTGCGTGTATATAAATTTATTAAGAAGAGAATAATACATCAATATAATGAAGGCCGACAAGAGCAACGATGCCACTAAGTTCAAACAACCATGAAACAAAGGAAGACACGACCTGAAACTACACATTGTTGTTTCTTCAGCAAAATATTTTTCTATGAAAAAATCAAGCTATAACTTATAGGTAGCACAACATAACTTTCCATATATTTCAAGTTTTGTCAGACCTCAGACTGATACTTGGGGAGAGGCACTTCAGGAGTCCCATAAACTAACTTCAATATGCTCCTTCTCTCTTACCAACACAAGGTTTAAGCTCAATTCACTCCAAAGAGAAAAGTGAACTATAAACTTTAGGCCAAAATATACATGCAAATGTTTCTCATATAAACTGGAATTATGTGCACCATGAGCAGAAAACTTCATATTGAAGCTGACCTTATGTTTCTATAGAGAAGAGGCACGTAAAAAAAAGATACATCAGCATGCATCTAACAATGAGGCAACCACTTGCATCACGTTTCTGTTGACAAAAATTTCAAATGTACAAAGTCGAACACTGATATTACAATCATTTTTAAACTTTCACCATTAGTTATACAAACCAAATGTGTGTCTGTTATTTTCCACAAAGAGCATTACAAGCATCAAAAATTTGACAAGCATGGGCTGAAGTGTTATAACTTGAAGTAAATAAAAATAATGGTGATGTAAAGATTTGTTCTATGCCCTCAAGAACTTATTTTCTGAAGCAGACAATAGATGACTCCTAAAAAAATCTGATTACCTTTTACCTGAGTTTCCATTTTTTTATCAATAGTAAGATGTTTTAAATCTTGTAGTCTCAACTAATGCTGGTTTCAGGATGTGATATGAACCGTTAATGAAGCTGCAACAATATGGAGTAAAATAGATTTACTGGTTTCAGTCAAGCTAAACCTAAAAAAAGGAAGGCCAATTATTTACCAGAGTTACAAATTCAGCGTGACGCCTTACTTTGCCGTTGGCTTGGAGGCCTCCCATCCCATCCTTGTTTATTCCTTATTCCACCCCTCTTTGTTTCCTTGAGCTCCTCCCCTTGCCCTTTTCCTCTTCATCATCCTGCAGCAAAGCAACAGAGTTGAGATGCATCCAACTTTCACAAATAACAAAGTAACTTTGGAACTTCATATAATATTTCTTCTTTCAATGTAGTAGAGTCCAACCTTCTGGAAATAGAGTCGGGCATAATTACTTTCTTCATATAGTTAGGTTTGCATAATTACTTTCTTCCTTGTAGTAGAGTCGGGGATCTTAAGATCGAACACCTGCAAGTTTCAGTGATGAGGTAACGGAAAATAGTTAATTATAATAGTATCGCTTTTTATGGGGATTATAATTGTATTGTTGCAAGCAGGGGTGTTGGACTAATTGAAGTTTCAGTCAACGGATTTATACATATATTATTCAGCCCATGTATTGGTAATAGCATTAGACTTCATATACCAAGTATGCATCAGCTTTGTTGACTTGTCAGTCCATTCATTTACTATCCAACCGAAGAACGAAGGATCCATCAACTTCAAAGTTCAGGAACGAAGGATCCATCTAGTTCAAGATTACATGGTTGATGGACTCACATGCATGTGATCTCAAAACAAGAAGAATTGATGATTTGGCAGGTTATACTTTACATCTAGTCAACAGCAAGATAAATCGCGCCATGAAAAAATTGACAAGTAGGCATGAAGGAATTAAAAATATGTTTTATTGCTAAAGTAAGGAGATGACATTTGGAAGTTTGATTGCTGAAATAACAACGATTAACCTTGAAAAAATAGAGCAAACGAATATTAAGACCATGATTCTAACTGACTGATCCAACTGATCCAGCACTATGCGTTTCATCTCGACGTAGGACATATTTGTTCTCCTTGTTGGTCAACTTCAAATACGCCCATGATCATGTACACGTAGATGTTCTCTGCATCCCTCTTATCAGCCCTCAGAACCTGCCACTAGTCGCCTAGACAATAAAAAACATAAAAAATTAATTATTTATGTATATTAGCAAGCTATACAATTTGGGATGGATTTGCATTGTCCATACTGTAATATTTAGTAGCATCCAAATAGTTTGCCTGCTCTTTGGTGAAGCACAGAGCCACTACATTAAAGAGTTCATGTGTTGTTATTTCAGAGAATGTATTATATAATGCAACATCATGCTTCCTGTAATCTGAGAATTACCGTAATTATCACATTGTAATATGAAAAACACTGAGATCACGGGTTGTGGTTACTATATTTAGGCCAAAAAAAGTGACTTGTATGGAAGGATACTCGCCTACTATTGTGCCATACAAAAAGGTGAAAGGAGGAAATATTACTTCACATCATCCGTGTATACAGGAAATCATCAGACATTATACGCTTGCGTCATGAACTCTTGCTCTAAAAAAATATGAAGGCACCTGCCAAATCGCCATGCACCATGCAGAAATTAGTAAATTCAAGAGTAGCACTGCCCATAACAAAAGCAGATATAGATTAGTAATCAAACTCTCAGGCTGGTTCAACATATACATACAGCAAACCTGGATGACGTGGTGGCATTTGGTGAGTGGTGACACAGAGGATGTTGGCAACTCTGAGATGGAGGGGATCAGGGAGCAATTACTCGTCAGTCGTCGCCTATCGGCATGACCATCCACGGTCAATATTTGAGTATATGCTCATCCGTATCCGGACATACGTGAGAAACTCTCGGACTCGCAGAAAGAAGTAGCAGCGTAGGTCGCCGCCGCGGCGGGTGGAGGAGCACTCAGATTGCTGCACGGCGAAGTCGGCGAAGGAAGCGTGGCCGGCGAGGATCTGGTCGTGGAGCACGGCAAGGTCGGCGAAGGATGCGCGGCCGGCGAGGATCTGGTCGCGGCGCACGGCGGCATCAGCGTGCGTGGTGGCGGAGATGACCCGGGACCCCTTGTATGACGCCCGCACCGTCGCCTCACCCGCCGCCGCCCATCTCTTCGTTCCACCAATTGGCTCCGTTCACTCGAGCCAGCAGAGGAGCGGCGCCAGGCGGCAGGCTGGCAATGACAATTTTGGGAAGACTGGATCGGGAGTCAACAGGCTCCTGGCACTGGCGATCCCGCGGACGGGTGACACGCTGATATGGCAGGGTCCTGGGTGTTCTGTCGCATCGCCTCCCTGCTGTGGTGATCTCGCGGACGGATGCCACGCTGCTCGCGATGGCGATGGTGATTGTGCGAGGTCGCGCTGTTGGTGAGCGGCGTCGAGGTTAAGGGCGAGGGGAGCTGATTTCGTTCTAGTTTCCTTAGTTTGCGATGAGAACTGCGTGATTGTAGGGGACGCACGCGGGGCCGGTTGTTGCACATTTCTCTTCTCGTGGGTGGATGGTGGAGGTGGAGTACGGTCAGTCATTGGAATTTGCCAAGTCCACACCATAAATCTACCAGATAAACGATGGCTGTTAGATTGAGACACATAGGACTGATTGTGTGGTGATGATTGGTTTGTGCGTTTTGTGGGACTAATTGTTCGATGCATGTAAGAAAATTTTTGTTTGATTGTTTAATAGTAGTGGAGATGCTGCTCTGCCGGTACTTGCACCAATCGGACAGCGACGCGTTTTAGGCTGTATTGAATGCGATCGTACAAACACACACCAGACTTCCGCATGCAACAGTCGAATACGAAGAGGGTTCCGTGTAAACAAACGGTGGTCCCAATGTGCTCCTGAACCATTGGTACATGTCTCTTAGAGCCAAACAGAATC
Source organism: Triticum dicoccoides (assembly GCF_002162155.2). Classification (NCBI taxonomy): domain Eukaryota; kingdom Viridiplantae; phylum Streptophyta; class Magnoliopsida; order Poales; family Poaceae; genus Triticum; species Triticum dicoccoides. The sequence goes on along the minus strand of NC_041389.1, from coordinate 719,888,222 downwards.
TAAAATAAAATGACGAGAATTCAGAAGATCATGCACATACCTAAAAATCGTGCCACTTTAATCGCACGATAGTCTCATTGATAAACATACAGCACGCTGTCAAGTTAACAAGTAAGCAGATACTCGCAAAAAAAAAACAAGTACAGCAGATACCACAAAGCATCAGTTATACAAATTTCCAACGACTGGCTACGGGACGCTCAACAACAGAGATCAGAAACATCAAATATTAGGGGACGAGGATTTGTGCCACACATGTGTGGGGGCACTCGGGTCCATGGTGCTGCCTTTTTGTTTTAGATTTTGATTTTTAAAGTTATATATATTTTAAATAAAAAATTAAATTAAGTTTTGTTTTCATATTTGTGTTTCTCGCGGCCAGCTTTCAAATAAAATCCATTTTGATTTTATTTTGATGACTTAAAAAATGTCAAGTTTCATTGTTGAAAACTTAGTATGAGGCTACAAGCGACCGGTTAAAATCAATATTTTGTGTCTAGGACTGACAGAAAAAATTGCTTAAAATTATACCCCCTCCGTTCCAAAATATAGTGCGTCTTCGGTTTCCGCGCTTCAACTTTGATCATAAATTTAACCAACGAGACCGGCTGCGGCGGGAGAAAATTATATAATTGAAAACTTCTTTTAAATACGAATTCACTGGTATAATTTTTGCTCCCGCCGCAGTCGGTCTCGTTGGTTAGATTTACTGTCGAAGTTGAACCTCGGAAAACGTGGGCGCGCTATATTTTGGAATGGAGGGAGTATCTTTAAAACTTGTTAACATTTGACAATTTTACATGCAAAAACCGTAAGTTTCATAGTTGAAACTTAAAACTTTTGAGGGATTTTTCTTTACTTTTTTTCTAGAACGAAGGGATTTTTTTACCGTGCACTCGTGCGGGATTCAACAACTTTGTGAATCACGAGGCAAATCGAACGGCTGGCACAGCTTGGCAGGTGAGTGCATCCGCCGTGCTTGCGAATTTCCGAATCTAAGGAAGCCCGCTATATATTGCATTTGTGCGTACAAACTAGTATGCTTGTATGAAATAGGTTCAAGTTTATCGGAATGCATGTATGTTGATAAGATTATATCTTTGCTGAGTAAAAACAAAGTCCGTCGCGTGTGACACGCCGGGTGTTGTGGGGACACTGTTTGCTCTTCAATCAACAAAGCAAACCCTCCACGGCGCCCTTTGGTACGACTGATAAGGAAAAATAACACGTCAAAGAAAAAGAACAATAAGAAAAAGAGAATGTTGTCAAACGGGGAGCACGATAAGCACATCGCTAAGGCTAGTCGAAAGCAGTACCATAGCTAGTATCATGCATGCCAATTAGGCAATTTTGATGAGGTGTCATAGCATTAAATAAAGAAAGAGAGGGTGTAGTATCATATCATGATACCGTATCATAATAAATGCTATGCTACTTTGTGTCATGCCACTAGTAGAAAAAGGGTCAAATGTGAAGCACATTAGTGCCGGTTTGAATTTGAGCCGCCACTAATGTGTCCATTAGTGCCGGTTCCAACGGCTAGGCGGGCTGACATCATTAATAACGGTTCGTGGGCAACAATTAGTACCGGTTCATGCCACGAACCGGTACTAATGATGCTGTGTCAGGCTGTGGGCCCCACGAACACCTTTAGTACCGGTTCATGGCATGAACCGGTACTAGAGTTTCTTATTAAGTTGATTTTTAGTCCCACCTCGCGAGGAGAGAGGCAGTAGGAGCAGTTTATAAGCCGTGAGTGCAGAGACGATGAAGGAGAGGCGCAATGCTCATCTGCAGGTTGCTTAGCTTCAAGCCTTTCGGAATAGAATAGATTGCACGGAGCTATGTGTAGTGTAGTCTACCCTATTCCGAAAGGCTTGAAGCTAATTAACGAGCATTGCGCCTTTTTTTATTTTTAATAACTTATTAGAACTCCGGACTTCTTGTGTTACGGCAACACTGGATGCACTTCGTGTATAAACTGGACAATCTCTTTCAAAGTATCAGGGCCGGTTTCGGACGAAAACTCATCTGTTACATCGGCACTTCATTTTTTAAACTTATTACAACTTCAGACTTTTTTGCGTTCAGTATGCAGCATTATAAGCCACGTCATCAATTTTCAACCCTTTCTGACACCATTTGCTCCCTTAGCACGAACCGGTACTAAAGAGGTTGTGGCATGACTATTTTTAGTCCCACCTCGCTCCCCTAGCAAGATTTTGACCACCTTAAATATGATACTTCTCAAACTATCACAAGCATTTGATCTTCATTGAACTCTATGTGTAGGATCTGTGGCTGCAATAGGAGTCTTCGCCGGTTCTTGAATCGGTTGTAGATTCCTATTGACAATTTAGATTCTATATAAAAAGATCATTGATGATCAATATATTTTTTATGTACTTCTCTGTAGCAGTAGCGCGTTTTGGCTGAAAGGCGGTACTGATCAATGTATTTTTTCTGTGTTCAGATGCACAATTTAAATATGTTATTTCTCAAACTATCACAAGCATTTGGTCTTCCAACACGTTCTGACATCATTTGCTGTTTTCAGTCACCGATTTGTTTAGATCAGAGCTAAATGACCGTGAAAATGAAAATCACTACAAAACAAACTCTGAAAATGTTGAAGGTATCATCATTTCACCCGCATAGCATGTGCGAAAGAGTAGAGAGGGTCACGACAAAAAAGAAAAAACTATATAAAAAATTACTCAAAAATAAATAAAAGAAAATAAATAAAGCAGAAAAGAAAAAACTATATAAAAAATCAGTGCGACTGCCCTTCGCTCGCAAAGGGGGGACTAAAAATAGCACACCATGGGTGGCAGCGCATGGCCTTTAGTACCGGTTGATGACTCCAACCGGTACTAATGGTTGTCCTTTAGTACCGGTTGGAGCCATCAACCAGTACTAAAGGCAAGCGGCGGGAAACGAGGGCCTTTAGTACCGGTTGGTGGCTCCAACTGACACTAAAGGCCCCTCCTATATATATGACACTTACGGAAATTCAGTTCCATCGACCACTTCTTCTTAACTTCTCACGCGACATCTATCGCGCCGCCGCCGCCGCGCCGCCGCCCTCGCCGCCCGTCGTCGCCGTCCCCGCCGCCCCCGCCGCCCGTCGTCGCCGTCTCACGCCGCCGCCCCGTACTACGTCGCCGTCTCGATCGCCCCCGGCCCGCCGCCCGTCGTCGCGCCGTCCCCGTCGCCGCCCGTACGCCGCCGCCCGTACGCCGCCGCACCCTGGCCCGCTCGTACCCACACACACACATACTACACACACACACACACACTACACACACATGTCAACACACAGTACTACACCCACACACACATATTTTTTACTTATTTTATGTTTTTTATTGTTTAGATTAATGTTAGATGAATTTCGTAGATAAGAATGTTAGAATGTTAATGTTATATGAATTAGAACTAGTTTTTTTAATACGAGATTATTTGAACTAGTTGAATTAATAGAACTAGTTTATTTTTAGTAAATGTTTATTTGAACTAGTTGAATTAATAGAACTAGTTTATTTTTAGTAATAAAATTTAGGTATATGAGGTTATTTGAACTAGCTGAATTAATATAACTAGTTTATTTTTAGTAAGAAAATTTAGATATATGAGATTATTTGAACTAGTTGAATTAATATAACTAGTTTATTTTTAGTAAGAAAATTTAGGTATATGAGATTATTTGAACTAGTTGAATTAATAAAACTAGTTTATTTTTAGTAAGAAAATTTAGGTATATGAGATTATTTGAACTAGTTGAATTAATAAAACTAGTTTATTTTTAGTAAATGATTAGTTGAATTAGTTGAATTAATTGAATTAGTAAGTATTTAATGTTTCGCCTATATGAACATATATAGGAAATGTCGTCGGACGAAGGAAAATTTTTTATTATGTGTGAATACTGTGAAGACCAGCGCGGCCCGTGTGACACAAATTTCCTTGTTGATGATAAGCGATTCAGCATCAAGCTGGATGAGACCTTCGAATTCGATACAGTAAGTCACAACGATAAGTCTGTTTTCGTAATTAAGCATGACTTATATATGCTTCATTTGCCTGACTTATAATTTTTAATTTTCACTATTCTATTAGCGCATCCCCTGCCATGCAAGAATTTTTGTCTTGGATAAGATAGGTTTAAATGATATGGAAACTATGGAGGTAAAGAGAGTTTACCTGAAAATTGAGCATAGTTATATTTTCAACGTCAAAGTATACAATGCAAAAACGTACACCTATTTTGAATGCAAAACTTGGCAAGCACTATGCAAGGCTTATGCATTTGAGCCTGATATGGTTATCACCTTTGATATTCGTCTGGAATATGATATTAAAGGTAATAGAGACATATGGGTCGATGTGCAGGTGCCTCCAGTTCTACCATTATGTGAGTTATTCTCAACTATATTTTTGTCTTTGATATTGCTTATTCAAAAATAATTGACAACTAATTTCTATTGACAGCTTATTTCCATTCAATCAAACATGTCCGGCGCTTGATAGACAGGACCTACTACTGTCCCGGAGCTGAACTAAACTGCGAGGAGATAAGTCATTATGTTTCATGGTTTGAGGATCTTCATACTGTCAAGACAAATTTTCTTCCTAGACTTAGAAATGTTAGTACTCAAAATGTGCGACCAATAGTGATCGTATTAAACTACGGTCACATCTATGTAGGAATGATGGTAAGATTTTTACTATTTGTCCTCAGTGCATCTTTTGCATACATAAATTTTTTGCTAAACTTTCATTGCTAAGTATATTAATTAATTAAGTACTACACGATGTTCTTTAACAGGGACTCCCAATGACAGTTGTGCCTCAGGGGATCGAGACTAAAGGTCGCATGTCAATTGTTAGCTTGTGGCCAAGATATCCTGCATTGCACATGAGTGCATTCAGGATTTCTAAAAGCGATGAATGCTTAATAGTGAAAGATTGGAGGAAAATTGTTAACGATCATAGAGAAGTACTAGGGGGCAGCAATGAGAAGCGCAGCCCACGATTAGGAAACAGGTTCATCTGCATGCTCCAGTATGATGAATCAAGAGATCTATACATGTTCTATGTTATTTTACATGAGAGAGAGCGGCAGGAGTGATTTAGCTAGTTCATGCTCTTAGTACTTGTCCTTTCATGTCCGTGTTCTTCGTTCTGAACTTAATCTCAAAGAGTGATTTGCTTTTGTGGTGTTATATATGAACGCTTATAATATCATGAGAATCATGTTGAACTCGATGATATTTTTGCTTCTGGTACAAGTGAATGTTTCTTCTTTAAGCTAGTGTTGGTGGTGATTAGATAGCGGTAATGACTATGATGATTAAATAATGATAATGACGACTACGATGATTTTTAGCTAGCTAGCTAGATTATATATATACTCATGTTGATGATATGATGCAAATGTTTTTATATTAATATGATGATATAATGATGAGTTTTTATATCATTTAATGAAAGAAACCGCAGATTAGTTTCAGCTGGATGGATCCTATCTAAGTGATCAAGTATATATGCCATATCCATATATATTATACTTGATCACCTAATTAGATGATCAAGTATAATATTGATATGGATTTAACAACTCATTATAATGTAAAACAATCACTAAATTAAATTGAAAACACAAAATTAAAGGAAAAATAAAAAAACATTTAGTACCAGTTGGTGTTACCAACCGGTACTAAAGCCCTACGCGCACCCGGGTCTGGCTCGTGCCACGTGTTTGCACTTTAGCGCCGGTTCGTTACGAACCGGTACTAAAGGGGGGGGGCTTTAGTCCCCACTCTTTAGTGCCGGTTGGCGAACCGGCACTAAAGGCCGTCACGAACCGGCACCAAAGGCCAGTTCTGCACTAGTGTGCATGGCAATAAATAAAGTACTACATGATACTAATATGTGATACTATGCATTAGGGCATCTCCAATAGATTGTATGTTAGTCTTGTTGGTAAACTGTCCATGTCATCAACCAACAAGCTATCATACAACTACTTCAATAGGTTGTATCTAAGCTATCCAATAGATGATGAGAATATAAATGTGATTGCTCTCTATTTCATCTTGGAGCTTGTGCAAAGGTTGTTGGTTATTCTACGTACAACTTTGCTCCCTCTCCACATTTATTACATGCCACATCATCACTATGTCCTACGTGGCAAATTTACCAACACCTATTTTATGACCGTTGGATGCCCTTAGGGAGTATCATACACTAGTATCATACCAGCCTAAGCATTAAAAAGAAGTAGCATGGACGAGGTCGCCCTCTCGTAGGTTCATGTTCGAACTAGAAAACGCCGTTTCGCTTGGATGTCGGTTACAGAACAGCGTGTCTGGCTGTCATAACTCGTACGTATATGCATTAAATATGCTCATGTCCGCCTCCGCTAATACCGCCTACCCCGTGTATCCCGAAGCCAACGGACGCATCACGATTCAGTGAGCAGGCGAGCTCGTCCGCGCCATCGAATTTCGTACGTTCATGTGGTGTAGGATGCGAATATGTAATTTTGGGGGAGATTGCTTATGCTCCCCACACAGTACATGGTCCCACGATACAGTTTTTAAAAAAGGACATTTAGATGCTTCAGAAAATTCTGGAAAACAGATAGAGTGCTTGTTTAATGGAACTCGCCAAAAAGGCAGTGAGATTAGTGCATGTTGAGTGTTCGCGTGCATGGGGTGGCATGCACGTGGGTGGATGGGTACATTATTCATTTTTCTTGGCTTGTTCCCGGTTCGCGGGTGATACGGTGCGCTAGTAACTGCTACGACCGAGCAGAGATCCAAGTATACCTGGCCATGGGAAGCCCGGCCCGGCCGGTCCGGCCCGACCCGGCCCGGCCCGACGCTTCCCCCGGGCCGGGCTCGGGCCTAGATTTTGTGCCCGAAGGTCGGGCCGGGCCGGGCCCGGGTCCATTGTTTTTGCGCTTTCCTGAAGGTCGGGCCGGGCCGGCCCGAAGCCCGTCGGGCTTTTAGGTGTTCGGGCCAGGCTCGGGCCCAAAAAACAGGCCCGTTGGTCGGGCCGAGCCGGGCCCGGGCCTGGATTTTTTGCATCGGGCTTGGCTAGGCCCGGCCCGAAGCCTGGCCCGGCCCGAGGTATGGCCAGGTATAGATCCAAGCCGGGTCCATCAGAGAACAGTGCCGCTACTCCTGTGTGTACCAGTGCGCAGTGCGCGCACTGGTGCATTCCCGCTGGGACCGGACGGGCCTGTTAAATCCTCCGTGAAAGAGACGGCTCAGGTTGGCTCAGGAAAAAGGCTGAGCCGCGCGTTCCGCGTGCAGGGTAACGCCTGCCGCGCAATGAATGCGCACAGGGCCGTCGCATTGTTTAAAGGACTGTGCTAACGACCAGTCGACTGGTCGTTAGCCACAGATCCGTACGACTAGTTCCTACGTGATTGTTATCATCCCACGCTCGCTTCCACTGATTTTTTTCCTTCTCTCAAAAACCGTAGATGGAAATAATAAATCGCTAGTGGTTTTTTTTTTGGGGTTTTCGCTGCATAACATGAGAAGAAAATAAAAGTGCTTGAAAGAGGATTTGAACCCAGGTCAATGCAATAGCTATTGAACTGAATAGCCAACTTAGCCACATTTAGTTGTTGTCTTTTGTAGATAAACAACGTTATTTGAACCTTTGTTATTTCTGCCATATCAGAAAAATAATAAACTTTGCCTTGGTAACTTTGGCATGACCAGCGTGATAACTATGGTATGAGCAACATGACAACTATATCATGATAGGGCTGATAACTACAGTACGAGAAGGTTACAACATGATAACTTTAGCATGGGGAAGTATGATAATTTAACATAGAAATTACCGGTGAATGTTTCAAAAACTTTTTCCCTTGGATGAAAGATACCATGATGTTTAAACGTAAGATAGCAGGTCTGCATGCATAGAATTTTCATAAACTTACATGGAAGTTATCGGAGGAGTTATGTTTCAATGTTTTTTCCTCGAAGTCAAAAGTTAACAAGGTGGTTGAACGTTAGTTATAATGTCTTCGATAACATGGTGGTTGAACGTAAGTTATGAGGTCCGCGGTGCATAAATATCATGTCAAAGTACCATGGTCCTAGAAAGTTACCATGGGGGGTACATAAGTTATCATGTCTTCGATATGTAAAATATCATGTCATTTGCACAGAAGTTACCGTGATATGTTTCAACAACTCCCCGCCCCCACCTCGGTCGTCAAAGTTTCTTGGACCGGGGTACATACGTTATCAAGTCTGCGGTGTGCGAGTTACCATGCTATTCACACAAAAGTTACCGAGAGCATATTTCATCAACTCACTCCCCCCCCCCCACCCATGTCGCCAAAGTTATCAGGACCGGGATACATAAGTTATCATGTTTGCAATGAGTGAGTTACCGTGCTATTAACATTAAATT
>NC_041389.1:719873259-719879380 GCF_002162155.2 Triticum dicoccoides | reverse complement strand
CGAGGTAGTGGAGGGAGCGGCCCCACGCATTCTTGATCGCGGGCGGCAACTCCTCGACGGCGAGATGGTGGCGCGTGCATGCGGTCATACTGGATGCGTGGCAGGAACGTCGACTTCCTTGAGCCGGCGTCCAATCTAGACGCCGCGGTGGTGCGTGGGAGAGGTCGGTTCCTCCTTCATGTGATGTCCGATCTGGACACTGCGGTTGTGTCGGGGTGAGGCCGGCTCCTTCTTCATAGGACGGAGCGGGGACGCCGGCTCGTGCTTCACGCGGTGACGCGACGGGGACAGCGGTTCCTCCTTCATGCGCGCTGGCGATGGTGGCGACAGGCCCATGTAATGGAGCGACTGCTCCGTCATTATCTCGATCTCACGGATGAAATCTTGGTTCGTGAGAGCGGCCTCCTTGAGGAGTCGGGAAGGCTGTTGTGGTGGCTGTTCGGCGGTGCCTGGTCCTCCTCATCACTGGAGGAGATGACGATCTCCTCCTTGGTGGAGGAGTTGTCCGCCGTGCACACCGACGGGTCGGGAGAGCATGGGCGAGGGCATTTAGACTCTCTGACGACCTACCTAGCCATTCGGAAGGAGATTAACGATGATCAAGGCGTTTAGACTTGTTGCAATATTGAACTGGTTTGAACGATAGATTTGTCGGATATGTTTTTAACAACTTTTTTTCTCAGGTCAAAAAAGTTATCATGAGGTTTGTGCGTAACTTATCGTGTTTATGGTGCGTATATTACCATGATGTTCTGCATTATATTTTCTTTGGTGAAAAAAGTCGTTGAAACAAGAAGTCGATGGAAAAATTGTGAAAATTTGCACGCGGGAGCAAAATTGATGAACATGCATATAACGTGAGGTATAGGACTAAAGTTGCACAAAAAACGAGCCCAAAAACTGAAAAAAGTCTGTACTAATGCAATAGTCAAATCGGGTCAAAAGGGTAACCTTCCTAAATCAAACATAAAGAATGGCATGGTGTGATGGTGCTCGCTTTAAGATAAGAGCGAGAGCTTGCGGGTTTGATTCCTCCTGCCCACCTATTTTTTTCTCAGTTGCACTGTTCCGAGCGAAAAAAATTATGTCCGTCCGATCTGAAATCGATGGCACTAGATGCGTGTGGATCTGTCGCAAACAGACAGTCGGCAGGAGAATAGCTTTATCGTTGTTTAAATACTATACAGGTAAAATACGGCTGAGATGGCCGCCGATTCCACCCTCATCCGTGGTTCTTTCTCACCGTCTCTCCGGACATTTTCGACACCGTCGTTTGCGATGGGGACGATGCCTACATGGTGTGGACCAATATCCACTAGTAGAAAAATGGTCAAATGTAAAGCACATTAGTGCCGGTTTGATTTTGAGTCGGCGCTAATGTGTCCATTAGTGCCGGTTCCAACGGCTAGCCGGCCGCTTTCATTAGTACTGGTTCGTGGCGAACCTTTAGCACATGTTCGTGCCACGAACCGGTATTAAAGTGAGTAGTGGCAGGATGTTGTCAGTCTGGGACCCCTCCAGTACCTTTAGTATCGGGTTGTGTTACGAACCGGTACTAAAGATCATCTTACATAAACCCTTCGTCCACCCGAGCTCGCTTTGTTCTTCCCCTTTCCCCTCTCCTCCTCTGTTCTTTTCTTCCCCTCTTCCTTGAGCTTATCACACATTTTGCCCAAAATTTGTCAAGATTTGAAGGCCCCCATCCATTCAAATGATCACAAAGGTTAGCAACTTCGTCCTTTCATTTCTCATTGCTAGATTAGCTCTTGCAATGCTTTGTATAGTGATTAATTTGTGAGTTAGTAATTTGGAAGGAATTATATGTGCTAGTATTTGATTTATATGCAATTTGAGGTCAAAAATAACACTTAGTTTGCATATGTAGGTGTGCTTTACGTAGTGCCTTCTAAATCTCCGTCGTAACCACCGTCGATCGCCCGCACCGTCCCGTCGCCGGCACCACCTTGTGGTGAGGCTCTTGTTCATGAATGTTTTACATTACCAAATTGGTGTTGGTGTGATTTGGATATATAGTTACTCGTATAATTATCTTACCCGTACGTTGTTTGTTATACATAGTGCCATGGTTTTGATATCTGTCCCCGTCGGCCCTCGTCCTTGTTATGATTCGGATATGGTATATTCTCTTTTAAAACTAGTTGTTGCATTACGTGTTTATGATAAATTATGCCCATCAAGTTGACATGGATATTTTTATCTAGGAGGTATATGAACTAGAAATTCCAACCGATCCTACTGTCGAGAGGTTAAATTTGGTTGAAAGAGAAAATGAGTATTTGAAAGAAAAATTAAGAAGAATTGAGGGGGAGAATATAGAATTGGAGTTGCATGTTGCCGATGTCGTCGATGATCACAAGATCAAGATGGAGAAAATGCGTTTGAAGATGAGAAAGATTAGAAAATATACCATTGATAGTGAGGCTTGGTATCATTATGCTGTTGGATCAATTATTACCTTAGTTGCAATCTTGATCGCATTTGTTGTTGCATTTAAATGGTTTAGCTAGAGAGTTATTTGTTTGTTGCATTTAAGTGTTGTATGAACTATATATATATATGTATGAACTTTATTTATGAACTTGTATTAATTTGGTCTTTTCGGTGTTGTGTAATGAAGATGAGCCGACAATGGATGTATGATGACCGATGCTCTCCCGAGTTCATTAATGGCGTGCATAATTTTCTGCTTGCCGCTTAGGCAAACAAGCGGGCGGATGTTCATGACGTATGTGTATTGACTTCAAGGATATCAATCGGGCCTGCCCGAAAAATCACTTCCCTCTCCCCCGCATCGATCAAATAGTAGACTCGACTGCGGGATGTGAGCAATTGTCCTTTCTGGACGCATACTCCGGGTAGCATCAGATCCGGCTGTATGGACCCGATGAAATAAAAATAGCTTTTATCACCCCATTCGGGTGCTTTTGCTATGTTATTGTGCCTTTTGGTCTCAAGAATGCTGGTGCCACATTCATGCGCATGATACAGAAGTGCCTGCTCACTCAAATCAGTCGGAATGTGGAAGCATACATGGATGACATCGTGGTTAAGTCGTGTAAAGGTTCCGACCTGCTGACTGACCTCGCTGAAACCTTTGTCAATCTGAGAAGATATGATATCAAGCCTAACCCGTCGAAGTGTACATTCGGAGTTCCAGGTGGAAAGTTACTCGGTTTCCTCGTTTCCGAACATGGGATCGATGCAAACCCAAAGAAAGTTGGCGCAATACTCCGAATGAAATGCCATGTGCGCATACACGATGTCCTGAAGCTTACTGGTTGTTTGGCCGTCTTGAGTCGATTCATCTCTCGTCTCGGTGAAAAGGCATTGCCTCTTTACCGATTGATGAAGAAATCTGATAAGTTCGAGTGGACTCCTGAAGCTGATGCAGCGTTTGCAGAGCTCAAAACCCTGCTTTCCACCCAGCTGGTGTTCGCTGTTCAAATTAGCAACGAGCCTTTACTGCTTTACATTGCAGCCACTGGACAAGTTGTCAGTATAGTACTCACGGTCGAGCGGGAAGAAGAAGGTAAAGCCTATAAGGTTCAGCGCCCAGTGTACTATATTTCTAAAGTATTAACTCTGTCAAAGCAGAGATATCCGCATCATCAAAAGCTTGTCTATGGAATTTACTTGACCACGAAGAAGGTTGCACATTATTTCTCAGATCACTCTATCACAGCCGTCAGTGATGCTCCATTGTCAGAAATTCTGAACAACAGAGATGCAACTGGTCGAGTGGCAAAGTGGGCGATTGAGCTCCTTCTGTTGGATATCAAGTTTGAGGAAAAGAAAGCAATCAAGTCCCAAGCAATAGCAGATTTCCTCATTGAGTGGATCGAACAGCAGCAACCGACTCAAGTTCACTCGGAACATTGGACTGTGTTCTTTGATGGATCCAAGATGTTGAATGGTTCTGGCGCTAGAGTAGTTCTGGTATCCCCGTGAGGTGACAAACTCGGTTATGTCCTTCAGATTCACTTTGATTCCTCCAACAATGAAGCTGAATATGAAGCACTTCTTTATGGGTTGCGAATGGCCATTTCACTCGGCGTCCGTCGCCTAATGGTCTACAGCGACTCAGATTTGATGATCAATCAAGTGATGAAGGAGTGGGATGTCAGAAGCCTAGCTATGAAAGGTTATTGCAATGTAGTAAGAAAGTTAGAAAAGAAGTTTGAAGGGCTAGAGCTCCACCACATTCCCCGACTGAAGAACCAGGCAACAGATGACCTAGCAAAGATAGGTTCCAAGCGGGAGCCCATTCCCAGCAATGTGTTCTTGGAGCATCTTCACACACCATCAGTTCAAGAGGATCCCTTCACGGTAGAGCCCCCGCAACCTAAGAGTTCTACTGATCTGACAAAAGTTCAGATTCCAGCCATGGTTCACTTAATCATGGAAGTTTTGGTCGTCATTCCTGACTGGACAATACCGTATATCGCATATATTCTCAGGAAAGAACTTCCAGAAGACGAAGATGAAGCACGACAGATTGTCCGTCGATCCAAAGCCTTCACCGTGATAAGTGGTCGACTGTACAGGGAGAGTGTGACTGGAGTTTCTCAATGATGCATTACCCTAGAGGAAGGTCAAATGATCCTCAATGATATCCACTCAGGGACCTGCAGTCACCATGCGACCTCTCGGACAATCGTGGCGAAAGCATACCGAGCAGGTTTTTACTGGCCACGAGCGAATGAAATGGCAAAAGAAATAATCGACAAGTGTGAGGGCTGCCAGTTCTACTCCAACATGTCTCACAAGCCCGCTTAAGCTTTGAAGACCATTCCACTCGTCTGGCCATTTTATTTTGGGGGGTTGGGTATGGTTGGACCCTTGAGGACTGCCAGAAGTGGTCTCACCCACCTGCTTGTTGCAGTCGGCAAGTTCACTAAATGGATTGAAGCCAAACCCATCAAGAACCTCGATTTGGGTACCACCGTCAGCTTCATCAGGAAGTTAACATTTAGATATGGAGTCCCACACAACATCATCATAGACAACGGTTCAAGCTTTGACTCAGATGAGTTCAGAGCTTTTTGTGCTTCCCAAGGCACTCGGGTCGACTATGCTTCAGCCACTCACCCACAGTCGAATGGACAAGCAGAAAGAGGAAATGGTTTGATCCTCCAAGGGTTGAAGCTCAGATTAATGCGCAACCTCAAGCATGCGGCTGGTGCCTGGGTAGATGAGTTACCATCAGTACTGTGGGGTCTGAGAACAATGCTAAATCGGTCGACTGGCCGGACTCCCTTCTTCATGGTCTATGGAGCCGAAGCCGTGCTGCCAACTGATTTAGTTCACAATGCCCCGCGAGTAGAGCTTTTCTCAGAGGCAGAAGCAGAACAAGCCCGGCAAGACGCTGTTGATCTTCTAGAAGAGGAAAGGGCCCTGATCAGGTCGACCATCTATCAGCAAGACCGTTGTCAGTTCCATGCTAGAAACGTAAGAGGTCGAGCATTTCAGGAAGGGGACTTGGTTCTCCGAGTGGATCAGCAACGACCACACAAGCTTGCTCCCACCTGGGAAGGCCCCTTCATCATCACCAAAGTGCTCCACAATGGAGCATACCACCTGTATGATGTGGAACACAAGAAAGACGAGCGACGCGCTTGGAATGCGGAGCTGCTCCGCCATTTTTATACTTAAACATTCAGACTATTGAGATGTAATAAGAAGTACCTTTCAGTTTGTTTATCAAAGACATGGTTTCACAGTCTCCTAAATGATTGTTATTACTTATACATGTGTTCAAAATCCCCCAGTGGATGGCTTAGCCGCGAATCCGATTCGTCTAAGTTTCAAAAACAAAATCCTACCGAGTGAAGAGCAAGCCTCTCACTCGGGGGCTTAGCTGTGAATCCAATTCGCCTAAGTTTAAAAATCCTACCGAGTGAAGAGCAAGCCTCTCACTTGGGTGCTTAGCTGCAGTCTCGTACTCGCCTAAGTTTAAAAAATCCTACCGAGTGAAGAGCAATCCTCCCACTCGGGGGCTTAGGTGTAGTTCCGTACTTGCCTAAGTTTAAAAAACCTACCGAGTGAAGAGCAAGCCTCTCACTTGGGGGCTTAGCTACAGTCTCGTACTCGCCTAAGTTTA
>NC_041389.1:719868272-719873056 GCF_002162155.2 Triticum dicoccoides | reverse complement strand
TTAAAAAATCCTACCAAGTGGAGAGCAATCCTCCCACTCGGGGGCTTAGCTGCAGTTCTGTACTCGCCTAAGTTTAAAAAATCCTAGAAAGTGAAGAGAAATCCTCCCACTCAGGGGCTTAGCTGCAGTTCCGTACTCGCCTAAGTTTCCTAAAATCCTACCGAGTGGAGAGAAATCCTCCCACTCAGTGGCTTAGCTGTAGTCCCATACTCGCCTAAGTTAAAAATTGTCCCGATCCGCAAGGATGACGAGGTGCAGGTCGTGCACAACACCAAGTGCCCCTGGCCGCGACCCACTCGACGGAGCTGAGACACAAGTATGACGTCCGCTCCATCTCGATCCGCAAGGATGACGAGGTGCAGGTCATGCACAACACCAAGTGCCCTTGTCCACGACCACTCGACGGAGTTGCAACACAAGTATGATGTCCGCTCCGTCCCAATCCGCAAGGACGACGAGGTGCAGGTCGTGCACAGCACCAAGTGCCCCTGTCCACGATCCACTCGACAGAACTGTGACACGAGTATAACGTCCGCTCCATCCCGATTCGCAAGGACGACGAGGTACAAGTCATGGACGGCACCAAGTGCCCTTGTCCATGGTCCACTCGACAGAGCTGCATCACAGAGTCAGTAACAATTCATACTGAAGAATCAAGTCCCACTCAGAGTCAAGAGATTCAAAAACAACAATGTTCAGATAAATCTCAAAGTTCAGAACCACATATAAAAGTACTCAGGCATCAGGCCCGAAGGAGTTTAACGGTTACAAAACCACTCGGCATACTGAGGCAAATTTAATTGGGTCATAAAAAGTTTGTCCACTCCACAGGAGGAGGACTGGCAGGCTCGACGAACTCATCCAGGTCGATTCCATTTGCAATTAGAGTAGCGGCAGCAATGAAGGTCTCCATAAAAGACTGGAAGTCAAGTCTCTTGGTGTTGGCAACCTTGATAGCTGCTAACTTCTCTTCTTTGGCCTCCTTGCAATGGACGCGAACAAGAGACAGAGCTACGTCGGCCCCACATCGAGCAGATGATTCCTTCCATTCCTGCACTCGACCAGGGATCTCATTGAGTGAAGTCATCAAAGACTCGAGGTCATTTTGGAGCGTCTCCTTTGGCCAAAGTGTTGTGTCGATCCGAGACACCGCGCCCTTCAGTCGAGCGAGGTAGTCTGTAATGCTAGCAAGGCGGGATTCCAGTCGAAGCACGTTCATGGCAGCTTCATCCATGACAGGGGAATTGATGGGGTCCAAGCTTGTCTCGATTCGCCCAGTTTCTTCCTCAAAGTTTTGGCAGGATTCTACAACCACAAAGAACTAATGAGTTGACAGCTTTATGGTGAATCGATGATAGCAAAACAGTCGGACAAGGAAAGGTACCTTCAAGCATAAGGAACAATTTCTTGGCGAGTGCCCCCAGATAAGCCTCCAGGTCATTTCTCTTAGGACAAATGTCTTCAATCTTGTCGTCAAAGCTACTTTGTCCTTCTTCAGATGGGTCACTTCTCTATTAGCTTCGGCAATTGCAGTCTTCAGCTTAGCGTTGTCTTCCTCTAGTGCCCCGACTGAAGCCGTCTTCTTATCGGCGAGTGTTGTTTTCTCCTGAGCCTCCTTCTGCGCTGTGGCAAGATCAAGGTCCTTCTGTGCCAGAGCCTACCTCATTTTCTCTAAAAATATATATATACATACAAAAAACAAGCACTCGGTTCAGAGAGAAGAACGAGGAGATGACTTGAGAGACAACCCAATTCCAAAGTCGACAAGTTTTTACCTTCCATACCAGTTGTTTCGTCTTTGGCCTTCTTCAAGTTCTGCTTGGCCAACTCCAAGTCAAGATTGAGTTGTATCTGCTTCTTCTCGAATTCAACAAATTGGGAGATGAGCTCACAGGATTTCTGAAGTCAGTAAAAAGATATATCAGTGGACAGAATCAAATATTATTCGCTTCCATGTGAAAAGAATACTAAGATTACTACAGAATCAAACATTCAACAGTAGTCTCGGGGACTACACCCAGTGGGTGCACTTAGCGTGCCCCCACTGGTCCAGGTTCCACTCGACACGGTCCGTCGAGACTGAGTGGAAGAATGTAAAAAAGAGAGGCAACAGTTATTCTTAGACCACAACCGACTGTTCATAGTCGACCGCGGTCTCGGGGACTACACCCAGTGGGTGCACTCAGCGTGGCCCCACTGGTTTAGGTTTCACTCAACATGGTCCACCCAGACCGAGTGGAAGAACTGAAGAACAAGATATTTTTATCAAGACCCCCGCCGAATCACACATTCGACGGCGGCCTCGGGGACTACACCTAGTGGGTGCACTCTGCGTGCTCCCACTAGTCCAAAGTTACAATCGACACAACCTAGTCGACTCAATTGGAAAAACTACTCAGCACAAATTGAAACACCCAGTGGGTGTACAGATGCGAAGTGCAGACTGACAAATGGATGCACAATGAAAAGTTTTCGGGTAGCATATCCTAACAGAACAAGCGTCAAGCTAGGAGATCAGTCGGAAATCAACTAACCTGGACATTGGCTCGGAGAGCTGCACTGGCATCATAGGCATCTTGGCTAGTTTCATGCACCATCTTCACCCGCTCCATCATCAGGCCTGCTTGGCGTATAGCTTCCTTAGCAGCGCTTGCCTGATCCTCCGAAACATGATGGGTGACGAACAACGAAGACGGTAGTTCAGTCACGGCAGCTTGAGGATCCGAGGCGTGGTGTTGTACAGATGAAACATGGACTTGTGCAGTCGATGATGAAGGGCGTTCACTCGACACTGGAACGGCAAAAGTAACAGAAGCCCGGTTGAGGTCTCCAGACTGCTAAATCACTGGTTCCGTCGCCGGCGTCGACTGGGACATCTTGCTAGCTGGTGCCTTCCTGCTCGAAGTCCTGCCCCTCCTTCCCATGGGTCTCTGTGGCACATCTTCATCATCATCTGGAAGTTCGATAACATTGGGTGGAGCTGCAAGGCAATCAATTCCAAGAGCTCAGTCGACCGTCAAAAAGGCTGATAAAGTAAAGACAAGATGTCAAGAATTATACCCGCGCTTGAAGTGACCGCGTCTTCCATCTCCTCCTCATCATCATCTTGGTAAATAGAAGTCCCAGAGGTAGCACCACTACAAATTTCAGAATTCACTCGATTAAAACAGGAAAGTGAGTCGACCAAAGGTCCAGTCATGCAAAAACTAAGAGGTCGAGCACAATAATTACCTAGAAGCGATGGGGACGACCACTTTAATCTTGGGCAGGTCCTTCCATGGCCTTGACGGCGTGACTTTGGGCTGCTTTGGAGCTTTCTCAGTCGGCACAGGAGAAGATGTTCGAGTGCGCTTTGAGGTCTGTCCGGTCGGTGGAGTCGCTTTGCCACGAACACTTGCTCGGTCCTGCCTATGCTTGGAGCGTCTTTTCATGCGAGGTGGAGAGTCGACCTCCTCATCACTGCTCGAGTCTTCACTCTCCTCGTCTCCTCCTCCGTCAGAATGCCAGTCGCCGCTGTCACCCCCGCTCGCCTCTCCCTCCTGCTCCTGCTCTCTGTTGGGC
Organism: Triticum dicoccoides; assembly: GCF_002162155.2. Classification (NCBI taxonomy): domain Eukaryota; kingdom Viridiplantae; phylum Streptophyta; class Magnoliopsida; order Poales; family Poaceae; genus Triticum; species Triticum dicoccoides. The sequence goes on along the minus strand of NC_041389.1, from coordinate 719,869,495 downwards.
ATCAAATACATCTCAGTGTAGATCTGCAAGGCACAAAGTCTAGTCGATATCAATCGGTTTCGAGAACAAATATATGTCAGACAAAAAACACTCGCAAGAAAAGAGTCTTCGTTGGTGTTGTCGAGTGGAGGAACCCTCCTAGACCCCCTGGGGTTATCCTTGTTGCTAGTGATGCCCTGCAGCACTGGGCCACCATCCCCTCGTCAACTTCCTCCGGGCGGATCCGAGTGTTGTCATCAATACCCGAATACATCCACATTGGATGATCACGGGCTTCGAGTGGCTGAATGCGTCGACTAAGGAACACCTCTAGCAAGTCCATGCCAGTCACACCGTCGCGGACAAGTTGGACTACTCGCTCAACCAACATATTCACCTCCACTTTCTCACCTGGAGTCACTCTCAAGGGAGAAGGCTTCTCAACTCGCCCTATGGAAACTGGGGAAGGCCAGTCGACTGACCCATTGTCGGTTGGTCCTTACATAGAACCAGGTCGACTGCCACCCTCTGACTGAATCGGGAAGAATCATAGCAGGGAAAGTACTTTTATTCCTCATCTGGATCCCTAGACCTCCACACATCTGGGTCACGTGTGTCCTCTCATCACTCGGATTGGCCTTTTTTTACAGACTGAGAACCACAAGTGAAAATGTGTTTGAAGAGACCCCAGTGTGGTCGACAGCCCAGAAAGTTCTCACACATGGACACGTATGCTTATGTGATGGTGTTGGGAGAAAAGTGATGAAGTTGGGCTCAAAAAAAATTCAGAAAACCCCGGAAGAAAGGATGGGGAGGCAAAGAGAAACCGCGGTCGATGTGGGTCATGAGAAGGACACACTCACCCTCGTGCGGTCGTGGCTCGGTCTCGTCCTCCGGAAGCCGCCAAGAATCATGGGGAATCAATCCCCCCGTCAACCAGATCCTCCATATCTTCTCGCTGGATTGTTGACCGGATCTAGTCGCCCTGGATCCAGCCGGGCGGCAGGCTAGTTCTCGACGACGACCCTCCTCAGCTCGTCTTCTTCCCCTTCGCCTTCGCCGTCGCCTTCTTCGCACGCTCCAGAGCCGCCGTCTTGTCCTTCTCCATTGCAGCGGGTTGAGCTCGGGCTGGGTGGCGGTGCGGAGGGCGGAGGTGGATGCAGTGGAGAAGCAAAGGGAGAAGGAAGAAAATGGGACGCACTATGCAAAGACACCGGCCCAGATGCCTTATATGATCCTATTCC
>NC_041389.1:719866437-719867760 GCF_002162155.2 Triticum dicoccoides | reverse complement strand
GCTCCGAGGAGGGCGGCCAGAGTAGGACGCGGGGGCGGCGGACGGATCGGGTGATGACTGGGATTCGATCTAGTGTGAGCGTGTGAGTGTGAGTGAGGGGAGGGGTGGTGCGCGGGCCGGCGCGGGGGGAAACAGAGAGGTGGGCTTAGCAGCAGTGCGGGGTAGGCGGCCCAGCGCTATAGCTAAAGCTGCAACGGGGGCCCGAGAGCATGGCCCATTAGCAGTAGCACTGGCTGTGAAATCTAGCACTACTGCTAACGTGCACTTGTAGCGCTTGTGCTGGCCGGCGCTACTGCTAAATAGCAGTAGCGATGGGTATCTAACCAACACTACTGCTAAATGTCTACCTATAAGCATTTTCCTAGTAGTGGTAGCGGGGGATGGCTGGGGTTCTGGTGCACTCTATATAAGCCATCCCCCTCCTCTGGCACAAGGGTTCGCACCCCCTGTAACTTCACGCATAATCCAATCGATCAGCCTCCGGGCATCGAACGTAGGGCTGTTACTTCTTCCGAGAAGGGTCTGAACTCGTAAATCTTGCGTGCACAACTTCACTGTAGCTAGGATCTTGCCTCCTCATACCTACCCCCATTCTACTGTCAGACTTAGAACCACGACAGGCGGCAGTGGCCAACCTCCACAGCAGCGCCACGGCGGGCAGCAGCCTCCGCTGCCCTGGGCCGATGGCTACAACCCCTGGACGAGGGTTGTCCATGCTTATAGCCTTTCGGTGCCACAACCCGCCGCCTCGGGCATCCTCGGCCCCCGCATGGCTACGCATCAAGCCCTCCTGGCCGCGCCCCAAACGGGCGCACTTGGCGCCTACGGCGGTCCTCCCGCCCCGCCCGTCGCGTCCCCATACGGCACCCCCGCTGCTTACGGCGCCCCTTGCTATAGCGCGGGCTACGGCCAGCAGCCCTACCCCGGCGCTTGGGACCCGGCGCTCCTAGCGACACTCCAGCAGCCGCCACCCTACTCCAGTGGTGGCGGCGGTTGGTTCATGGACTCCGGCGCCACCGCCCACATGTTTGCTCACCCGGGTAACCTTTCCTCCGTCTATCCCACTTCCACTCCCTCCCGCATCATCATCAGCAACAGTGTTGGTCTTCCTATCTCTCACATTGGTTCTGCTCGTTTTCCCTCTAACACTAGACCTCTCTCTCTCTCTCTCTCTCTCTCTCTCTCTTAATAATGTCATTGTTTCTCCACATCTAATTCAGAACTTAGTTTCCATTTGTAATCTTTCTCGGGGTAATTCTGTAATTGTCCGCTCATGATCAATTTTTGATTCAAATTTGGATCTGGTTTACGTCCACGCAAACT
>NC_041389.1:719835894-719866193 GCF_002162155.2 Triticum dicoccoides | reverse complement strand
TCTCTCTCTCTCTCTCTCTCTCTCTCTCTCTCGCCCTTTCCCTAGCCCGCCCGTTGATGGCACAACGGGGAGAATGCCCATCCCCCATCCACACCCGCCACCTTTGGTCACGTCGCCCTCCTCACCACCATCCACTTTCGGCTGCTTGGATGCTGCTCAGGCCCTCCTCCACATTCACACACTTCACCCATGCGGCCGCCAACCTCGTGCTCTATAGCTGCCTCAACTTCTACTGGCCTGTCTATACGGGGAGGCGGGCGGGGCTCTTCACCGTCCATTGCTCGACCACGCCCACAAGGTCTTTGGTGGTTTTTCCACAAGGTCGCCGATTACTTTTTGTGCATGTCCCCAGTTTTCAATTATAAGCTTTTCTGGCGCCGCTTCTGGTTGGCGAGACTTGTGTTCAACCGTATTTGGGAGAAAGTGATGACGTTGATTATTATTTTGTATGCAAGAAGGATGCCTTTGCAAAGATTGGTTTCTCCTCTTATCATAAATGCATTAAAGCTGTTCGGATGCTTGCATATGGAATTCCTAGTGACCTTGTGGATGATTATGTCTGCATGAGTAACTCCATATGCATTGCATCATTGTACAAGTTTTGCAAGGCATTTGTTGTCTCTGAGATCGATACCCACCGCTACAACAAGGTACTCCGGTGTTCGAAAAGCTTGCACAAGGCAACTACGTAGAGTTCAACTTTGAGATCGATGCCCATCACTACAACAAGGTACAACAAGGGATACTACCTAGCTGATGGTATCCGAGAGGAGAGAAGAGGGTTAGGTTTGCCCAAGCACAAGAGAGTGCAAGAAAGGATGTGAAGCGTGCTCTGGTGTGCTTCAATCTCGATGGGCTATCGTTTGGTACCCTGCTAGAACATGGAGCACCAACAAAATGTGAGAAGTGATGACCACTTGTGTGATTGAGCAATTGACAGGCAACTCCAAAATGGTTTGGTTGAGCATACGTGGACTCATCTTGAAAACCAATAGATGTATCGACTCTTTTCTCTTTCAATGTATTATTGACAATTTAAATTTCATTTGGTTGTAAACTATATGATTTTTATTTGGTTGTAAACTATTATGATGTAATATTATGTCATTTATTTGGTTGTAACTTTGTGCAATGTTTCTTTTTAGTTAGATTTATATGCGAAAGTTGTGTGAATTTGGCCGCCTACCGGTCAGGTTTGTAGAAGTGCATGCTCTAGCCAATGCAACCAAAAAACCGATCTGATGGAAGAGACTAGGCAGCACATTATACGTCAACACTCCCCCTCACGTGTGGCTCCCTCAGGCCTAAATGTGGACCGAAAGTGGGCTGCAATTTAATTGCGCCGGCCTAAACATGGACCGAAAGTGGGCTGCAATTTAATTGCGCCGGCCGGGTCTTGAACTCAAGACCTCTTGGCTCTGATACCATGTAGAAGTGCATGCTCTAGCCAATGCAACCAAAAGACCGATCTGATGGAAGAGACTAGGAAGCACATTATACGTCAACAAGGTTGGCCAAATGCATGGGTCGACCAGTTGGTCGCTCTGTCCAGCAAAACGTGGAGGGTCGGACGCCGTCCTTACGGCCGACTCAAACGGTTAAAACCTGGACCAAATCCGCGTCAGTATGTGTAGTCGGCCGGGTGGAGTTGGCCTTGTATGCGTTGCAATTCCAATTAATCATTGAAGAAATGCAAAAAGGGGCGTGTGCTGAATCCTCTCCCCACCCAACCCAAGTCCATCTCTCTGCCTCTTATTAGTCTCAGTCTCATCCCGTTGCGGACTTCCAACGCAACTTGAGTGCGCGCAATTTCTAGCTAACCAGTTAGAGTTACTACCTCCTCGCAACTCCTCTCTCTCGGCTACACGTTTCATCAACCCCATGGCCTCCGACCGCCTCCGCGCCCTCCACGCCTTCGACAACACCAAGGCCGGCGTCAAGGGCCTTGTCGACGCCCGCGTGAGCGACGTCCCTCGCATCTTCCACCACCACCCCGACGCCCTCGCCCTGTTCACGGTCTCCACCCACGTCCCCATCCCGATCATCGACTTCTCCCGCCGCCGATCGGAGGTCGTCGCCGCGGTGAAGGTGGCGGCCGAGACGGTGGGCCTGTTCCAGGTGGTGAACCACGGGGTGCCGGAGGCGGCCATGAGGGACATGCTGGCGGCGGTGCGGCGCTTCCACGAGGAGCCTGTGGTTTCCAAGGCGCCCTACTACACGCGGGACGCGGCGAGGCGCGTTCGCTGCAATTGCAACACCGACCTCTTCCAGGCGCCCGCGGCTAGGTGGCGCGACACCCTCTACCTGGACGACCCGGACAAGGTGGCTGCGGAGGAGCCTCTCCCTCCGGCGTGCAGCAGCATCGTGCCGCGCTACACCCAGTTGATGCGGCAGCTGGGGCGCAACCTCTTCGAGCTGCTGTCGGAGGCCCTGGGGGTGCGGCGCGGCCACCTGGAGGAGGAGGCAGGCTGCATGGAGGCGATCACCATGTTCGCCCACTACTACCCGGCGTGCCCGCAGCCGGACCTCACGCTGGGCGCCGGGAAGCATTCTGACCCGAGCTTCGCCACCGTACTGCTCCAGGACCAAGTTGGTGGCCTCCAGGTGCTCGTGGAGGAGGGTGCGTCTGCCGCCTGGGTGGACGTGCCGACGGTGCCAGGGGCGCTGGTGGTGAACGTGGGAGACTTCCTCAAGCTGGTCTCCAACGGCCGGTTCCACAGCGTGTTGCACAGCGTCGTGGCCAAGGACGTCGGTCCCCGGATCTCGGTGGCCTGCTTCTTCCGGGCCAAGGGGGTGACGGTGTGCGCCCCAGTTCTGGTGGACGGGACGGGGAGTGGTTCACAGGCGCAGTGCAGGACGGTGACGGCGGAGGAGCTGCTGGGGTCGTCCAGGGCGCAGAACGGGCTGGCCAACCTGAGGCTCTAGCTCTCCTCCTGCCCTCTAGCTAGTTGCAGCAGTGGCGCCTCAGTCTGAGTGGCGCCCCTAATAACCTCTGTATTAATTAGTAAATCGGTGACTATTGTTGAATCGCCCCTAATAATAACCTAATGATATACGATGTTGTCCATGTCGATCCATCACACAGTCTGTTGGTTCTCAGCAAGTTTTGGCCTGTATGCAGGCATGTTTGCATCCCAGCTTGCCCGGCCGGGCAGGGGCAAATGCATGTGCAGATGCCAATGGTCGATGTTGGTCTAGTTCTGACCGGTGGTTTGGGTTGGGTAGCGATCGACGAATTGGACATCGACACCTGCTGGCTTGCAGGTATCTGCTACTAGTACCGATCGACAGCTAGACAACTAGCTAGTACTACTATATCTGTGAGCCACAGGTACCACGCATGAATGGTGGATGCATGCATAATTGTTGATTGAGGTATTCATTCATTCATCCAACATAGTTGGTGGAGTGCTATACAGCTGCGTACTTTAGTTACAGTAAGAGCAAGTATAATATGATGATGTTAACCGGAAATGCACTTTGGCACATGGAAGCATATGCTCCTGCTGTTGGAAAAACATTTGAAGTGTCCAAAAATCCCAAACAAAAATTTGGCGTGTACATCTCGATATTCTATGTGGGATGTGGGCACGCCAAGTATCAATTTTATAGTTTCCAATCACATGTTCAAATTTCAAGTTCCATTAAATCACTGCACGTAAAGATTAATAGAAAACTCATGTAAAAGTTCTTGGTATGTGTGTTTGTGTATTAGACATGACACTTCAGACATGACAAAAATAAGATTTTATCTCAAAATTAGAACACCTGTTATGCGGAGCATTAGGGCCAAATAAGATCGACTGAGACCATTAGGGTTAGCCCGTGGTTGTACCTTGCACTAGTAGAAAAGGGGGCATCAGTCCCGGTTTGTAAGGGCCTTTAGTCCCGGTTCTTGAACCGGGACTAAAGGGTCGTTATTAATGCCTCCCCCTTTAGTTCCGGTTCAAACTGGAACCGGGACTAAAGGTCGCGGCCACGTGGAGCTCCACCTTTAGTCCCGGTTGGTAACACAAACCGGGACTAAAGGAAATTTTATGATTTTTTTTGAATTTTTTTGAATTTTTTTTTGAATTTTTTTTTGAATTTTTTTTGATTTTTTTTTCAAATTTCTGAATTATTTTAACCTCTAATCTCTAACCACCACCCCTCATCACTGCTCAATTTATCCTCTAATCTCTAATCACCCCATCATTCCTAATCATCTAACTTCTCGAACGGTCACCCATCCTCCCACTCCCCCAGCATGAGCACGCTTAACTTCCGGGTTCTATTCTCCCTCGTTTCCAAGTCTGCACTTGTTGTTTTCCTCACAATAGTAAGATGTCAATCCTATTAACCCTCAGGAATTTTGCGTGAGCATTAAGTGACACATTTCACTGTTTGAGTTTGAAACTATTGTTTTAAAAAACAATAATTATTTAGTAACACTAATATTTCTTGAATAATTAGTTTGGCCATTGTTTGACCATAGTTTGACCACAGTTTGACCAGATTGGACCAAAATTCAAAATAACTGAAATAATTATTTAGTAACACTAATATTCTAGAATAATTAGTTTGACCACAGTTTGAATTTTTTTTGATTTTTTCCACTCTAGATCTTAAAAGCCCCGTAACTTTTGTTCTGTTAGGTTTTTGAGGATTTTGAAAATGTTTAACGGGGTTCCCCCGATTAAATTTGGATGTAACTTTTCGAGTAGATGATTTTTCATATAAAAAACTTTTTCATCCGAGTCAGTATGCAAAAGTTATGCCCATTTTACTAAATTCTAGAGAGATTTTGCAAATAAAGTCGAAATTCACATTTGCAAATTTTCCCAACAACTAGACCACATATCACATGGGAAACTTATTTTTTTTATTTTTTTGACATTTTCATCATTTTCTTTTATTTTTTTAAACTGAAAAGGCGATCCAGGGAGGGGGGGGGGGGTGGAGTTTGAAAATGTGACCTTTAGTACCGGTTCGTGCCATGAATCGGTACTAATGCCTCAAACCCCATTAGTACCGTTTGGTGGCTCGAACCGGGACTAAAGGTCTAACCTTTAGTCCCGGTTGGTGCCACGAACCGGTACTAATGAGCATCGCACCCTTTAGTTCCGGTTCGTGGCACCAATCGGGACTAAAAGGTCCAGACGAACCGGGACAAATGGCCCACGTGGCCCCTGGGCGCACGAACCGGGACTAATGCCCCCATTAGTTCCGGTTCTAGACTGAACCGGGACTAATGGGCTAACCCAGGGTGGACCAAAGCCCTCTTTTCTACTAGTGTTGGCATCTCCAACAATAAGGGAATGGTCTGGGAAGAATTACAAAATGAGTGACATAGATGGTAGCAAGAAGCCGCCGACACAACCCTACGGGGGTCGTCGGTCTTCTGAGCCCAGTTGTCGCCCTTTTATGATTAGTTGCTAGGAGATGGGTCTTTTTATTTACGTGTGTATGCTTGGCCAGAGGGGCATGGCATCCTTCTTCCTTTCAACGAGTTTTGCAAGTCTCATGCGTTCCCTTGTAGCGTGTGCCGGACGGTTTTGTGATGTCCGCCCGGACTTGGTGCAGCACTGCGGCTGCACGAACCAGAACATTTTGTCTTTCTTTTATTGTCGCCGCATCAAGAGATGATGGGGTGGGTTGCACAGATCCGGGTGAAAATCTTGCAAAGACCTTGTCAATGCTGGTAGCAACATCATCTGTGGATCGGATGTCGCTTTTCTCCTTAATGGTTCCGTCGAGGATCCTGTTGCAACCCCATAGCTCGTGTCACGAGACTCCGGGTAAAATCCTTAGACCAGGCATTGCCGGATTGGATGATGGTGTTGGCTTCCATCACTTTCTCATTGGAGACGTCATTTGTGGAGTTATTGTGGACAGTTGTCGACATGCGGCCGGCTGAATGGCGAGTCTGGATTCGTGGCCTTCGGGCGCATGTCTTCCGTAGTTGGTGGTGGTGGGCGTGCTTTGCTGATACGGGACATGCTATTTTTTGCGGCAACATTTGACAAATGCTTTCAATTCTTGCAAATTTTCATCACGAAATAACATTCATGGAGGTCGCGAAAAAAAATAAGCACTCTAGAAATAGCTTTTTTGGAGCATCAATTTTTTTTTACCACGACTTACATGAATGTCATTTTATGATAAAATTTTGCAAACATTTTGAAACATTTGACAAATGTTGCCACAAACAAATTTCAGAATTTTTTCCATTTTTCTTATTTTACTGTTCACTCGAGCTCATATGAGCTCAAGCTCAGTTTATCCATTGCCAGGGTAAGGAACCTATACATTAGATATAGCTTGGTCTGATTGACACGTAACGGAACGTACAACTAGAATGGTATGCAGTGACATGCATGGTCCCATCATGCAAACTAGAAAGGTTGCTGTCCCTAACTTTAGGCATCTCTTGTTTTCTTTTCATTAATAAATAGTTTGTATTGCTTACTGAAAAAGAAAAGCGAGCTCATCTCGCGGCCAAGTGCGCACGAGTTCTTTGACCACATGACGACAGTGTGTGGCAATATGTACTACCTTGGAGACATTCAAGTGAACAGCCAAAGAAAGAGCCCTGCTACAAGCAACTGCTTCAAGCGTACCACACTCTGTGAGACCATGAATCACCACTACGGACGGATGCGCTTAAGAAAGATCCGTCCAAGCTTCTTATTTTTTAAAGAAAGATAACCCCCGACCTTTGCATCTGAGTAAAATCTCAAGACTTGTTCAAATCAAAAATTCCTTCGATCACAAGAGGGAAAGGGAGTGGATCAATCTTCTGATTGAAGAAACTCTCAAGAACTCTCACAAACGCTTCCGGAATCTAGGATTTGGTGTGGAAGAGTGAGAGGGGCACTACTAAGGGTTCTTGGGACATTTAGAATGGAGCGGTCAACCCTTTACCGAATTGGTAGAGGGGTATATATTGGGAGCACAAATATGACCATTAGAAAAGGTTGTGTTGTTAAGTGTCGGACGCCCGGTGGGTTACCAGATATCTGCTGGCAAACTAAGCAGCGGACATCCGGTAAAACTATCAGATGTCCGGTGGCTGTAGTATGCCAATGAGTGTTATGCATGTGAACAACGGCTAAGTCCCCCCCCTTTACCGGACATCTTGTACATACCGGATATCTAGTGTCCCGAGAGGCACCGGAAATCTGGCAAGTACCGGAAATCCATCAAAATGGTACTGGATGAAGTGCACCGGATTTCAAGTAGGGACCGGAAATCCGTCTGATTGGCTCTGTTGAGGTCACACCGGATTTCCGGACGCGACCGATCATCCAGCGGAAAGGAAGTGATCGTACATCCGGAGAATGGAGGACGCCCGTCGGTTTGGCTCTGAATCGGTGCACCAGAATTTCGGTGAGGACCAAAATTCCGTCAGCTTGGCTCTGTGATAGATATACTGAATTTCTAGTAAGTGCCGCACATCCGGTTGGTAGTGTGTGACCGGACGTCCGGTAACCACCGAACATTTGGTGAACCAGAGACCAAATGGGTTTCTTGATACCTAAGTAATGAGTCTATTTGGAGAATATCTCGGGGATGCTTCCAGGGAATCTGTATGATATGGGAATGGTGCGAATGAAGGGCAATTGAAGAAACCGTGGGTTCTGAGCAAATCTTTCATGAATCCCGATGATCGCCTCTTAATAGTGTTGGATCCCTATAGTCAAGAACAAACTGTGGTACATAGTCTACTCCTGGCCGAGTAAGGAAAGTATAGATGCACGCATTGCGATGTGATGTAGACTATGGTGGACATGATAACAACCAATTCGTTTCATTTCTAATCCAGCCGAGGGCAAACAATAGGTTCTGATGTCCGCCAAAAAGAAGTTGACACGTAAAATAAGGTTCTGATGTGATGTAGCACTACAAAGCCAAGTGTTAACTTCCGGCTCCTAATTGGGTGCATGGGAGTACATGCTAATCACAATTGAAATAGTTTAATCCATTTTACGATGAAATTTTGCAAGCATTTACAACATTTGACAAATGTTGCCAAAACAGAACTTTTTGAATTTATTATCTTTTTGTATTTTATTGTTCACTCGAGCTCATATGAACTCGTTTATCCATTTCCAGGATAAGGAACCTATACAGTAGATATAGCTTGGTCTGATTGACACGCAAGGTAACGCAACAACTAGAAAGGTATGTAGAGGCATGCATGGTCCCATCCTGCACAACTAGAAAGCTTGCTGTCCCTAACTTTTGGCATCTCTTCCCGTAGGAAAAAGAAAAGGAGGTAATAGCACCAGGAGTCCCACAACTTGTCCTGAATGTGACGATTTGGTCCAAAACTTGCAAAAGCCAGCTATTGAGTCCCACAACTTGCACCCAATGTGCAAATCTAGTCCTAGCCAATCGTAGCACGACAAGTGGTGCCTAGTCAGCACAGCCGGTCAGCCCAGCACACTTTGCATTTAGCCCCCTGTACTTAGGTATTATTAACCCGCACTACACCGCACTTTTCACCTGAATTTATTGGGTCTCCCTCCCCTGGCCCAATCATTCGTCGCTCTCTCCCCCCTGTCCGTGACCGGCCGACAGGGCGCTCGCATGAGCCATGTCCTCGTCGCCGGACTACATGGCGGTGTGCCGCCGCCTACCGCGCACCAAGTTCGGTTGTTCGCTGTCAACCCTCCGGATTATGATTAGTCCTCTCTGCTCTATTCCTCCTCTCTGCTCTGTTCCTCCTCTCTGTGCTCAATGTCAACCCTCTCGGTCGGTGTTCTCCTCCCCATTGGATCGCCCAGTTTTGAGCTCGTTTCAGCCCCATTGGTTGGTAGTTTGTGGTTGTAGTGCTTCCCGCGACGTCATACTGGTTATTGGGTAGTCGATTGTACCCTAGGGTTTTGGGTGAAGTTGGTGATTTAGTCAAGAACCTAGGGTTCTTGTTTAGAATCTTTTTCTGCCATACTTTAGGTTTATGGCTAGTACGTACATACTGTTTTGCAAATACACTTGCCAATTTGGCCTATGGTTTGTGCTTAGGGGGCAGCATTTGCACTGTAAAAAATGTAAACTTTGTCTGCCCAATGTAGGCCAGTGCTTGAGGTAAGTAGTGGATTAATACTTAGTTTGTACATTAGGCATGCTGAATCATTAGTTTGTTACTGCTTTTGTTGAGTTAATTTGCAAGGTGTAGTTAACTGAATTTATTCTGTTAACTGAATTCAGTTGCAAGTTATAGTTAACTGAAAAAGTTCAGTTAACTCAGTGCTCTTACAGTTAACTGTATTTATTCAGTTAAATGTATTTATTCAGTTATTTTTATTGATGATTGTGCTTACATTCTGCACTATGTTGTTGTAGTTTGTGATTCAGCAATGGGACTCAGTGTGGACACCCCTTTCTTCACATTAGAACTGGAGCATGGTGGGATGTTCTGTGGACCAATAAATAACATGGAGTACTATAATCCTTCAGTGGAGGTGCTTGACTATGTTGATGCTGGCACATTCTCATATGCAGTCATTGAAGAGCACCTGCTTTGGTTGGGATATTCTATCAATGAGCAAATCATTTATTGGTGCATGCCTGACAAAACAATTTCAGATGGTCTGCTCAGAATCAGAGGTGATGAGGATGTGCAGCAAATGATAAGAGCCAGTGCTCAGCATAAGGTGCTTTCAATCATGGTTGATCATGCAGATTTCATCAGTAATTTTAGGCAAGACTTGATATGTACAGTGGGAGCAGTAGAGAATCCTGTGAGAGTGGTAAACCCAAATGTTGTTGCAGCCAGTGCAGCTAGTTCTCACAATATCATTTCAGTCAATGCTGAAGATCCAATTTTGAAGTTTGCAACACATGAGACAGAAGCAGACAATTAGCTGGTTAATGTTGCGGAAGAAGAGCTTTTGCTGACTGATGTTGCACAAAGAGAGCACTTGTTGACAGATGCTGCACAAGGAGAGCAGTTGCTGAATAATGTTGCACAAGGAGAGTAGTTGATTTTTGATGTTGTAGTAGCAGATGAGTTGCTGACTGATTTTGCTGAAGAAGATCACTAGGTGACTGATGTTGCAGAAGATGTAGTGCTTTCAGATTAAGATTTCAGTGACAGTGATTATGACATAGATGATGAAGATGATGATCTTTACGAAGAGAACATTGACTTTAATGTTGATGAAGTTGAGCAAGAGGAGGAAGAGGTGGAACCTGAGTATGAACTTGATGATGAAGATTTGAATGTGTCAAGAGAAGAAGAAGAGCAACTGATGTACAAGTTCAAATCTTTCAATTCCAAGGTGGACATGAAAAAACCCTGTATTTAAAGTAGGGATGGTCTTTGCTGATGTGGTTGAGCTGAGGAAAGCTATTACTTCATATTCAATAAAAAACAGAGTGCAGATCAAAAAGTTGAAAAATAACAAGATCAGATTTCATGCAGTTTGTCAGAGTGATTGTCCATGGCTGCTTAAGGCTGGCAATGACAACATGATAGGCGGATTTGTCATTAAGGCCTACTATGTGATCATATGTGTCAGAAGAAGTGGAGGCTGAAGGACATGACAGCTAAATTCCTTTGCAACTATTTCATAGAAGAATTCAGAGATGACCAGAAGATGTCACTTGGAACGTTTTGAAGGAAAATAACAAAGGAGTTTAATTGCACCCCTAATAGATGGAAGTTAGCTAGGGCTAGGACAGCAACACTGAAGGAGATTCATGGTGATGAAGAAGAGCAATTCAGTAGACTATGAGATTATGGACATGAATTAAGACAGAAGAACCCTGGCTCAACTTTTTTGCTAACAACTGGAGTGGTCAGAGATACAAAATATCCAATGGGCAGAAAATGTTTGAAAACACTGTATTGGTCATATGATGCCTGTAAGAGAGGATGGCTTAAGGGCTGCAGGCCTATTATCTTCATAGATGCTTGACAACGAGGTCTCGCGCTCGGAGCTCCAAGATATAGGCCGGTGGTTCCCCAGCGTCGACATGCTTACGAACCACGCGCGGGACCTCATCAACGCGATGACCGACGATGAGAAGAGGCACGCTCTCGTGGATGGCCCAGGTACCCCTCTGGCCAACATCCTCCGCTTCGCAATGGAGGAAACATGCTCCGACGATCTGAGGCAGTGTGCGCATTGGCGGATGTACAGGTCCACCACCACGCCGCAGCCGTAGCCGGATCCGAAGCGCGTGTGGTCCAGGATGCAGCGCGTGTGGTCCAGGATGCAGCGCGTCCAGGACATGGTTTTGGCCCTGCCTGCGCCGGCGCCCCTCGTCCACATCGACGACGACGACGTCTCTCTGTCCTCCGACTCGGAGTACTGCAAGGTGGACTCCGACAACGACTCAGGCTACAGAGGAGATTCGGACTCCTCTGACTCGTATGCCTCGTCTGACATAGTCGAGGTGTCGGTCGTTGTCCTATCAGATGACGAATAAGAGGCGGAAGAGGACGAGATCCAAATGGTTGCGCCAGTCCACAACGCCAGGGAGGGCGACAAAGACCTCCCGATTGATGTGGAGGTGCTCCCAGATGTGCCTGACATCGTCAAGCAGGAGCTAGTGGAGGAGGAGCCCAAGCAGGACGCGGCGGTGGAGCCGGCAAGGATCGGCAACAAGAGATCTTCTGCAATGGAGGTGCGCCGCTCCGAGCGTCTCAAGCGACTGGAGATGTGAAGAACAACTGAAGAATGAAGTGAAGAAGGAGTGAAGAAGAAGGTCAAGTAGTTAGGTATGCTGCTTATAAGTTCAGCATATAAGTTAGTGCTATTTTGCGTTTAGTTAAGTTAGGTGTGCTGCTTACAAGTTCAGCACATAAGTTATTTGTCATCTGTTGTGGGAACTGCTGCAAAGTTATGCTTGATCTGCTGCAATGTTTGCTGAACTTATGCTATGATGATTAAATGATGCTATGCTGCAATGCTGCTATGCTTGCTATTTTGTTCTGTTAATTTTGGTTACAATGCTGCTGCTGCTGTGTTTGCCATGCTGCTGCTGCTGTGTATGGCATGTTGTTGCTGCTGCTGTGTTTGCATTGCTGCTGTAGGTTTAACTCTATTTAGTTAACTGAAACAAATTCAGATAACTACACTTATGTTAAGTCATAATCTTAACTGAATTTGCAATTCACTGAATCTTCAGTGAACTGGATATTCAGATAACTGAATATTAAATTAGCTGAATCTTCAGTAACATAAACATGCAACTAACTGGATCTTAGGTTTATCTTAGGGTTATCTTAGGTTATCTTAGGGGTTATCTTCAATGCACTCACACTGTCTTCAGGTGTGCAAATGTAATTAACTAAAAGTACTTAATCTCAACTAGTTAAACACATCTTCAGTTTAACACATGTTAACTGAAACAAATACAGTTAACTCATCTTCAGTTTAACACATGTTAACTGAAACAAATACAGTTAACTCATCTTCAGTTAAACTCATAATCCATGTAACTGCAAATTTAGTTAATTGAATCTTCAGTTACACTGTCAAAAATTCAACCAAGTTAACTGAATCTTCAGTTAACTGAAACTTCAAATTAAGACAAATTAAGAGCAGTCATACATATAGGAATACAACTTCAGTGCCATGGAAATAAGTTAACTTAGAGCAGTCATACATATTAAGTGCCATGGAAATTAACCAAGTTCACTACAGGAATACAACTAATTAAAAGATCCATCTTAAGGTAGCATTACGCCAGCAATGAATTACTCAAATTCATCTAAGATCTCCTTCAACCTCCTTATCTTGCTCTTGTTCTCCTCCTTGTGCCTGAATAAATCACCAATCGTGTACTCAAGTTTCTTCTTCTCCTTCTTCAGGACACCCCTCTGTGACACAACTTTGTCCAACTCTTCCTTCATGTTGTCCATCTGTTCCTTCATGCTGTCCATCTGTTGCTTCATCTCATCCCTCTCTTTCTCTGCCTTAGACCTCACAACCTGATGAATGGTAGTGCTAGATTTATCAGATAGCTTCTTCTTCTCAAGTCTTGCTTCAGGTCAGAAATAGAAAGTCTTGCATTGCCCAATTCAGTAATTGCCTGCTCCTTGTCAGCCACCATCTTAGCAAAATCTAGTTTAAAAAACCTCAGATCCTTTTCCATCTTTTCCTTCTCTTTCACAACCCTAAAATTCTCTTCAGCATTAACTACATTTTCCCTGAGCCTTAGCTTGTTCTCATCTTGATACATGCCCCAAACCCTGGCTAAACTCATCTTCAGAGTGGCAGGCCATTCAGGGTCAATGCACTCCACAAAGTTGCATTTAGGTATTTCCTACAAAATAAGAAAGAAAACATTTTTAGATAAATGGCAAAGCTTGGAGCTCTATTGATCTATTATTACAGCACTATCTCAATTCTTAGTATAACCAAAACTTCTGCAACTGAAAATTTCAGTTAACTAAATGTTGTTTTCGTCAGTGAACTGATTTTCCTCAATAAACTATATTGCTGCACTCATCAACAGTTAAATGCCACACTATAAGATTATGCACATGATAGTAAGATGACACATTACAAATTTGCTGGCCTTAACTATAGATCTACTAACCTTTTGTGCACAAGCGAGATACCTCCTTCCACTGTCAACTGATTCAAAAGAAACAAACTTCTCACAGACACACTGGTGTTCACATCTAGCTACAAGATCTGGAGCTCGACCTGTCCATTTAGAGCAGAAAATGGTGGCAGCAGCAGGAGGCTAGAAAATACTCTTGTCAGCAAAATTCCCCATTGCTAACCCTAAATGCCACTGAGTATGTATGTTATGTACTGGAGCTAACCTCACTTGTGACATAGTACCCGTCGGACGAAGAGCTGGATCCTTCACTCCAAGACACCATGGTGGCGAGCTGGACGGACGACGGCGGCGAGCTGGACGGCAGCGACGAGCTGGAGAGCAGGGGAGCGCCGACAGCAGAGAGATGTGAATGAGTGGAGTGGGCTGAGTAGAATATTACAGGCATGTACCCAGGCAGCTAAACTAAGGTGGTGTAGTGCAAGTTCATTAGTGAATAGCCCAGGGGCTAAATGCAAAGTGTGTTGGGCTGACCGGCTGTGCTAACTAGGCGCCACTTGTCGTGCTACGATTGGCTAGGACTAGATTTGCACATTGGGTGCAAGTTGTGGGACTCAATAGTTGGCTTTTGCAATTTTTGGACCAAATCATCACATCCAGTGCAAGTTCTGGGACTGTTGGTGCTATTACCTCAAAGAAAAAGCTAGCAAGCTCATCTCGCGGCCAAGTGCGCACGAGTTTTTTTCTTGAATGTTTTTGACCACATGACGACAGTGCGTGGAAATATGTACTACCTTGGAGGAAATCAAGTCAAAAGCCAAAGAAAGAGCCTCGCTACATGCAACTGCTTCAAGCCTAGCAGCCTCTCTGAGGCCATCAATCACCACAACGGACGGAGGCGCCTAAGAAAGAGCATTCCCATCCAAGCTTTTATTTAAAGAAAAAAGAAGGATGACCCGGCCTCTGCATCTGGGGAAAAGCTCATGACTTGCTCAAATAAAAAATTCGTTCGGTCGGAAGAGGGGAAGGGATTGGATCAATCTTCTGATTGTAGCAACTCTCAAGAACTCTCACAAACGCTTCGGGAATCTAGGATTTGGTGCGGAAGAGTGAGAGGGGCACTTCTAGGGTTCTTGTGATATTTAGAATGGAGTGGTCAACCCTCTACTGAATTGGTAGAGGGGTATATATTGGGAGCGCAAATATGGCCGTTGGAGAGTGTTGTGTTGTTAAGGGTCGGAAGTCCGGTGGGGTACTGGACATCCGGTAAAACAATCAAATGTTCGATGGCTGTAGTATACCAGTGAGTGTTATGTGTGTGAACAACGGCTATGCTCCCCGTTTACCGGACGTCTTGTACATACCGGATATCTAGTGTCCCGAGAGGCACCGGAAATCTGGCGAGTAGCAGAAATCCAGACAAATTGTACTGGATGAAGTGCATCGGATTGCCAGTAAGGACCGAAAATCCGTCTGATAGGCTCGTTGAGGTTACACCGGATTTCCAAACGCGGCCAATCATCCAGTGCAAAGGAAGTGATTATACATCCGGAGAATGGCGGACGTCCACTCCATCAGTTTGCCTCTGGATTAGTGCATCGGAATTTCGGTGAGGACCGGAGTTCCATCAGTTTCTGGTAAGTGTCGGACATCCAGTAGACAGTGTGTGACCGGATGTCCGGTTACCACCGGACATTCGGTGAACCAGAGACCAAATGGGTCTCTTGATGCCTAAGTAATGAGTCTATTTGGAGAATATTTCATGGATGGTTTGAGGGAATGTGTGTGACATAGGAATAATGCGAGTGAAGGGAAATTGAAGAAACCATTGGTTTTGAGCAAATCTTTCATGAGTCCCGATGATCCCCTCTTAATAGTGTTGTATCCCTATAGTCAAGAACAAACCAAAAATCCTAAGCTATTTATCTTTATTTCTTTGTTCTTGAGCAATATACAAACACGTAGTCCACTATGCACACGCACATTGTTCCAGAGGGACATAAACCATGATTAGTCCCCTGTTTGTATATTGTCATCAACATCAAAATATGATTAAGGGTGTGATCGCACTTTCACCAATCAGTCTTTATCACATTGCCATTTGAGCAGACAAGGGTCAGTATCATGGAATAAGCACATTACAATGATTTCACATTGAAACGCATTTAATCGCACATTGAAGTATCTACATTGCTACGATCAAGGTCTATCTACGAAGGATAGAACGCATACTCACATCGCTATGAGCAGCACCGGTGTATCTATCAAGAATACCCTGGAAGTTGAGGTTTCTATGGTCAGTACCTATCTATGAAGCATCGCAAGGTACACCTACACTGGTATGATCAATGACTATCTATGAAGCATACCCAAGCACAAGTTAATTGCTCTGACCAATGCATATCTATGAAGCATGTCAAGTACATTGTTGAATATGATCGAACTAGAGTAGAGGTACACCCTCACATTATGAAATATTTTGTACATTACTATAGGACAAATCATTCTCTGCAGTAAAAATACCATTTGAACAATCTATTAACAATAATCAACAAGTTGCTCTGATCTCAACACTCTAGGGGCATTTCTACTTTTTCACCAGCCCATAGTCATTTTCAGAACTACATTGTTAAACACAAGTAACCTTAACTGCAGAAGCTTCCTCAGCACGGCAGCTTTGCCATCACAGTCCATAACTGGTTCTATTGAAGCTAAAGCCGAACAAACAAGACCTTATTCCTTGTTTGACATGAAAAAAAACAATAAACGCAGGCGTGCCAGTGTACATAGTACACAAAGAAAAGACATAGGAAAATATGTATTTTATTAATCTCGTGTCGAGAAACAAAATTACAAAGTCCCCACTAAGGAGGCGCTTCGTGGCCTGCTGGCGCGGCCAAAATGACTTCGGCGATGTGAGGTTCTGGTTCACGGGGCCTCGGAAAACTCCCGCTTAATTACGTCCGCGAGTCAAGCTCACGAACCACCCCCGATTAAGCTGCTGCAATGGTCGTCATCTTCATGTCACGTCTTCTCCGTGGTGATGTGTTGATGAAGTGGAAGGGGGGGGGGGCGGTACGCCCATCGCTCCAGCTATGCTTAGTCGTATCCCTCCGCCGTGTCGAAGTCCGATGATGAAGATGTGGGCGGCCTTCGCCTCGCCGGTGCCCGGCCTAGTGATGTCCGCCTTGTCGGTGTCGGACTGGATGACTTGACATTGCCTCGTCGACATATCAAGTGGTAGTTTGCTTCATCGGAGAAAGACATGTCGCTGGAGTATAGCTTTGCCTTGCCAGCGATGGAACGATGATGTGAATGTGTGTCGGTGTGGACGTTGGAGACTTGGAGTAGACTTGGGCGGTATTGCCCACTCGACAAACATGTCGACATAGCAATGGCTTGATCGAGCCGGTAGTCGGTTCAGACAATGCCCAACGATGGGCCGTGTCAGCAGAAATGTAGATGGCGCCCCGCCTTGGGCAAGCCCCCGTGTCAGGCGGCGTGGACGGCCACCCGCCGTGGGTGACCTCCACGGTGGTGGAGTGTAGATCAAACCCAGCACGGGCCAAGCTCTGTGCCAATGGTGGTGTAGGAGGGGTGGAGCGCTAGCTTTCGCCGAGTTGAACGACGAATGTCGCCCAGTCCCGGCAAGCCCATGGCACCTCCATGGGCCGGCGAGACGAAGGCGAGTAAGGCCTCACGATACGGAAGAGCCTTGCCGGGCGCCACCGATGGTGTAGGCAGAAAAGGGCGGCGCAATAGATTGCACGGAGTCGAACGACGCGTGTCGCCATGTCCCAGAATGAGGGAGTCGCCGGGGGTTGCACACGAATGGCAGTCGTGCACGTCATCATCGGTGATGAGTTCGACACGAAGGAATCGCCGCGGGTTGCGCACGAGCGGCAACTTGGCGCGTCGTCGCCAGTGGAGAGTCTGACACGAAGGGATCGCCAGGGGTTGCACACAAATGGCAACCCCGGCGCGTCGTTGTCGGTGATGAGTCCGGCACAAAGGGATCGCCGCGGGTTGCGCACCAAGGGCAACCCCGGCGCGTCGTTGTCGGTGGTGAGTCCGGCAGGAAGGGATTGCTGGGGGCTCCATACCTGGCGTGTCGTCGCCGGTGGTGTGTCCGGCAGAAAGGGGTCGCCGAGGGCAGCACACGAACCGCAACCCCGGCGCGTCGTTGTCGGTGATGAGTCCGGCACGAAGGGATCGCCACGGGTTGCGCACCAACGGCAACCCCGGCGCGTCGTTGTCGGTGGTGAGTCCAGCAGGAAGGAATCGCTGGGGGCTCCATACCCCACGTGTCGCCGCCGGTGGTGTGTCCGGCAGAAAGGGATCGCCGGGGGCAGCACACGAACCGCAACCCCGACGCGTCATCGCCGGTGGTGCGTCCGGCATGAATGGGTCCACGGGGGCTCCATACCCAGAGCGTCGTCGCTGATGGTCCGGCGTTAAGGACCGTCGGGGGCTCCACACGAAACGGCAACCCCGGTGCGTCGTCCCCGGTGATGGATCCGGCGTGAACGATCGCCGGCCGGGGGCTACACACAAAAAGGTAACCCGTCGCGTCGTCGCCGGTGGTGAGTCCGATGTGAGGGACCGGCGGGGGCTGCACATGAAACGGTAACCCGTCGCGTCGTCGCCGGTGATGGGTCCGGCGTAAGGGTTCACCGGGGGCTACGCACGAAACGGCAACCCGGCACGTAGTCGCCGGTGATGGGTCCGGCCTCAGGGATCGCCGTGCTCCGAGATGCATGTGAGACACATGAAGAGCCATGCGTTAATTAAAAGAAGTTCTCACCTTGGATCTGTAGATGGGAAGACGCCAATTAATGGCCTCGTGTCGTAGTGCAGGTCGTGCATGGTGGTTGCCGACGCCGGTAGGACGCATGGCGTACGGCCCGCCCGGCCGTGTCGCTGCACGCCACAGCCCACACGCACTGCCGTCGGACAAGGCCGTGCGTGCTGCCTCGTCGCCGTCACCGGCGTATCTTGACGCATTCAGCGCCACATCTGGCGCGGCGCCGACGCGAGCACGTCCTCCCTGCCACCTCCGGGCTGGGTTCCTCCGTGTCCATCCGTGCGCATGCGCCGCCAGCACCGGGCAGTGCGCGCGTGGCCTCTTCCTTCTCTCTGCCTCCTTGTGGGCTAGATGCTTTGGTATTTATAGGCAGCTGGAGAAGGTAGGGCCCTGGGCCAGCCGCCGTCATCGTTCCGATATTTGTGGACGGGATATAGATGGTGATCGGTTTAAGATGATCACGCTGGTACTTTTTTGAAGGCTTCGTCCAAGTCAATCGGCTCCTTGATCAACAAGGCTGCAAAACAAAGCACAAGCAATTTTTTTTTAAACAGGCAAAAGATTTGCTACTTTCATTTATTAAGCAGAAGAGAGTTGCCCGGCTAATTAACGGAAACCCGGACGAAAACCGTTACAACACACGCCCTCCGGAAGGCAAATATTTGTGTACTTGGGTTGGGTCGCTTGTACATGTTTGCAACAGGAATCGTGATCGAGCGGCCAAGTCTAAGCTTAAGCCAATCTCTTGTATATATGTGTACGTATCCAAACACGGCCGCAATGCAGTCAGACTCGCATCATGTGATGATATACAGGTATGCACGAGATAAGATCGGCGATGCAAGTGTACGGGTACATACATGTACGCCGGCGGTTCAGCACGGGTATTGGGTCACGTATAGACCTGGCCTCCAGTGCGTACAAGTACCAGTGCATACGTCCTGGCCATGCACGTACGTGCACATGCACTAGGGTATGCATGTAGGGCCATGCATAGTTTCAGGACTAAACACACCCATGAGGAGGTTGTGTACTTAGGAAATTCATTCATTTCCATGAATTTTCTTGTTAAATTACGTACAAAAGTACATCAAACATTCCTCTTGGCCAAAGCTTGGTCTTGGGCACATTGCCTATTTTCCCATGCCCTTTTCCGTTTTCCCCCTTGTGTGCGCCTCACAGTCTCTAGTGACTAGTGTTAACCGATCAACACCTTGACATGCTGGAAGCTATTCCTCCCCTTTTGCATGTTTAATTGTCATGACCATGGTTTGTCTTTTTTTCTTCTTCCTCACATGTGTGTCAGCATGTTACCTCAGAAGTGTCATCTTCTCATCTCTGATATTGTGGATGTAGCAATCACAGATTGTGCTTCCTTTCAACCACATCACGCACCACGGTAATAGCCTATCATCACTTCTTTCACCATGATTTATATGTAAACATATCAAATAGGATGTTTATATGTAAAATTTGTAAATCTCGTAAACTGTGGTATGTCGTAGTCTACTCCTGGCCGGGTAAGGAAAGTATAGATGCACGCATCGTGATGTGATGTAGACTATGGTGGATATGATAAAAACTGATTCGTTTCATTTCTAATCCAGCCGAGGGAAAACAATAGGTTCTGATTCCCGCCAAAAAGAAGTTGACACGTAGGTTCAGATGTGATGTAGCACTACATAGCCAAGTGTTAACTGATTGATCCCGATTCTTCCTCCACGCTTTCCGGCTCCTTATTAGCTAGCACATGGGCGCATGGGAGTACTTGCTAATCGCAACCCAAATAGTTTAATCTTGTGATTCGCCGGAGATAAACTGTCTGCATCAATTTGTATTCGATTCAGTAAGACGTGTAATTATCCCAGAAGTGAATTTCTCGAGGTGTAGATGTAGATGCACCCATTGTCTAAATACACATTTCAAAAAGTTAAAAAAAATCGAGAAAAAATCACGCATGTACATCCAGACATTATATGTTCGTGCACAAAGTTTCGGTGCAAAGGAAATTTTTTGTGGCTTGTGTAAAAAAGACAATTCTCGATGCTTGATTATAACTATTCAGGAGACATTTTTTTATCTTTTTTATACATGCCACAAAAAATGTTCTTTCGTTGCGAAATTTTGTGTGCGAACATAGAATGTCCAGAAGTACACACGAAATTATTCTTCTGAATTTTTCAACATTTTCAAATATGTTTTTTATATATATTTCATAATAGATGTATATACACCTTTCAGCCAAAACAGCACTCTGTGATATTAAATTAATTATGGGCAAATCATGATCCGTTTATTCTTTCCAACAAATCATTTTTTGTGTCCATCTTTCTAACAAATTCAGATATTTGTAATTTCACAAAAACAAAAAGTCTAGATATTTGTAAATTTCTTAAATGACCTCTAACATGGAATAGACGAGTTATCACCTAAAAATTACATCGAGTCATTCTTACTTTTAGAACAAAGAAATATGGTAATGTTAATTAATTATTTTTTCCAATAACTTCCGATAAAAAAATGTGTGGTTAGAAAATACTCCCTCCGTCCAGACATACTTGTCAGAGAAATGGATAAAAATGGATGTATCTAGAACTAAAATACGTTTAGATGTATCAATTTCTTCAACAAGTATTTTCGGACGGATCCGGGAGGGGGTACACTTCAGTGACCTTCAGACCGGTTCACAGCTGTGACCGGAGACGGCCAACTCTCACACCGAAGATTGTGAAATCGTTTCTCCATCACTCAAGACAAAATCATGAAGAAAAAATGAGTCATGATAAGTACTAGCTGCGTGGAGCCACAGTGAACATAGACGATGTCACCACAACCAGGTGGATCCGTGATTCCCTTGCCTCTCGATGCCTGGTTGGCTGGTTGGCATTTGAACGTACGTGAGTGGTCGATTTAAGGTTGAGTGCAAAGGATAGCACATATCACATGCACGCGTGCCTTTGAGGTTGAGTGCCAAAGCTAGCGAATAAAGCATGCAGTGGAGGATTTGATGGCGCCGATGGTGTGCTGTCAAAACAACGGCCGATGTAGGTATCTGTCGATTGTGAGGAGAATTCGTGAGTTTGTGGGCAGCACTGGACTGGATGAGAGATTGGATCCGTGGTGCATGCTACAACTGCCGATATGGGCATGGGCATCGCATCCAGTTCGTCCTGTTGGAGCAGAATCATATTCCGCGCGTGATCTCCAATGAATCCAATCCAACTGCCGAAAAGCTAGCTAGGCTTGCTTGTCCGTCCCTCTCTCACAGTGCAGCTCCCTCCAAGTCGGTTGTAGACACTATAAAGGGACATACACTACACAGGAGCTCCAA
The DNA here is from genome assembly GCF_002162155.2 of Triticum dicoccoides. NCBI lineage: Eukaryota > Viridiplantae > Streptophyta > Magnoliopsida > Poales > Poaceae > Triticum > Triticum dicoccoides. Next base: position 719,844,555 of record NC_041389.1, on the reverse strand, counting down.
GTTGTATCCAACACACACAGTACGTGTAGCTAGATAGCTAGTGCAGCTCGCACAGGCCTTATCCAAGAGAAGAGACCAAGCGAACCGATGGAGCGCCTGCCGGCGGAACTCTCGGCGGCGTTCGCCGGCACCACGCCACGTGACGCCGGCCGTGCCGCCATGGTCTCCACAGCATTCCGTGCTGCAGCCGACTCCGACGCCGTTTGGGCCCGCTTCCTGCCGCCCCTCGAGCTGGTGACCCCCGAGCCGCAGTCAAAAAAGGACATGTTCTTACGCCTCTTGGACGGCCCCGTCCTCCTCCGAGACAGGCTCATGGACATGGTACGTACGTGCATGCTGATGGCGCCCAACTCCGAGACAGATTCATTGCTAACTGATTGCTTGCTTTGGTAACGCGCAGACTATGTGGCTGGACAGGGAGACCTTCGCCAAATGCTACATGCTGTCCGCGCGGAAGCTGTTCATCGCGTCGAGCCACATGCCGCAGCACTGGAGCTGGATCCCTCTCTCCGACTCCATGTTCGCGCTCGCTCTTCACACCTTCCTATAGTATTCCGTTATTTGATGCCCTTATTATTACAGCCAACTAGTACTCCTATATCCATATGTACGTACGGGGCTACGTCAAAAATAGTCTTGAAAAGCATGGCCTGGTTAAGAGTACCAAGTTATAGAATTTTGCTTTCTACAACTTTTGCCTCTGATTGGTTTTCGTCCTGGTTACAAATGATAACCCTAGCTAGCTATGTGTGCCACAGGTTCTCTGAAGGGGCTCAACTAAACAGTGTGACATGGTTGGAAATCAACCCCAGACTCCAAGTACGGGGCTTACCTCGTGTTTAAGAGGACCCAAAATTTCAGTGGGTTCAATTATCCAATCCAGAAGGCCACGCTCTACTTTGGACAAATAATGGAATATACCAGTCCGGTTCTCCTTGGTGAGAATTGGACGCCGCCGCCAGAACTGGGTGTAGCTCAGCCTCAGCGCAGAGCCGACGGTTGGATGGAGATATCGCTGGGTCACTTCCACACGAGCGGGAATCCATTCTATGCTGTGATGTCCTTCAGCCTGATGGAGACGGAAGGAGAAGTGACACAGAAGCGTGGTCTCATCGTGCATGGCATTGAGATCAGACGTGAGAAATCAGGATGAACGCACCTACTTCTATTTAACTTACTTTCAAAAGCAAGGGCATCACTATTATATTAGTACTCGATGTTGTACTCATAGTGCTAATATACATCTCTATTCAAAAAATAAATAAGAAGACAGAGACCATTGGGGAATTATGTATTTTCATTAGTTATGTGGGAGAGTTACAATGAGTGCTTCTCGATAAGAGCATCTCCAGAATGCGCGTAAAATATCCGGCGCGCTGGATAAACAGCCTATTTGGTGCGCGAGAGGCCACGCGGCGCGTGAAAGAAATGGGTGCGCGCACGGAAGAGCGGCTGCATCGCCCAGCGCGCTCGTCAAAAGCCGTGCACGGGCGCCCGCCAACCTCCACTCTATCCCTCCCGTCGCGCCTTCTTCCTCGCATCTTTCGATGCCCCGCTGCCGCCGCCGCGCCTTCTCCCCCGCCTCTTCCAGTGCCCCGCCACCGATGCGCCTTCTTCCCCCCGCCTCTTCCAGCGCCCCGCCATGCCGCTGCGCCACCGGAGCAGCTTGGCCTTCCGCGGCGTCCGCCTCCGCCCCTCTGGCGTGTATTACGCGGAGATCCGCTCCGGCGATACACGTCTTGGGCTCAGAACATTCGAGACCCCCCACGAGGCCGCCCGCACGTACGACGCGTCGGCGTGGCGCCTCGGGCGGCCACGGGCACAGATGACCTTCTCCGATATGAACGCGCGAGCAGGCGCAGGAACTCGCGTCTCCCCCTCGACTAATCACCGACGAGGATCGCCGCCTCCAGCGAGGGTGGGAGCGCCGCTCCTCATCGCCGAGGCGGATGAGCACGCCATGCGGTGTGGCGCGAGTGCTTCCCGCAGGATGTCGCCGCCGAGAACGAGTTCTTGGCGCAGAGGAGGGCAGAGCGAGCCGTGCATCGGACGGAAAAGCATGTGTGGAAGGAACTGGCGGAAGCCCAAATTGAGGTGGGACCTGAGTCTACCTAGGACGATGAAGATCCTCGGTGGCTCGACGCGTTTACGTCGTCGGACTACACGACCGAGGAGGACAAGGAGTAGTTTTATCTAGTTTTTAGCATCGTTTTATATAGTTTAGGCATTATTTTAGTTTTATTTGCATCGTATGAACTAGCTTGTTGTTTGGGGCTTGAACTATGCTATGAATTTGAACTATGTGTTGTTTCATTTTTTTCCGTATGTGTTGTTTCAATTTTTTCCAAGGACCGGCTGGTCGTGTGGGCTGGATTTTGCAACGCCTGGTGAAGCGCTATAGCGGCGTGCTAAATTTTCCAACGTCTCGTAAAGCAACCACCCTCCTGCGCGCGCTAAAACACTATTTCAGTGCTGCAAAAAAAGTTAGCGCGCCGCAACCGCGCGCCTGTTGGAGATGCTCTAAGTAAGTACTCCCCCCGTTCCAGAGACAAGTAGCTTTTTTACCCTAGGGCGTTATCATACAGTTTCTCTCTCCTCTCGACGGCTAGATGAATTGGCAGGCTCCACCTGGTTTTCTAAGTTGGATCTGAGAGCTGGATACCACCAGATAAGATTGGATCCTGGAGAGGGGCATAAAACAGTTTTTCAAACTAATTTTGGCCATTTTGAATTCCTGGTTCTATCCTTTGGATTAATTGGAGGGCCTAATACCTTCAACTTTTCCATGAATGATACCCTGTCTCCATGTCTCAGAAAATATGCAATGGTTTTGTTTGATGATATTTTGGTATTCAGTGCTTCTTATGAACTGCATTTATAGCATTTGGCAGAAGTGTTGAAATTGCTACTTCAACATCAATGGCAGGTCAAGCTCTCCTAGTGTTCTTTTGCTTAAACTCAGATTGGCTATCTTGGTCATATCATCAGTGGTCAAGGAGTCTCTACAGACCCAACAAAAATCTCTGCTATTCAAGAATGGCCAGTTCCAGTTACTGCTAAGGAAGTCATAGGATTTCTGGGTCTTGCTGGATATTACAGAAAATTTATCTCTCACTATGGAATGCTGAGCAAGCCTCTCACAAATCTCTTGAAGAAAGGAGTGGTGTTCTATTGGACACATAATGAACAGAAAGCCTTCGATCTCTTGAAACATGCATTGGTTTCAGCACATGTTTTGGCTCTTCCAGATTTCTCCAAGACCTTCATAATTGAAACTGATGCTTGTGATGTAGGTATTGGTGTTGTGCTTATGCAGGAAGGCCACCATGTTGCTTATGTTAGTAAAGCTCTTGGACCCAGAAACCAAACACTACATGTCTATGAGAAGGAACACTTATCTATTCTCCTAGCAGTTGAACATTGGAGACAATATTTGCAGCCTGCTCCATTTGTCATTAAAATTGACCAGCGTAGTTTGGCTTGCTTATCTGAGAAAAGATTGCACACAAAATGGCAGCAGAAGGCATTTACTAAATTGTTGGGATTGCAATATACTATTGAGTATAAGAAAGGTGTTGACAATACTGTTGCTGATTCCCTGTCCAGGAGGCCACCTACTGCTAATGGCATGTTATCGTAATTGCACCACATATCTTCTGTCCAACCTGCTTGGCTTGATGATATTATTCAAAGCTATTCGTCTGACCAATTTGCTTCTGCACTGCTTCAGAAGCTTGTAGTGTCTCCTGCATCTGGTAACACGTTTTCTCTGAAGGTTGGTGTTCTTAGGCACGGGAAATGTGTCTGGATTGGTTGTGATCCTGAATTACACCGTAAAGTGGTGACTGCATTCCATGGCAGTCCACTCGGTGGTCACTCCGGTTTTCCAATGGCATACAAACGTGTTCGGCAGCTGTTCAGATGGAAGGGTATGCGTAGCTTTATTTAAACTTATGTACACCAATGTTTAGTCTGTCAGCAAGCGAAGCCGGAACGCATTCCATACCCAGGGTTGCTTCAACCCCTTCCAATCCCGGATCTTTCTTGGGAAATGGTCACGATGGACTTGTTGAGGGTCTCCCAACTTCAGGGCGTTACAATTGCTTGATGGTCATCATTGACAAGCTCTCTGAGTACGGACATTTTGTTCCTCTGCATAACCCCTACATGGCTAAAACTAGGGCTGACGCCTTTCTCAATTATTTCTTCAAACTCCATGGAATGCCACTGTCAACCGTGTCTGATCATGACAAGATTTTTACCACTGTCAACTATTTCAGATATCTGGTGTTTTGCTCCGCATGAGCTCTGCTCGCCACCCACAGTCTGACCGGCAAACTGAGCGTGTGAATCAGCAGGTGGAATGTTTCTTGCGATGTTTTTTCAGTGGGCATCCGTCACGCTGGGCTAAATGGATCCCTCTATGCGAATTCTGGTACAATACAAACTGGCATTCACCCACGGGCAAGACACCTTTTGAGATTATCTATGGGCACAGTCCACGCCATTTCGGTCTGTCTGTGGATGATACAGTCCAATCATCTGATTTGCGCCAGTGGCTTGAGGATCGCAGTGTGTGGTGCTGGAGTCAGTTAAGCAGCATCTGCTTCACTCACAGCAACGTATGAAGAGTCGGGCAGATCAGATGATTGGACAGTTGGTCCTCCGCTCCCCTTCCTCGTGTCGTCCCGCTTGGGCGACCCGACGGGCGAAAACCCTAGCCCCGCCGTCCCCCTCCCCTCCTCGCCCTTCCCTCGCCGCCGCCTGAGGCAGCGGCTGCCGAGCAAGCTCGGCCCACTGCTGATGAAGGCGGCGGCGGGGCCCTCGCCGCCTCGCCTCCCGCGGGGGGCCTTTGGATCCGGGGCGGCGGCCCCGGCAGGTGTGGCGCCGCCGGCTTCGGCTCCCGGTGGCGTGGGCGCGGGTCGGTGTTCTCTCGGCCGTGCGGGCGGCGAGAGCCCCGGTGGTTGCGGGTCGGCGCGCGGCGGCGGCGGATTCGTCTCCTGTCGCGTCAGATCTGGCCGCCTCCCCCCTCAGATCCGCACTTCCGCGGTCTTCTGCGGGTGGGAGTGGGCGACGGGGCTGCAGGGCCGGGGGAAACCCCTAGCCAGCCGTGTCGGCTGCGACGGCGGCAACGCTCGCGGGCGCCGCTCACCTTCCTGGAGGCGCCGGTCAGGTCCTGCCCCCTACCCCCTTCCCCTTTGTTTCCCGGGTGAAATCCTCAACTTTGTTGGGCAGCGGCGACGCCCAGGGCGCCGTAACCTTCTTGAGGGCGTTGTTTTGGGAACAAAGATGGGTTGTGGGCTTCGTTGTGGTGTAGGTGGAGTGTGTCGGCGGCGGCGGCGTGTCTCCAGCGACGGCGGTGTCCTCCTGGGCGTGTGGTCAAGCTGGTTTGGTGCTCTTCGTTGGGCTGCAGGGCTCCTTCGGTGCCCGTGGATTCTCCAGGACGGAGGGGATAGGGTTCCCCTCCTCCGGTGGCTGCTCTTCTGCTCGTCGAGCGAGCCGATGATCTGGATTTGGCCATTGCTGCTGCCCATTTGTGCATTCCGACAACTCGCCCCTGTTTCATGCCTGGACTCTTGCATTTGGCGTTGCTCTGTTTCAGGTTAGGCGTCGTCGGCAGGCTGGGAACGCCTGGTTTCGTCCCTGTGGTTTCCTGCGATGCCATTCATGCAGGTTCTAGGGTGAGCATGTCCATCGCTCACCGGTGCGGCGCCTCGAGCCAGGCGAGGAGGCAGGGGCCTTCTGTGACGATGGATTTGGATGGATGTGTCTCCTTCAAGCCCAGGCGTTCGGCTATGTCGTGCTTTGCTCCGTCGTCGGTGCTCTTTCCTGAGACGTTTAGCGTTTTTGCCTTGGTTCTCGGCGTGTTTGGGGTTCATGGCATCTCTAGCTATGCTTGCTAGCTTGTTGTATGCCTCTGCGAGCTGCTCCTAGGCGCCATTGTATCTTTGCCTTTTGTTTTCTTTCCTTTTAGTTGGAGTGTGGTTGTATTCCGTTGCTGTAATCCTGGCCGGTTGATGGCTTTGTTAATTCAAAGCCGGGCTCTTCTGGAGCCTGCGTTCCAAAAAAAAAGAGTCGGGCAGATAAACACCGTACTGTTCGTGTGTTTGCAGTTGGTGATCGTGTCTTTCTCAAACTCCAACCTTACCTGCAATCATCAGTGGCTCCACGAGCTAACCATAAACTGGCATTTAAGTTCTATGGGCCATTCGATATTCTGGAGATAGTAGGCGAAGTGGCATACAAATTGGCTTTACCCTCGAGCAGCAAAGTCCACACAGTGTTTTGCTCAAGAAAGTTCTTACTCCAGACAGCGAGGTACTGCCACAACTTCCTTCACCTGATGATCAGTTTCAAACTCCGGAACAAATCTTACAGCAACGGGTCGTGAGGCGTGGGTCTGACTCGATTGTGCAAGTTCTGGTCAAGTGGAGTGCATCACCAGTTGATATGGCTACTTGGGAGGACAAGGTGGCCCTGCGCCAAAAGTTTCCGAGGGCACCGGCTTGAGGTCAAGCCATTTCTAACGGGGGTGGGATTGTCAGCGAGCAGGAAGAGCGCCAAGTAGCAGTTCAAGTCGAAGCACGGCCCAGGAGGCAGCCTCACTGTCCCGCTTGGCTCGCTGGGCCGGAATGGGCCTAACTCGCCTAGTACTTATACCACAGAAGGAAGACAGGAGAGGGTGGCGGCTGGCAAACGGCTAGTTTGTAATCGTTGCAAGCGTGTAGCGTGTGAGAGTATCTTTCCCCTTCCCCAATCCCTCCTCTTGTAATCGAATTCGGCCATGAGCTAGTGAAATTGGAGATGGAGACCTCACAAATACGCGCATAAGCCTTCATTGTCTCAAACAACTCATAGCCTTCCTTGGTCAAACCTCTTCTACTGCATGCTGTGATCACATTTACAAGTGTGATGTAGTTAGGTGCTGTCTCTCCACTCGCTATCATATCACTGAACACCGCAAGTGAGTTTATAGCATCACCGATGTTGGCATACCCTCCAATCATCGCGTTCCATGTGACAAGATTCCGCTGTGGCATATCCAAAAAGACATGTTCAACATCTTCAACACCCCGGCACTTGTCGTACATGTCAACCAATGCGCTTGCAACACAAATGTTTGCATGGATGCAAGAGTCATACAGCAACAGCATGCAAAGCACGCCCAAGGTCAAGGCCCAGCAGGCCTGCGCATGTAGTGAGCACGCTGGAGACCATGAAGTCAGTCGGCTCTTCCCCTGCGCTCCTCGCGCTCAGGTACACACCAAAAGGTGAAGTCGTTGGGGCATAGGCCGAGGCGGAGCATGGCGGCGAAGGCGGTGAGCGGGCGCGCGTGCTGCGCCGCGCCGGAGATAAAGGCCGTAAAGGATACGACCGTGGGGCTGGGGTCGGAGGCGAGATGAATGGCAGCTGCGGGGCGGCCGCCGTCGCCATGGCCGCGCGCATTTGCGTGTTGAGTTGGGCTTTTTTGTATTTCTTCATTTTTTTTTCAAATACACGTTGACTTTTTTTAATACACATTTGACGTCTTTCATCTACACGCTGAACATTTTGTAGATACATGTTGAGCATTTATTGTTACAATACATGTTGAACATTTATCAAATGCACGTTCAACATTTTTTATATACAGGTTGAACATTTTCCATATACATGTTTAACATTTTCTAAATACACAATGATTGTTTTTCTGAATAACTGTTAATATTTTTTCAAATGCACATTGAACTTTTGAAATAAAAGTTGAGCCTTTTTAACACACATTGAACATATTTCATAAATGCCATGAACATTTTTAAAAAGATGTGAAACATTTTTAAGTGTTACAAACATTTGTTAAATGTGTAGAATTTTTTCAAAAGGTACAAAACTTTTTTGCAAAATTACATGAACAGATTTTTTACATTGTATCAATAATTTTTTAAATGTCACGAACATATTTAATAAATTAACGCGCACAATCAAAAGTTAACGAGGGCTCCAGAATCAACAAGGACAACCAAATATTAATGCGCACAACCAAAAATGAGCGCGTGGGCCGGTGTTGGGACACAAATGTTATAGTATATCTGAAATACAGAGTTATACAAGCCAGTTCATCATATATGAGCACCGTACCACCTAAGATAAACCTTGCTGCTCCACTACGACCTAAGATAATCACCATTACGACCTAAGATAGATCCTGCTGCTCCATTGGTACCTAAGATAATCACCATTATGACCTAATTAGATAGATTCTGCTGCTCCATAATCACCATGTGAGGTCGAAGCCTCGAAGACGGACACTGAGTGTCTGACTCCTCCCGTAGAGCGATGTGCCCCCCTCCCCCCATGCGTGGGGGTGGATGTCAGGACTGAAGACAACTAGTCAGGCCGTGACAGTGGAGGGGGCTCGCGTTGCCGGACGTCGGCTTAGATCCGGCGAAGGAGGAAGTCACTATAGACGCGACGGACCGCGGCGGTGTAGCGGTGACGGGACATGGAGGGCTGGGAGTTGCCGCATCGGGATTCTGTGGACGAGGCACCGGGCTTCTGTGGAGACGCAGCGAAGTAGGTAAGGCATTTTTCTCTACCACACTAGAACATGATTGAGAATGTTAGCGAACGAGGCATTGTTGCTACGATATCGTGGCCAAGGCTCGAGTGGGTCATATGCCC
>NC_041389.1:719736085-719835601 GCF_002162155.2 Triticum dicoccoides | reverse complement strand
TTTCGCCTTACCATATTCACATGACATCATGAGTTAGATCAAACGAGTATTCCGGGTCATCTCCAGCTATACAAAGTGATACGACCCGTTGTCATATACTCCCTCCGTCCTTAGAAAAGTGTACTTTTAATTTGTTGGAGAATCAAACCATCTCAAAGTTTGACCGAGTTTGTGCACAAATATATCAATATTTTTGAAACCAAATAGATATATGATGAAATATATTTTATCATGAATCTATTTCTACTAATATGATGGCATAAATGATGGTGTATTATTGTATAAATATGGTTCAACATAATATTTTTTGACTTTTCAATAAAGTTAGAAGTACACTCTTTTAAGAACGGAGAAAGTAAACACCGAGGTCATCAATGTTTCACCTGAAGCCGGTGTTGTCTGAAAATACGTTGCATATACACGGGAGTCTCCACGGCCAAGTTAGGAAGATGATCATACACTAGTTAATGTTACTTGCATGCACACTGATGCATTGCACGGTATATGTATAGGCCAGGAAAAGAAACGTGTTCGGGTTCAGGACTTCAAATGCCTACAACAATGATGCAAGAAATAAAGAGAAAAATATATGAGATGGAAGCCAGCCTAGAATGCTATTTTGTTTTTCTCTACTTCTAAGGCAGACTCATAGCTTCCCTTTCAGAGTTTTTTTTCGCCTTACCTTTTATCGTCATATATTTCGCCTGGTTTATTCGTCTCACCTCCCACAAGCCCTCTTCCACTGGGTTTTTCGCTTCACCTCTCACACAGTGAAATTTTTTTGAACGGATCAGAACTTTTCATGAGGTATTTTTTTAATCCAATCCATGCGGTTTTTAGTAATGTCTTTATATGAAAGAATCAATCATGATTAATCTCTAAAAATCAAATCTAAATTATTATTATTTTGAGGTCAAATTTAAATTAATTAATATTACCATAAATCGCTCAATCACATTAATTAATCTTTTCATACGTTACCATAATTACATTACCATACATCGCTCAATCTCTGCATCGTTTCGTAACCCATCAAATGAAGGAGTCGCCACCCCGTAGATTTTTTTCAACACGTATGAGCCAACCTTCCTTCTGGTTTTTTCACGTCAAAACCGAAAGGAAAAAACCAAGGCCCTTGCCTCTCTCTAGACCTGTTCTCTCGCATAGTGTTACTTGTGAGCTACATTGGGATTTCATCGAAGATGAGAGGGGATGCAATACAGTAGAGATAAGTATTCCCTCAATTAAGAACCGAGATTATCAATCCAATAGGAGAACCACGCAACACCTCGTTAGCAGTACCTACACACAAAATAACAAATACTTGCAACCAACGCAAACAAGGGATTGTCAATCCCTCGGTAGTTATAGTTGGTCAAACCAAAGGGAAAGATCGGAGAGAAATACAAAGCTATAATAATCATTCAGAAAATAGTTCAGAAAAGAATCGAATAATATTCATGGATAATTTGATCATACATCCATAATTCATTGGATCCCAACAAACACACCCTAAAAAGATTACGTCGAATAGATCTCCAAGAACATTAAGGAGAACATTGTATTGAAGATCAAAGAGAGAGAAGAAGCCATCTAGCTACTAGCTATGGACATGTAGGTCTGTGGTAAACTATTCACATGTCATTGGAGGGGCAGCAAGGTTGATGTAGAAGCCCTCCTTGATCGAATCCCCCTTCGGCAGAGTATCAGAAAAGGCCACCAGATGGGATCTTGCGAGCACAGTAGATTGCAGCAGCGGAAAAAGTGTTTTGGGTGGCTCTCTGCTGGTTTTCCGATTTTAGAGAATTTATAGAGCTGGAATTAGGTCAAACAGAGGAACGAGGCGCCCACGAGCCACCAGGGCGCGCCGACCCCCCCCCCCCTCGGCGCGCCCTAGTGGCTCGTGGCCTACTCCTACGCATTCGGTCTCCTACCGAAGCTTCTAGTGTCTCTTATGTCCAGAAAAAAACATCAAAAAAATTCGTGGCATTTGGACTTCGTTTGGTACTGATTTTCTGGAAACCAAAAACAGACAAAAAACAGCAACTGACACTTGGCACTAAGTTAAATAGGTTAGTTCCAAAAAATGATATATAATTGCATGATAAACATCCAAAATTGATACTATAATAGCATTGAGCAATCAAAATTTATAGATACGTTGGGGACGTACCACATAGCTAAAACTTTGTTAGAGTATCTACACCCGCATATGACAAATATTGTTGGGGAACGTAGCACAAATAAAAAAAATTCTACGCATCACCAAGATCAATCTATGGAGTAATCTAGCAACAAGGGGAAGGAGAGTGCATCTACATACCCTTGTAGATCGCTAAGCGGAAGCGTTCAAGTGAACGGGGTTGATGGAGTCGTACTCGTCGTGATCCAAATCACCGATGATCCTAGTGCCGAACGGACGGCACCTCCGCGTTCAACACACATGCAGCCCGGTGACGTCTCCCATGCCTTGATCCAGCAAGGAGAGAGGGAGAGGTTGGGGAAGACTCCGTCCAGCAGCAGCACGATGGCGTGGTGGTGGTGGAGGAGTGTGCCACTCCAGCAGGGCTTCGCTAAGCACCGCAAGAGACGAGGAGGGAGAAAGGTAGGGCTGTGCCTTGAGGGAGAGGTTCTCCTGTCTCTGGCAGCCCCAAAACCCTCACTATTTATAGGAGGAGGGGAGGTGGTTGCGCCCCCATCTAGGGTTCCCACCCTAGGGATGCGGCAGCCCTAGATGGGACTTGGAGGGGGCGGCCAAGAGGGGGAGAGAGGGGGCGCGCCCTAGGGTGGGCCTTTAGGCCCATCTGCGCCTAGGGTTTCCCCTCTCCCCTCCTAGCTGCGCCTTGGGCCTTGGTGGGAGGCGCACCAGCCCACTCTGGGGCTGGTCCGTTTCCACACTAAGCCCATGCAAGCCTCCGGGGCTGGTGGACCCTCCCGGTGGACCCCCGGAACCCTTCCGGTGGTCCCGGTACATTACCGGTGACCCCCGAAACACTTTCGGTGGCCAAAACCTCACTTCCTATATATTATTCTTTACCTCCGGACCATTCCGGAACTCCTCGTGATGTCCGGGATCTCATCCGGGAATCCGAACAACATTCGGTAACCACGTATATCTATTCCCTATAACCCTAGCGTCATCAAACCTTAAGTGTGTAGACCCTACGGGTTCGGGAGACACGTAGACATGACCGAGACAACTCTCCGGCCAATAACCAACATCGGGATCTGGATACCCATGTTGGCTCCCACATGTTCCACCATGATCTCATCGGATGAACCACGATGTCGAGGATTCAATCAATCCCGTATTCAATTCCCTTTGTCTAGCGGTATATTACTTGCCCGAGATTCAATCGTCGGTATGCCGATACCTTGTTCAATCTCGTTACCGGCAAGTCTCTTTACTCGTTCCGTAACACATCATCCCGTGATCAACCCCTTGGTCACATTGTGCACATTATGATGATGTCCTACCGAGTGGGCCCAGAGATACCTCTCCGTAACACGGAGTGACAAATCCCAGTCTCAATTCGTGCCAACCCAATAGACACTTTCGGAGATACCCGTAGTGTACCTTTATAGCCACCCAGTTACGTTGTGACGTTTGGTACACCCAAAGCATTCCTACGGTATCCGGGAGTTGCACAATCTCATGGTCTAAGGAAATGATACTTGGCATTAGAAAAGCTATAGCATACGAACTACACGATCTTTGTGCTAGGCTTAAGATTGGGTCTTGTCCATCACATCATTCTCCTAATGATGTGATCCCGTTATCAACGACATCCAATGTCCATGGTCAGAAAACCGTAACCATCTATTGATCAACGAGCTAGTCAACTAGAGGCTTACTAGGGACATGGTGTTGTCTATGTATCCACACATGTATCTGAGTTTCCTATCAATACAATTATAGCATGGATAATAAACGATTATCATGAACAAGGAAATATAATAATAATAACTAATTTATTATTGCCTCTAGGGCATATTTCGAACAGTCTCCCACTTGCACTGGAGTCAATCATCTAGTTCACATCGCCATGTGATTAACACTCACAGGTCACATCACCATGTGACCAACATCCAAAGAGTTTACTAGTGTCAATAAACTAGTTCACATCATCATGTGATTAAGACTCAATGAGTTCTGGGGTTTGATCATGTTTTGCTTGTGAGAGAGGTTTTAGTCAACGGGTCTGCAGCATTCAGATCCGTATGTACTTCGCAAATCTCAAGGTCATATTGTAAATGCTGCTTCCACGCTCCACTTGGAGCTAATCCAAATGGTTGCTCCACTACACGTATCCGGTTTCTCTACTCAGAGCTATCCGGATAGGTGTTAAGCTTGCATCGATGCAACTCTTTACGTCAAACTCTTTATCACCTCCATAACCGAGAAACATATCCTTATTACTCCAAGGATAATTTTGACCGCTATCTGGTGATCCACCCCTTGATCACCTTTGTACCCTCTTGCCAGACATGTGGGAAGGCACACATCAGGCGCGGTACTCAGCATGGCATACCGTATAGAGCCTATGACAAAAGCATAGGGGACGACCTTCGTCCTTCCTCTTTCTTCTGTCGTGGTCGAGCTTTAAGTCTTAACTTCATACCTTACAACTCAGGCAAGAACTCCTTCTTTGACTGATCCATCTTGAACACCTTCAAGATCATGTCAAGGTATGTGCTCATTTGAAAGTACTATTAAGCATTTTGATCTATCTTATAGATCTTGATGCTTATTGTTCAAGTAGCCTAATCCAGGTTTTCCATTGAAAAACACTTTTCAAATAACCCTATATGCTTTCTAGAAATTCTACATCATTTCTGATCCACAATATGTCAACAACATATGCTCATCAGAAATTCTATAGTGCTCCCACTCACTTCTTTGGAGATACAAATTTCTCATAAACTTTGTATAAACCCAAATCTTTGATCATCTCATCAAAGCGCATATTCTGACTCCGAGATGCTTGCTCTAGTCCATGGAAGGATCGCTGGAGCTAGCATACCTTTTAGCATCCTTAGGATCGACAAAACCTTTCTAATTGTATCACATACAACCTTTCCTAACGAAAACTGGTAAGGAAACTCGTTTTGACATCCATCTGCCAGATTTCATAAATGCAGCTAATGCTAGCATGATTCCGACGGACTTAAGCATCGCTACGAATGAGAAAATCTCATCGTAGTCAACTCCTTGAACTTGTGAAAAACTCTTCGCCACAAGTCGAGCTTCATAGACGGTGACATTACTGTCCACGTTCGTCTTCTTCTTAAAGATCCATTTATCTCAATGGCTTGCCGATCATCGGGCAAGTCCACCAAAGTCTATGCTTTGTTCTGATACATGGATCCTATCTCGGAATTCATGGCTTCTGACCATTTGTCCGAATATTGGCCCACCATTGCTTCTCTATAGCTCGCAGGTTCATTGTTGTCTAGCAACATGACCTTAAAGACAGGATTACTGTACCATTCTGAAGTAGTACGCATCCTTGTCACCCTACGAGGTACGGTAATGACTTGATCCGGAACTTCATGATCACTATCATAAGCTTCTACTTCAATTGGTGTGGGCGCCACCGGAACAACTTCCTGTGCCCTGCTACACACTAGTTGAGGTGACGGTTCAGTAACCTCATCAAGTCTCCACCATGCTCCCACTGAACTTTCCGAGACAAACTTTTCCTCGAGAAAGGACCTGATTCAAGAAACAATCCCTATTGCTTTCGGATCTGAATTAGGAGGTATACCCAACTATTTTGGGTGTCTTATGAAGATGCATTTTATCCGCTTTGGGTTCGAGCTTATCAACCTGAATTTTTTCACATAAGCGTCGCAGCCCCAAACTTTTAAGAAACAACAACTTAGGTTTCTCCAAACCATAGTTCAAACGGTGTCGTCTCAACGGAATTACGTGGTGCCCTATTAAAGTGAGTGTGGTTGTCTCTAATGCCTAACCCATGAACGATAGTGGTAATTCGATAAGAGACATCATGGTACGCACCATATCCAATAGGGTGCAACTATGATGTTCGGACACACCATCACACTATGGTATTCCAGGCGGTATTAGTTGTGAAACAATTTCCACAATGTCTTAAGTGCGTTCCAAAGCTCGTAACTCAGATACTCATCTCTATGATTATATTATAGACATTTTATCCTCTTGTCACGATGATCTTCAACTTCACTCTGAAATTACTTGAACCATTCAATAATTCAGACTTGTGTTTCATCAAGTAAATATACTCAGTATCTACTCAAATCATCCATGAAGTAAGAACATAACGATATCCACTGCGTGCCTCAGCACTCATTGGACTGCACACATCAAAATGTATTACTTCCAACAAGTTGCTTTCTTGTTCCATTTTACTGAAAACGAGGCTTTCAGTCATCTTGCCCATGTGGTATGATTTGCATGTCTCAAGTGATTCAAATCAAGTGAGTCCAAACAGTCCATTTGCATGGAGTTTCTTCATGCATATACACCAATAGACATGGTTCGCATGTCTCAAACTTTTCAAGAACGAGTGAGTCCAAAGATCCATCAACATGAAGCTTCTTCATGCGTTTTATACCAACATGACTTACATGGCAGTGCCACAAGTAGGTGGTACTATCATTACTATCTTATATCTTTTGGCATGAACATGTGTATCACTACGATCGAGATTCAATCAACCATTCATTTTAGGTGCAAGACCATTGAAGGTATTACTCAAATAAACAGAGTAACCATTATTCTCCTTAAATGAATAACCGTATTGCGATAGACATAATCCAATCATGTCTATGCTCGACGCAAACACCAAATAACAATTATTTAGGTTTAACACCAATCTCGATGGTAGAGGGAGCGTGCGATGCTTGATCACATCAAGCTTGGAAAAACTTGCAACATATATTGCCAGCTCACCTTTAGCTAGTCTCCGTTTACTCTGTAGCCTTTTATTTCGAGTTACTAACACTTAGCAACCGAACCGGTATCTAATACCCTGGTGCTACTAGGAGTACTAGTAAAGTACACATTAACATAATGTATATCCAATATACTTCTATTGACCTTGCCAGCCTTCTCATCTACCAAGTATCTAGGGTAATTCTGCTTCAGTGACTGTTCCCCTTATTACAGAAGCACTTAGTCTCGGGTTTGGGTTCAACCTTGGGTTTCTCCACTAGAGCAGCAACTGATTTGCCGTTTCATGAAGTATCCCTTCTTGCCCTTGCCCTTCTTGAAACTAGTGGTTTCACCAACCATCAACAATTGATGCTCCTTCTTGATTTCTACTTTCGTGGTGTCAAACATCGCGAATATCTCAAGGATCATCATATCTATCCCTGATATGTTATAGTTCATCACGAAGCTCTAGCAGCTTGGTGGCAATGACTTTGGAGAAACATCACTATCTCATCTGGAAGATTAACTCCCACTCGATTCAAGTGATTGTGGTACTCAGACAATCTGAGCACAAGCTCAACGATTGAGCATTTCTCCCTCAGTTTGCAGGCTAAAAGACTCCTCGGAGGTCTTATATCTCTTGACGTGGGCACGAGCCTGAAATCCCAATTTCAGCCCTCGAAACATCTCATATGTCCCGCGATGTTTCGAAATCGTCTTTGGTGCCTCAACTCTAAACCGTTTAACTGAACTATCACGTAGTTATCAAAACGTGTATGTCAGATGTTCGCAACATCCACAAACGACGTTCGAGGTTCGGCACACTGAGCGGTGCGTTAAGGACATAAGCCTTCTACGAAGCAATGAGGACAATCCTCAGTTTACGGACCTAGTCCGCATAATCGCTACTATCAACTTTCAACTAAATTTTTTTCTCTAGGAACATATCTGAAACAGTAGAACTAAAGCGCGAGCATTAAGACATATTTTGCAAAGACATTTTGACTATGTTCAGGATAATTGAGTTCATCTTATGAACTCCCACTCAGATAGACATCCCTCTAGTCATCTAAGTGATTACATGATCCGAGTCAACTAGGCCGTGTCCGATCATCACGTGAGATGGACTAGTCAACGTCGGTGAACATCTTCATGTTGATCGTATCTTCTATACGACTCATGCTCGACCTTGCGGTCTTCCGTGTTCCGAGGCCATGTCTGTACATGCTAGGCTCATCAAGTCAACCTAAGTGTATTGCGTGTGTAAATCTGGCTTACACACCGTTGTATTCGAATGTTAGAATCTATCACACCCGATCATCACGTGGTGCTTCAAAACAACGAACCTTCGCAACGGTGCACAGTTAGGGGGAACACTTTTCTTGAAATTATTTTGAAGGACCATCTTATTTAAGCTACCGTCGTTCTAAGCAAATAAGATGTAAAACATGATAAACATCACATACAATTAAATAGTGACATGATATGGCCAATATCATATTGCTCCTTTGATCTCCATCTTCGGGGCGCCATGATCATCTTCGTCACTGGCATGACACCATGATCTCCATCATCATGATCTCCATCATCGTGTCTTCATGAAGTTGTCACGCCAATGACTACTTCTACTTCTATGGCTAACACGTTTAGCAATAAAGTAAAGTAATTTACATGGCGTTCTTCAATGACACGCAGGTCATACAAAAAATAAAGACAACTCCTATGGCTCCTGCCGGTTGTCATACTCATCGACATGCAAGTCGTGATTCCTATTACAAGAACATGATCATCTCATACATCACATATATCATTCATCACATCCTTTGGCCATATCACATCACAAAACACTTGCTGCAAAAACAAGTTAGACGTCCTCTAATTGTTGTTGCAAGTTTTTACGTGGCTTCTATAGGTGTTCTAGCAAGAACGTTTCTTACCTACGTAAAAACCACAACGTGATATGCCAATTTCTATTTACCCTTCATAAGGACCCTTTTCATCGAATCCGCTCCAACTAAAGTGGGAGAGACAGACACCGGCTAGCCACCTTATGCAACTAGTGTATGTCAGTCGGTGGAACCTGTCTCACGTAAGTGTATGTGTAAGGTCGGTCCAGGCCGCTTCATCCCACGATGCCGCCGAAGCAAGATAAGACTAGTAGTGGCAAGAAAATTAACAACATCTACGCCCACAACTGCTTTGTGTTCTACTCGTGCATAGTAACTATGCATAAACCTGGCTCTGATACCACTGTTGGGGAACGTAGCACAAATAAAAAAAATTCTACGCATCACCAAGATCAATCTATGGAGTAATCTAGCAACGAGGGGAAGGAGAGTGCATCTACATACCCTTGTAGATCGCTAAGCGGAAGCGTTCAAGTGAACGGGGTTGATGGAGTCGTACTCGTCGTGATCCAAATCACCGATGATTCTAGTGCCGAACGGACGGCACCTCCGCGTTCAACACACATGCAGCCCGGTGACGTCTCCCATGCCTTGATCCAGCAAGGAGAGAGGAAGAGATTGGGGAACACTCCGTCCAGCAGCAGCACGATGGCGTGGTGGTGGTGGAGGAGTGTGCCACTCCAGCAGGGCTTCGCCAAGCACCGCAAGAGACGAGGAGGGAGAGAGGTAGGGCTGCGCCTTGAGGGAGAGGTTCTCCTGTCTCTGGCAGCCCCAAAACCCCCAGTATTTATAGGAGGAGGGGAGGTGGCTGTGCCCCCATCTAGGGTTCCCACCCTAGGGATGCGGCAGCCCTAGATGGGACTTGGAGGGGGCGGCCAAGAGGGGGAGAGAGGGGGCGCGCCCTAGGGTGGGCCTTTAGGCCCATCTGCGCCTAGGGTTTCCCCTCTCCCCTCCTAGCTGTGCCTTGGGCCTTGGTGGGAGGCGCACCAGCCCACTCTGGGGCTGGTCCCTTTCCACACTAAGCCCATGCAAGCCTCCGGGGCTGGTGGCCCCTCCCGGTGGACCCCCGGAACCCTTCCGGTGGTCCCGGTACATTACCGGTGACCCCCGAAACACTTCCGGTGGCCAAAACCTCACTTCCTATATATTATTCTTTACCTCCGGACCATTCTGGAACTCGTGATGTCCGGGATCTCATCCGGGAATCCGAACAACATTCGGTAACCACGTATATCTATTCCCTATAACCCTAGCGTCATTGAACCTTAAGTGTGTAGAACCTACGGGTTCGGGAGACACCTAGACATGACCGAGACAACTCTCCGGCCAATAACCAACAGCGGGATCTGGATACCCATGTTGGCTCCCACATGTTCCACGATGATCTCATCGGATGAACCACGATGTCGAGGATTCAATCAATCCCGTATTCAATTCCCTTTGTCTAGCGGTATATTACTTGCCCGAGATTCGATCGTCGGTACGCCGATACCTTGTTCAATCTCTTTACGGCAAGTCTCTTTACTCGTTCCGTAACACATCATCCCGTGATCAACCCCTTCGTCACATTGTGCACATTATAATGATGTCCTACCGAGTGGGCCCAGAGATACCTCTCCGTAACACAGAGTGACAAATCCCAGTCTCGATTCGTGCCAACCCAACAGACACTTTCGGAGATACCCGTAGTGTACCTTTATAGCCACCCAGTTACGTTGTGACGTTTGGTACACCCAAAGCATTCCTACAGTATCCGGAAGTTGCACAATCTCATGGTCTAAGGAAATGATACTTGACATTAGAAAAGCTTTAGCATACGAACTACACGATCTTTGTGCTAGGCTTAGGATTGGGTCTTGTCCATCACATCATTCTCCTAATGATGTGATCCCGTTATCAACGACATCCAATGTCCATGGTCAGGAAACCGTAACCATCTATTGATCAACGAGCTAGTCAACTAGAGGCTTACTAGGGACATGGTGTTGTCTATGTATCCACACATGTATCTGAGTTTCCTATCAATACAATTATAGCATGGATAATAAACGATTATCATGAACAAGGAAATATAATAATAATAACTAATTTATTATTGCCTCTAGGGCATATTTCCAACAAATATGACCCCTCAAACGCCCGTAGACGCGCCCGGGTGCGTCCGCGTGCAGTGACCGGACACACCTCAAATTAGCACAGCTGCATCCGAACACTCTCATACTGGTTTCTTAAATCAATACAAAAGCATGCAAAGGAAAAAACATACGTACTACGTAGATCGCCTAGCTACTCCTCGTCGGAGATGTCCACTATCTCTATGCCCAGCTCCGAATACATGGGCGGCAGCTGCAGATCCGGCTCCTTCGGCGCCTCCGCTCCGGCCTCCTCCTCTATCTCCACGTCGAGTTCGGCGAAGAGCGTGTCGGTCATTGCCGGCTCCTGCCGGAGGAACTGTCGGTTGGTCTCCACATATGCCTCATCCTGGGAGGACTCCAGAACGGTCTGCTGCTCTGCCATCTCCGCGGCTTGGGCGACGGCGAACTCCGCCTCCGCCTCCTCCATGTTGAACCCCAGAGCATGCTCTTAAGCTGCTGGTGTGATTCCTGCCCACGAGGAAAGAAGAGCGACAAGGTCAAATTTGACTGTTTGCAGCATGGGAGCTAGGGTTTCTCACAAGTTCTTCTCCTCGCCGCCGCCGATTCTGTGAGGAATAAGCACTATTCCTCTCGCATAGCGCCGACAGCGCCCTCCTCTCATCCCCTCGCAACGAAATCCTAAAACCGTGGCGAGCAACGTGAGAGATGGGTCCAGTGTGCCACGGAGATGAGCCCGGCACTACAGCCCACCACCGGGTGGTGCATGCTGCGCATGCATGTCCTCTCGGAGCCTGTACCGGTTCCGGTTGAGGATCATGTCGGCGAAAGACAGCGTCGTGGCGAAGAGGCTGCAGTTGGCGACGAGGATATCCTCCGGGGAGACCTTATCACCTTAGTCTTGGCTTGGTTAGCAGGTCGTCGGCGGAGAAGACGACGAGCTCGCCCTCGGCGCGTGAGGACTTGAGGTCGTGGTCCGGCGGGAGGGATGTAGCGCTGCGCGTCCGGGAGGCAGGTCTCCTCGAGCCCCCACCGCTCGAGCAAGCGCGTCAAGAACCGGACGCTGCGTTCGGCAACACACGTGCCGGCGTGCTCCTGGAAGACGGCGAGCGGAACGCAGAAGATGGGACTGGGGCGGAAGCACGCGTAGTCCACCATGTACACCACGCGCGGCCGGAGCTTGAGGTAGACGGCGGCCATCGTGGCCGGGCCGAACGACACGAGGAACACCTCTGCACGTGCCGGAGCACGCGCAACCAGGTGAGCAGCTCCTCGAACCATAGCTCTACCGGGGGCACTGTCACCATGGCGTTCATGTTGATCACCAACAGCAGCTGGTACAACGGCTTGAGCTGTCATGACGAGCTCATGTGATCCCTTCACTTGTACTCCCTCCGCTTCAAAATAAGTGTCGCTGATCTAGTGTAACTTTAGTACAAAGTTAACCTAAGTGAGTGACACTTATTTTGATACGGACGGAGTATTTGAGTTGTGGGCGTGTCGCATCGCCTCACGGTATTAGGAGGCATCTACATTCTATTCATGCATGCGTTACCTTGATGGTGGCGGACTGATGAGATGGCCTCCATAGCAAGGTCAGGGTGATCGCAAAAAGCATGGATGGTGGATTGGATCAATCCGTTTGAGTTCGTCCTCTTGTTTTCTTCCCTACAACGCAATTTAGTTATTCGAGTACGTAGTTTATTCTTCAAGTCCGAGATTACATCAATGTAATTGTTTCAACGCGTTTACTATTTTACTTCTTTCAAACTACTACAGTGTGCCACCAAAGAAAAAGATGTGTATCTCATCCTAAAAAACAAGAGAAGAAAAGAATGAATAACCATGTTCACTATGTGCATTAGATTCTTATATGATTATATTGATAAGCTTTTTGTTGCAGACGGAAGAAAAACCAACTCCAACTTTACGATCGATGCAGGTAATGCTTCTTAAACTCTGTCCTTAGTCTAATTTTCTTTAGTGAGATGGGATACCATGAATTCAGGATGTTTTAATTTAACATTTGGTTACAGAAGTCACACATAAATTATATTGCAAAATTGGAATTATTATGCCCCAATGTGATCTCACATAGAGCTATCATCCCAGACATGCCCACTTCCTTTTGGATTTACCGGTATCACTATGTTACATGAGGAGCACAAATATTCAAGTAATTCTTTTTTGAGCAAGGAGCACAGTTCAAGGACTGGACTACGAGACAGTGCAGACTGCAGAAGGTATGTACATCTTCCATCCCAGAAAAAGGACAGATATTTAGCTGCAAAAAAAAAAATAGGGGGGGGGGGTGTCAACTTTTTAAAGTGGTTTGTCCGGTTCCCTTTTTCTGTATAGAACAAACTGAGTTGGGTTCATACTATAAGCAGAGAGCAAACCATGTATAGAGCAAAAACAGTTATTGGTCTGCTATCAGATGGTACATTTATTTCAACACAAAAAGTGCAAGAAAGGTTAATGGTCCCATGAAGAAGGGCATGCGTTTTTTTTTTGTGACGAAGAGGGCATGCTTTTGTGCGAGGTGAGATCTGATTTGATTCTGACTGATGTGAAATTCACCTGAATTTTGTTGTTGATGGATCTGCAGTTATTTTGTATGTGTAGAGAAGTGCCGCAGTTGAGAAGCCGGAAAATAAATAAAGTTAGTCCTTATGGTCCTTATCAATCACCAGTCACTTAAGTACAGATCGATCTAGGGTTTTCATTTTCTCCTTATAGTCCATTTATGATAGGATCATTTCCCCAAGGGAACATAAATAAAGTTAGTCACGAGACAGACTATATATGTTTACTTCTACCCATAAACTTCAAGTACTGTACATGTATATATTACCACCTCTTGTGTTGTGTTATAAAGATAGTAGTTGGTGACTGATATGTCAAGTGTCTATCGGTTTCCTAATATCACTAGAAGTTTGACACCATGTGACACCTTCATTCAATGATTTTGATTTGGTTTGCAAGCCACCATCTGCTGTAGAGGTTTCGCTGGAATCGCAGTCCAAGGCGACCGACAGAAACAAACTTGCTGGTGCCACATAAGTTTGTTAGTTTCCATTTCACGTGTTATGTATGTCTGACGCAGTTGTTCATTTCGTAGGGCTGGGGACCAGCCAGGCGCTCAATGATGTCCAGAAGGCGATTAAGGAGAATAAATATTGTTTCAGACGCCTATACCTGGAGAGGAGTGCAGACAACATAGAGAAGTACAAGATGGCGAAGAAGGTCGCAAAGCAAGCTGTCAGTGAAGCAAGGGGGCGGACATATGAGGACCTCTATCAGCGGTTAGGCATGAAGGAAGGGAAAGGGACATATATAGGATGGCCAAGATCCGGGATAGGAAGACGAGGGATGTTGGCCAAGTCAAATGCATCAAGGACAGAGCAGACCAGCTCCTGGTAAAGGACGAGGACATTAAGCATTTAATGGCGGGAGTACTTCGACAAGCTGTTCAATGGGGAGAATGAGAGTTCTATCATTGAACTGGATGACTCCTTTGATGATACCAGCAGGCGTTTTGTGCGGCGAATCCAGGAGTCTGAGGTCAAGGAGGCTTTTAAAAAAGATGAAAGGAGACAAGTCAATGGGCCCTGATTGTATCCCCATTGAGGTGTGGAAAGGCCTCGGAGACATAGCGATAATATGGCTAACCAAGCTTTTCAACCTCATTTTTCGGGCAAACACGATGCCAGAAGAATGGAGACGGAGTATATTAGTACCAATCTTCAAGAACAAGGGGGATGTTCAGAGTTGTACTAATTACCGTGGAATTAAGCTGATGAGCCATACAATGAAGCTATGAGAGAGAGTCACTGAGCACTGCTTAAGAAGAATGACAAGCTTGACCAAGAACCAGTTTGGTTTCATGCCTGGGAGATTGACCATGGAAGCCATTTTCTTGGTACGAAAACTTATGGAGAGATACAGGGAGCAAAAGAAGGACCTACATATGGTGTTCATTGACTTGGAGAAGGCCTATGATAAGATACCGCGGAATGTCATGTGGTGGGCCTTGGAGAAACACAAAGTCCCAGCAAAGTACATTACCCTCATCAAGGACATGTACGATAATGTTGTGACAAGTGTTCGAACAAGTGATGTCGACACTGATGACTTCCCGATTAAGATAGGACTGCATCAAGGGTCGGCTTTGAGCCCTTATCTTTTTTGCTTTGGTGATGGATGAGATCACAAGGGATATACAAGGAGATATCCCATGGTGTATACTCTTTTGCGGATGATGTGGTGCTAGTTGACGATAGTCGGACGGGGGTTAATAGGAAATTAATGTTATGGAGACAAACCTTGGAATCGAAAGGTTTTAGGCTTAGTAGAACTAAAACCGAGTACATGAGGTGCAGTTTCAGTACTACTAGGAACGAGGAGAAGGAGGTTAGCCTTGATGGGCAGGTGGTGCCTCAGAAGGACACATTTTGATATTTGGGGTGAATGTTGCAAAAGGATGGGGGTATTGATGAAAATGTGAACTATCGAATCAAAGTCGGATGGATGAAGTGGTGCCAAGTTTCTGGCATTTTTTGTGACAAGAGGGTGCCACAAAAACTAAAAGACAAGTTCTATAGGATGGCGGTTCGACCCGCAATGTTGTATGGCGCTGAGTGTTGGCCGACTAAAAGGCGACATGTTCAACGGTTAGGTGTTGCAGAGATGTGCATGTTGAGATGGATGTCTGGCCACACGAGGAAGGATCGAGCCCAGAATGATATTATACAAGATAGAGTTGGGGGAGCACTAATTGAAGAGAAGCTTGTCCAACATCATCTGAGACGGTTTAGGCATATTCAACGCAGGCCTCCAGAAGCCCTAGTACATAGCGGACGGCTAAAGCGTGCTGGTAATGTCAAGAGAGGTCGGGGTAGACCGACTTTGACATGGGAGGAGTCTGTAAAGAGAGATTTGAAGGATTGAAGTATCACCAAGGAACTAGCCATGGACAGGGGTGGAAGCTTGCTATCCATGTGCCAGAATCATGAGTTGGTCGCGAGATTTTATGGGTTTTACCTCTAGCCTACCCCAACTTGTTTGGGACTAAAAACTTTGTTTGCAACCTTTAATCTAAGATTTCTGTCATGACCGTTGCCGGATGCAGTTTATGATACTATTGACCCGGAGAACAAAAGAGGGGAAAATATCAATGTGTGAGTAAATATTTTGAAAAGGTGAAATGGCATGGTGATTGTTAGGGTAATTGTTTAACGCTTAATCTTTGTTCTTAATTATTCTATGTTCTTTTAATTATACACAATGTTGTTACCGTGTAGAGCAAAATGTGTCTATGCTGCAATCCTTCAGAAAATGGGAGTATGCATATTTATCATACATTTATTGGATGTCCATTAACTAACCTGAGAAATGATTATCAGTCCATGTTTTTGTTCACTAGATCAAAATAATTCACACTTAAAATGCGGTGAAGTTCAAACAAGGCAAAGTAATTTTATTAAGAAGTTTTGAGGGTAATTGAAAATAGAGCCTATGTTTGTTGACAAGAAACTATTCTAAATCTTGATTGATGCACATTGGAAGAACATTATTCTTGTAATGCGAGCTGAGGAACAATTGGATATGACATTTCTGTTGTGAGATATTTAATTGTCTGTAATGTGTAAAATAAAATAATTCTCTACATCTCCTTTCTTCCGGTTCATATTCATTTACTACAATTCCTTTTTTGGTTGTTTTTATCATGCCACGTGCTTCCTTGAGTGGCAGGATGAAGCTTACAATACAGTCGAGACATATGCCTGTTTTAAGACTTATTAGGATCTATTTTGTCCCACACCTTTTGTTCGGTAGATTAAGGTCAATTTCCGTTGTACAATGTTGTGGTATGCATTGGAGTGGGATGTGTGTAGTGCTGCACTTTTTTTCTAGGGAAACCCATCATGGTTCTCTTTATTGATATCACGCGGAATTGCGGATCAGTTTTCTTTGTTTTTTCCTTCATTTTTCAAAATACATGTTGAATTTTTTGAAAACACATATATTTTTTTTCGTATACATGCTGCACATTTTTTAGATACATGTTTACAGTTTTTTGTTTGAATACATGTTGAACATTTATCAAATGCACATTCAACCTTTTTTATGTAAAGTTTGAACATTTTTCAGATACATGTTTAACATTTTCTAAATACACGATGATTGTTTTTCCAAATAACTGTTAATATTTTTTCAAACGCACATTAAACTTTTAAAATACAAGGTGAACATTTTTAACACACATTGAATATATTTCACAAATGCCATGAACATTTTTAAAAATGTGCAAAACATTTTTAAGTGTTACAAAAATTACTAAATGTGAAGAAACCTTTTTTCCCAAAATTATGTGAACACAATTTTACATTGTATCAACATTTTTTAAAATTTCACGACCATATTTTTAAAATGCATGAGCATTTGTGAAATATAATGATTTTTTTGAATCACATGATTTTTTTTAGAAATTACGTGGATTTTTTTACATTACATGAACATTTTTTTAATGTATGGTGAGGTTTTTAAAATTTTCAGTGAAGTGATGTTTCAAATGCATGTATTTAGGTTATTTCAAAATATTTAAAATGTGAAAAACAAATGAATGTAACATTTTTAATTGGCGAGCCCAGGCAGAGGCTCTTGGAGGTGAGGAATTCTTCGGTGTCAGTACATGCGAGACCTAGACGCGCCCCACTATCGCGGGATCATCTCCAACTATACAAGGCATGCATTGCAACTGAGCAAATGGCCACTGGATCTAGGGTGTAGCCAGCTATATCGTGGAGAGTAACATACTATAACTATAGTAGGTACAAAGTTGAGTCACTTATTTTGGGACGGAGAGAGTTTGTTGGTGCAAAGTTGAGTCGCTTATGTTGGGACGTTGGGAGTATGTATTTGCATAAACCAGAAACTACAATGGTTTTCTGCCCTTCTCGGTTTAGCGAGCACTAGAAACTACTCCCCGTTCCATAATATAAGACCATTTTGCAAGCTTAGCGAGATTAAGGAACTACATTATTGTGGGGAAAATAAGTACTCCCTCCGTCCCAAAATATACGAGATAGGCAGTTTGTATTGGCGTAAACCAGAAACAACAATTGTTTCCCACCCTTCTCGGTCCATTGCCCGAGCACCGTAAAACACTTCTTCCCCACCAGCAATCTGGTTCTTAAAACTTAATGACGATCCTAATCCAAAAAGTTAAATCTTGTCATGTCGAATTCTTTGCACACTATTTACTCTATCTTATTTTTGAGTATAAAATTGGACACTCTCTTATTTTGGGAAAGCAATGACAAGAAGTCCCAAGATTGGTCATGGGCTCAAGGCAGGGTGAAAAGCCCAAAAGTTGTCCATTGGGCTGAAGAAGAAGATAGTGGGCGACGGAGTCCACGAGGGAAAGCCTTTCTTGTTCGTTGAAACCCACGCCACCGAAAAAGGGGAGAAAAAAATGGGGGAGGAGGCCGGCCGCCGTTGATAAGGGAGAGGGGAGGGTTGTTGGGTCCAACCTCCAAGCACCAGCACCACTTCCACCACCAGCTGCGGCGGCGGAGACTCCGAGGAACGAAGGAACCGGAGATGAAGGCGACGGTGAAGGGCCGGTACGAGGGCGACAAGGCCACGGCGGCCGCCACGGTCGCGCTCGCCGCCGCCGGCGACCTCCGCCTCCGCGCCTCCGCCACCGACGCCGCCTTCGCCGCCGGCCCCTCCCTCGACGGCCTCACCATCACCCTCGAGAAGCCCGGCGCCTTCCTCCTCGACCTCAAGCCCCACAACCAGGTACATACCACGCAACTAATCCCCTCCCCCAAAGTCCCTTCCTTTTCCCTCCCACATCCCCATCTGATTCTCTCCCGTTCCGGCGATGGCGACGGCGGCCGCAGGATGTGCGCTTCCAGTTCATGAACTCGGCCACGGTGCTCGACAAGCGGGTCAGCCTCACCTACACGCACTCCACCTCCCTCGCGCCCGCCGCGCCCAAGCCCGCCATCCCGGCCCCGGCCGCCGGCGCCGCGCCCGCGCCCCCGCCTAAGGGGCCCCCTCCCGGCCGCACGGCGCTCGACCTCTCCATCGCCTTCGACCCCGCCAACAAGGTCAGCGTCTCCCACGCGCTCGGCGGGGGCGGCTGCCGGGTCAAGTATACCTACGCGCACGGCGCCGGCCGCCTCACCACCATCGAGCCCGTCTACGACACCGCCAAGAACGCCTGGGAGTTCGCCGTCGCCAGGAAGTTCGACGCCGGGGACACCGTCAGGGGCACCTACCAGGCCTCCACCAAGCAGCTCGGGCTCGAGTGGACCAGGAGCTCCAGCATAGGCGGCTCCTTCAAGGTAACATCTAGATTATGCGGTCCCTCATTTTGTTTGTCTGTGGTAATCAGGCCTAGAACAAAACCAATCCACCATTTTCCAGTGGAACCCTTGCATCATTGGCTAGTGCAGAATGCCATAATCTTGTGTATGGATCACATATGATTGTGTCGATTGGTGGTGTTGAATATGAGGACCTAGAGTAGTGAGGGAAGGTGAATGGAGGTAAAATTTTGTTCGGCGTGGTTTGTGAACCCTTAAATAATTTCATGCCTAGCCCACACATATGGTTCTAAATTTGTTTCGCCAATGTTTCTCAACTCACTGTACAAATCTACAATGTAATCTAATTTCACAGAGGAGCTTGGGAAGAGTGTAGTGTATGTAACTCTATTTTTTTTGGGACCTGTGAAACCGTAAGGGAAACCCCTATGATATTTTTTATATTATAAAATCAGGAGCTAAAAAGTACAAGAGAGGTTAGGGTGTTAGGAGACCTAAATATTCAAATGCAGAGAAGCCACAAGGGAGAAGGATAAAAAATGGCTAAAAATACAAAACCCCTTCCACACAAAAGGGAAGCTCCCAAGTTAAAGAGACCTCACCCAAACCAAAAAAGATTCGCTGTGCTTGTCTTTCACCCGGAAGGAAATGAAGTGTAGGTCCTTGAAGAGAACTTTCAACTGTGCTAAAAGAAGCAGCCCCCCTTAAAAAATTGGAGCGTTCCTATGGTTTCCAAATATTACAGAGAGCAGACCCAATAACTTCAACAAACCAGGGCTTTTGAAACTGAGACATAGCTAGCCTGATCATTTCCGAAAACTCCAAGTGAGCGGCCCAAGAGTTATTCGGAAATTTCCAACAAACCTAGGGAAAAGTGCACTTGAAAAACAAATGAGCCCTGTCCTCCTTAGTCACAGTTAACCCCAGTCTCCATGTGCCAGTGCCTCCTTTCCATCATGTCTCTGGTGTTTAACCGATCGACAAGTATCAGCCATAGAAAACCTTTTTGCTTCAGTATATATGTGCTTGTCCTAACCAGAGGAAAAACCTTGGGCACCTGAAGCTCATTTAATATAAAACTGTAATAACTGGCCGAGGAATATCTCCCAGAGTTATGCAGTCCAAACATCAATCATCGGGATGATTCTCATTAAGAACTTGCTCGTTGAGCAAATAGGCTAGCTGCTGAAGCTCAAGAAACACAGTTTCAGAGAGTGGGAGGGTGAAATGAGTGGATAGGTGTTCAACCGATGGATCCTGCATGAGCACATTCAATCCAAGATCTTCATCCAGAAAAAAGTAAATACGCAAGGAAATCTCATAGCCAGGGGCCCAAAGCCACTTGTCTTTCCAAAGGACAATAGAAACACCGTTGCCAGTTGTACAAGATGTAATGGCACGAAAATTCCATCTGAGAGCCATCACGTCCCTCCACCAGAATGATCCAGTACAGGCCACAGCATGCGGAACATGACGTTATCATTCTCAATATACTTCATTAAGTGTTCTAAGATACCTCCATACGAGTTTCGTTGAAAAAATATCATTTGTGATGTACTTTTTGTAATATACCTTTTTATGTACAAACAAATCAGTATATAAACATTCAAAAATATAAGACACATACGATTTTTTTCCATGAAACTCATTTTGGGGTATCTAATAATTATCAATGAGGTATAAAAGATTTATCTATATGGTAAGGAGCGGGAGTACATACTCCGAGGAGTACACAGCCATTTTCCCCCCTATATATATATACACACACACACACACACACGCACGGTGGCGCTAAACTAAGCGAGCACGTAGAAAAGCTTACCGTACGCACCGGCCGGTAATTAGGCAGGCCGCTCCGCCAAGCTTCTCTCCCACTAACTAGTTGATGGTAAAAATTAAGCAGATATAGTAAATGATTTAATTCCCTTACCATCTCATGTGCCTACCTCCGTCCCGCATCTCTGATGCTAATTGTTGATGGTAAAAAGGCTAGAGTTGATAGTAATGAATTAAAATGCTTTACCGATTACATGAACAAGATGGTTCTAATTGTGGCCTCGTAAACCTATGGGGAAACGTGATAACATGTAGTAAAATATTAGCACATGTGCCTTGCTCTAGTAAAATACACTATAGAAATGTTGGAAAAGGGACAGCTCTCTTCGTAAATCATATGGCAGAAATTGATTGTTGTAAAACTTGACTTTAAATTTCATAAATTCAAATAGTATAGAATATAGAAATCAAGGCAAAAGTCATAACATGATTAAAAGGATTACCCCTGCACACCCATCCCGTGCCAGTCACCTACTAGTAAAACTCCTTGCAAAAACAGTAATATAGTAAAAATCATTACTGCATATACTTTGCCTACTAGTAAACATCCTGCCAAAAAGTAGTACTTAGATGGTAACTGTGTTACGACTTGGAATGGGTCAATTTCTAATATATGCTAGTAGGTAGTAATTGCGTTACTACTTTCTCTAATTTTACTACCCAACTGTACAAGCTATTAGTCGGTACGTAACTAGGTAGTACATGCATTACTACTATCTTCTTTGTTGTTAGCTAGGTAGTAATCGCATCACTACTATCTTCTTTCACTTTACTATCGAATCGTACAAAAATTTGTGTTGTAAATTCTATCTTCTCATTACTATATTTTCATCATTAATTACGGTAGAATAACTGATCCAAGGCGCGTGGGACGGGATGGTTGCGTCAGCCTAACCAAATTAGAAGCGCTCGCACGGGCCGGAGTGTACGCTAACTTATTCTATGCTCAGGAGTAGTTTAGCGGTCCTACAGGGTTTGGTGTTAGTTAATATTTCCCATGCTAGTTTGTAGATATGACAAAACTAAAACTGTAGGATATGGATGTGTCATGGAGGACAATGGTTTCCTTTAGTATCAGTTGAGATATATGTAGATTCGTAGCAGCACCACTTTGCCTTATGACCCACTAGCAAGTCAACATTCAACACAAAGCCCTTTATAGTGAATTCCCGTGTTTCAGTACTAAACATCACTGTGCATATACAACTGAGGATAGTTCCTAGTATTTTGTAGTGTCTGCAGATTACTGCAATCAGGCTAGCTCTGAGGGTGTCTTGACATCATCATCTAAATTCCATGTTCCTCTTTTTGTTTTTGTTTGCCTGAACTGAGGACTGAAGGTGTAACTTCTCCTTTCCCAAAAACTAAGCGGACAATAGAATGAAGGAATTGTGTCTGTTTAGGGAACAAGCACTAGGTTATCTAGTTAAGCATCATTGACTCTTCTTTATGAGTTTCTTGGCAACAATATTTCTCAAATTTTGTCTAGTTTGCTTAAGCACTGGTAACTCCAAGTATGATCTAGACTTGAGGAGGCAGAGGGACACTCATGGACTGATGAAATGGGGGGAGGGGTGGAAGATGTGGATTGGCTGAGTCGTGGAAGACCGTGGTTATGTTTGTACCACAAGGATGTATGTGGGTATAGATATAGTTTGCTCATCCCAAATATGGGTATAGAGAGCTGATGCTCCCTGAACATCCGCCTTGAATTATACTTATTTTAATTGGTAAAGAAACTTTTAAGGATAGTGACAGCTGAAAAGCTATTTAGTAATGGTGGTTATCTGTATTATTTGTGCGTATATTTGCCTAGACATTATGGTAACACAACTTGTATTTCTGATGATAGATGAGATAGCCAGAAGATCATGCCTTAAAGGAACCAAAAAATTTCTCATGACAAATTTACTAAAAATGGTGTTTTATTTCTAGTATTGGACGAGATGCACGATACATATATGTAATTGCATGGGATGCTGGCTTACATCAGAAGCAGAGCAGTAGCAGCAAATTGTCGTCTAATCTACTAGCAAGCCAACACAAAGGCCTGGATAATGGATTTCTGTCTCCCAGTTTTCTACATCGCCTTATGTTGTGGTGATAATTGCTGTTGTGTTCTGTAATTGCTGTGTGCCAAAAGTGCTACTGCCTGGGTGGTCGAACTGATAGTGCGTCTTACGGACATATCTTAAAGATCTTGGCTTTTGCTGTCTATGGAACTGCCCTGGGGGTCGCCCAACTGATAGTGCCCAAGTTAGATGATATAGTAGCCATGAATTATATCATGTTGAACAGGCGAAGGAAAATTTCATAGCAAATGCGTAAAAATGTCCAAGTTTATACCTCTTACAAAACAGATAGAGAGAATATGTAGTGCGGCAAGAGAATGGTAAATGTGGTATATGTGGTTTATCTTTGTGAAGCTCAATTGCTAATGGTATCAAAGGTCAGTTGGTCTTCCCTGAGTAAATAAGAAAAGCATGTAGGGCCTGAAATACGGTGGAATAGTAGAGGATGCAGAGCACTGTCTTCCTGTGGTGTTTTTGACAGAGTTATCTAGCAGGTCTGCAAATAGTAATTATCCCAGGAGGGTGTCCATTGTCCCTTATACATGTTCTAGTCATTACACCGTTTTTTGTAAAAACTAGTCTTTGGAACATCATTATCAATCCGATTCAGTTTCAAGACCCAACGCTCGAACACTAGGAAATGCTGAAGCGACCTACTGTTGAACAGAGTGCTGATGTGTGCAGTGTACCCCCAGAGTCATGTATCTGGTGCAACGGTGTTTCTTGTGCTACCAATGCACCAATGTGAGACTCATGCAAAAACTTCCCAAAATTTCTGAAAATAAATGAGTACATGAACACAATATATGTCTATCATGTCATAGAATTTCAACTAAAAATTCAACTCACACCTCGAGAAACAAAAGAAGACAAATCATGACATGAATGTTCTTAACTTAAACTGGGCCATGAATTGGGCCTGTTTGCATTACCACAACTGAACTTGTTATTTTTTTTTCTCTTGCTGTGAGTTGAATTTACGACTGAAATTTTGTAGCATGTTAGATGTATGCTATTTCTTTATATTGAATTATTTTCGGAAATTTTAAAACTTACAGTACAAGTTTTTGATGTTCGGTCCACTGGTAGCACAAAAACTCCGGGTGCACAGGATACACTCTCCCCCTAAATAAGAGTATCCCTCTTCCTAACAACACGTGATTGATTATTTGGTTGGACATGTCTGTTTGTTGTTTCACTTCGTAGATCATCTGATCTAACAGGTACGCTTTTTGACCTGATTCTGCTGTGCTCTGTCTGTGCAGGTTGCGACGACGTTCGATCTGTCCGATCAAAGCAAAGCACCGAAGCTCGTAGCGGAGAGCACGTGGAACTATGAGATCTGATCGCATCCGCCTCCGCCTGCCAGCGAGCAAGCGGGCAGCTCCTGCTCATAGAGCAGCACCATGTGTCATCATACTGTCTACTACAACTCAACAGGCAGACTGCCCCTCTCTGGGTGCACCATTATTCGGATCCTATTACCGCTATCCATTTTTTGCTTGTCGTGTGACATCTGAGTCGTCGCTGGCGATGCTATGACATGAAAATGAGGTTTAAGTTAACTGTCTTGTGCCGAGAATTTCACGAATGGCTCTTGCTGTTTGCTTGGTGTGAAGTTTTCACAGATGTTCCTGTGGACATTAAGGAGGACCCCTAGCCTATCTATCGCATCAGTACTAACATGTATGCAGATTACAAAGACTAAATCTCAGGGAAATGCCATATAATCCAGGGCTAGGTAGGAGTTACCTCCCTTATTTTTTCCGGGTGAGGTAGGAATTATCTTCTTGTCTGGAGCAATGCTAGTATTATGCATTGTAAATATCTAGTGTTTAGCAAGCATCAGGTTCTCTGGATTGTGCATTGGTCACCCTGCATCACTTTGCATTATGTGATTATATTTACAACCATTGCTAATCGATGCGCTTACGTAGGACATGAATAATATGGTCGGGAAGATTCTCTAGCCTGCGCATGTCGACATAATATTTCGTTTCAAGATGACCAGGAATAAGATAAACCAGCTACCTCTGTCATGGTTTTGAATTTTAGTTTGACAAGTATTTCAGCCATTGTCGGTGATTTCGGTTTTCCTTTCAATTTCCACTTGAATTTGATTGAGATCAGAATAAATATTTTTAAAACTCAAAAAATAATTTGAATTTATGTCTACTACCCAAGTTACCGAAATATTTTGACACAAAGGCAGTTATTTCAGTATGTAACGGAATTTTACCGAAAGCGAGAACCATGATCGCTGTACTTGTTCAGAACCATCCATGTAAATTTTAAATTAAGAAGCTGCTCTTGTTTGCTTGCAATCTCTAGTTCATTGTCGATGATTACATTCTCTCCCAGGTGCAGGGCGCATGCGTCAGCGCACTGACTTTGATATATATAATCGCCTTGTTTAGCCGATGCACAATATATATTTGGAGGAATGTATGTGCACATACATGGTCCTCTCGATCGTACGTACAAAGTTATTATGAAGCTTAAAAGGCAGATTAAGTTGTCGTTTCATGTCTAGTTTATCAGTTTTGCTTAGTCCCAGTCGATCGGGACTTCGTTATGCCTTAATTGATGCTATATTCCTTTGATTTTGAATGGAGATACGTACAGAATTTTTCCTTTTAGTTTTTTCTTCTTTTTCTTCTTATACTAGCTAGGTCTCAGTCCACTGAGAGCTAGCCACACCCCTAGTTTATGCCCTGGCCTTTAGATGCATATTGGGCACAAAGGCAGATTTGACAATGCTAATTAACCTACTTATATAAAATTGTGAGTGCTATTATTTTTGCCTCTGATGGATGGATGAGAATGGGAGTGGTGGAACCTAGCTCTTTGGAGTACTAGCAATGGGCCATGCATGCCACCCAATTTGGACATGGTTGGCTAAGCTTATTTTATTAATTTCCATAAAGACAGAGGATCTAGATTCTGATTTATTAGATCCTCTATTATTTGCAAAACGACTTCCTCCGTTGCTAAATATAAGTCTTTTTAGAGATTTCACTATAGAGACTATGTTCAGATGTATATAGACGTCTTTAGAGTATAGTTCACTAATTTTGCTCCGTATTTAGTCTATAGTGGAATCTCTTAAAAGACTTATATTTAGGAACGAAGGAAATATTGGTTTTCTCGGAATTGATTGTGGCTTTAACTTTTGTTAGTCAACTGAAGCCTTTTGATTTTGAGTGATAAACATATATACATGGGATGGGAATAAAACGCCGTCCAATAGTTTTGCTCGCCAATGCTAATCTAGGTAGGTAGGTAGCTCCGATTCAATTCCTGCAATTTGCAACTAGATTAACATTGTGACATCGATCGATTGCCTTTTGCATCCCATTTGCATTTGCATTGTGTTTAGTTAATTGATTTCCTACGGTCGAGCTAGCTAGTATAAATATATGGAACACTTGGTCTGCAATGACACACACGTACGCCAGTCGCAGAGACAGATTAAGAACATCCATCTGGCTAGCTCAGCTTAATCTGACCGGTCATGGCGGCGTGGAGCGAGAGCGAGAACGAGAGGTTCGAGCGCGCGCTGGACACGTACGACCGCGACACGCCCGGCCGCTGGGACCGCGTCGCCGCCGCCGTCGGGGGCGGCAAGACGGCCGACGACGTCAGGCGCCACTACGACCGGCTCGTAGACGACCTCCGCCGCATCGAGGCCGGGGGCGCCAACTCCAACGGCGGAACTCATGCCGCCGGCGGCAGCAGCAGCAACGGCGCGGGGAATAACGGCAGCAGAGGAGGGCCAGGGAGCAGCCGGCGGCCCCAGACATAAATGATGGGTGGATCGGATCGGATCATGCAAGGTGGTGGCCTGGTCGGCACAGGACGCTGACATGATCCCTATCCTATCTACGTCTTCTGCATTCATACATATACATGCATGTAACGTACGTGTATATGTACACGTACGCACGTCATGCACATTGCTAGCGGGTACGTGCATGTATGCGTCACGTGTACGTACGTACTTACGTACACGTATGCATGCATGTGTACGTGCAACGGTGCAAGAGTGCAACACAGTGTGCTGGCCCTTTTTTATTTATGTGCGAACTGACAGTGTGCTAGCTTGTCAGTGACTGTGTGTGCGCGCGCTGTGCCATGCATGTACGTATGCCTACGTCTTTTTTTTTTCTCGAATATGCACGAGTGTACATATCATATATTAAAGAAGGAAAGGCATAGATGCCTCCACCAGTCGATTACAAGCGTGGCGATTGCTCACACATATGTACACACCACTCCACCTAGTGGGAACGTATCTGGTGCACCAAGGCAATTGGTGCCACCGATGCACCGGACCCTGTTGCACATTAAAAAATATTTAGAAAAATCCGCAAAAAGTTTGGTGTATCGACACAACATCAATGTATGTTGTCGCAAAAATTTAAATCAAAATTCAAAACAATGCTCAAGATACAAAAATGACAAATTTGACCTCAATGTGCTAATGGGCCAAAAATGAAGCCCAACTTGTGTTATGTACTATTCAGTGTCAAATTTGTTATTTTTGTATCTCGAGCAATGTTTCAAATATTGATTTAAATTTTTGTGACAACGTACATTGATGTTGTATCAATGCACTAGGTTTTTTTCCGGATTTTTTCGAACATTTTTGAATGTGCAACGGGCGACCGGTGCACCGGTAGCACAAATTGCCTCGGTGCACCAGATACATTCCCTCCACCTAGTACACAAATACTACTACTCCCCACTAATCCACCTCGCTAAACCCGCAAACACGAAGTCAACATTTCCTTTCATAAGTCCTGAACGCGCTCAAGTCCTTCCTTCCGCTTCTATTCTATGCATGAGCTGGTGAAGCGATGGCAGCTCTCCATCAAACACCATCTACGTCTTGTACGTGTGCTAGTAGATTGTAAATTAATCCATGCATGTGCTTCCTTTAAGAGAAATATAATCCGTGTGCAAGTCATTCGTAGATCACTAAAATATAATGGGTACCATATTTTTTCCTTTTTCTGTGAAAATATTTCTTACTCCCTCCGTCCCATAAGAACGTTTTTGACACTACACTGACCGGGAATTATCACATTCATTCTTTATGAGTACCATGTCTTTCCTTATAATTATGACCTCCATGATTTTTTGTAGTGAAAGCCATCATGGCGACTTTATTAACTTTCCTCGGACAGTGTTTTATAGTTATATGTGGGAAATTCCTAGCTAAGGACGCACACTCATAGATTGCCCTAGCTTCTATCACTGAAAAGCCATGGTTTTGAATAATTTCTGAACTGTCGGACTCCAAGCTCCATAAATTTTCCTTTTTTTTCCTCGGTGCAAATTAATGTCGAGCATGTGTAGAAAAGACCTGCCGGATCATTCCGCCCAACAAAGTTGGGATAGCCGGCTTGTTTCATAGGACGTGGCTAGGGAGCGCCCGGGCACTCGTTCATGTGATCGAGCACACTTTCCCTTTTAGGAAGGAAACCACCCGGTCTGCCGCATGATCGTGTGATTCCGTAACAAGCAAAGATCCAAAAAGCAAAACAACCAAGATCTTTGTGACATGCATTTATCTGGGGTTCAGGTTTTCTAAAAGCCATACTTTTGATTCGAGCATCAAAATTCAGATCTGTTTTCACCTTTAGATTTCTCACGACAAGTTCTTCGAAACTAGATCTCATATGGGCAGGTTTCTGTCATGGTATTTCCTCGACATATGCCAATGGATGGCTTATCATGTGTGGGGATAGGAGTGCGTTGCCGGGCTCTGGAAGCGGGAGTAGGCAAGACCTCAAACGACGCCGTGTCTTACCTAGGTTCGGGGCTCTCCGTGGATAACACCCCTAATCCTGCTCTGCGGGGTCTCCGCATCGGTATGATCAAATAGCATGGCTACAACGTTGCTCCTTGAGCTATTTGGCTAGAGGAGGAAGAAGGCAAGCTAGCACTATTTGGCTAGAGGCCGTCAGTGCCTCTGGGCTCCGGCTTCTCCGCCAAATAGCTCAAGGAGTTTATGAGTCGAACAAGGTGCTAATAAGGAATTACCCAAAGATTGGTCATGTGAGTGTTGAGCTTATTGCAAGCATGTCTTGAAGAAGAAGATTGTGTGATCATTCATGTTTACCTTCAAGACATCATCCACATGAAGAGAGTTGAAAAAATTCAAGGTTGTCAAGACTAAGTCAAGAGTGAATCAAGTTGATCAACTCACAAAGCGTAGAAGATGTACCGAGAGGGATCAAGTGATCCCATGGTACGGTAAGCATTGTCCATTACACTTTGTGTACTAACCCATGGTCTACGTGAGATTTCTATGTGGGGTTAGGTATGTTTCCATGGGCTTGCATCAAAAGGAAGATATCATACAACCCATGGAGAGGATGACATCAAGTGGTAATCGTCAGCAAGATTGCCGTGTGCAAGTTCAAGTGGAGCATCATGAAGATCAAGTGCTTGAAGCTTGCCCTCCATTGTGGTGACAATGGACTTGTGAAGATGTGCGGATGAGTGGCGCACCCATAGAGGATTATGGGGGAGCAATCAACTAGTCTTCATCAACCCAACACAATCAATAAAGGTGGTCCATCTTGAGGAGGACAAGATCGTCATCATCTAGCTCAAGTGGATTATGCGTAAGGCAATGGTTTGCGCTTGATAGGTTTTCTATTTTACCGGTCTCATGGTAGTAGTTGGGAGACCGGGTTATAGGATCGATTGCCGTACTATCAAGGGGGGATCTCAAGTTGGTAGCTTGATCATATCGTTCATACAGAGCTCAAACCATTGCATCCTTGCATCATCTTTATTTGTTCTTGTTTGGCATTTCTCTTGGTGAGTTTTAGAGCTTATGGTCATTTTCATGACAAGCTCGAGTTCATCGAAAACGGAGTTCACATGCATCTTCTATGATGTTTTTGATGTTGGAGGTTATGCCGGTTCTTCTCTGTTGGAGGTTTCTCTCTTCTATATATTGGCTACTCGTCGTCATCTATCCAACAAGCTTGAGTTTGCTCAATTCGGAGCAAATTTGCAGAAGTTGTGGCAGTTCTGGTTTTCCTGGAGCATCTGTTTTGCTTGGAAGTGGCATAAGGGAGGCGCCAGCAGTAGTACCTCTGCCCGGGGCGGCAGTACTGCTGAAAGCCATAAGCAGTAGTGAAAGAGCTAGTTATCGACTAGAGGGGGGGGGGGTGAATAGGCAATTTTTATGAAAGTCTTCAAAACATGGGAGTTTCGAAGACAAACAATAGAAATGACACTATTCGTATGCAGCGGAAGGTAGGCTACACTAGGCAAGCCATAGTCAAGTATTCAATGAAGTGAAAGCACGAAGACTATTAGCAGCTAGGTAGTAAGGATCAGGATGGAAGATAGTATGAAGCCAACCAGAACAAGTAGTCACACAGTGAAGTCAAACAGGTGATGCAAGCAGGCAATGACTTCACGAAGACAAACTGTAAGTAAAGAGAAGTGAGAGATAGAACCAGTAGCTTGGAGAGGACAGAGATTTGTTTGACCAGTTCCAGTTGCTGTGACAACTGTACGTCTGGTTAGGGAGGCTGAGATTCAACTCAGAAGACCGCGTCTTCACCTTATTCCCCTTGAGCTAAGGAAACCTAGTCCCCGCCCAATCACTCTTGTAAGTCTTCAAGGTAGACTTCCAAACCTTCACAGACTTCGTTCACCGGCAATCCATAATGACTCTTGGATGCTCAAAACGCGACGCCTAACCAGCTGGAGGATTCACAGTCCTCAAGTGTAACAAGTCTTCAGATCACGCGGACAGAAAGACTTCAGTGATGTCAAACACTCTTTGGGCTCTGGGTGGTTTGGGCTTTGTCCTTGCAAGGATTCTCTCTCAAATGCTTCGGAGGTGGGTTGCTCTCAAACGACAAAAGCCGTGTACTAATTCTGAGCAGCCTTGAGTTTATGGTGGAGGGGGTGGGCTATTTATAGCCACTGGGCAACCCGACCTGATTTGTCCGAAATGACCCTGGGTCACTAAGGAACTGACATGTACTGTGTCCTAACGGTCAGATTTCAAACACACGCGACAGCTTGACTTGGGCTACAACTAAAGCTGACTCATCTGACTCTGGATAAGATTTGCTCTCATTGTCTTTGCTCGAAGACATAGGATTTGGTTGAGCATCACTTCAGTCACTCTGACTTTGTTCACTTGGACCCCACTTAACAGTGCGGTGGTTCCCATGACTCAACAAAGAAGAAAAGGAAACAACAAAACAACTAAGTCTTCGCGCTCCATAGTCTTCACGCGATGTCTTCTCATGTCATAGTCTTCAACGTGAATAGCTTCACAAACCACCATTGTCTTCAATGTCTTCACACATTTTTAGGGGTCATCTCCGGTAGGTAAACCGAATCAATGAGGGACTACTACCTGTGTTATCCTGCAATTCTCACAAACACATTAGTCCCTCAACCAGGTTTGTCGTCAATACTCCAAAACCAACTAGGGGTGGCACTAGATGCACTTACAATCTCCCCCTTTTTGGTGATTGATGACAAACTGGTTGAAGTTTTCAACGGGGATAAAAGTATGTGAAATTGTAAAGGATTAAGATATTGTCTTCATAGTTGGCAAAAAGGCTCCCCCTGTAGATGTGCATATAGATTTTTGCATTGGAATGCAAATGCACATGGCAGGTTGTACTTGTGGAGATCCTCTTCACCTTATGAAGACAATACATCATGCATGAACAGATATAACAAGAATAATGACATGCATAATGAAAAATGGACGTCTCCAGAATGACTTCATGCGGGATTTATCATCGCACATGCGGAATTTATCGTCACATCACAGTATAACAAAAAAAGTAGCAGACGACCATCAAGTTTAAGTGTTACAACTCAAAGAACCAAATGTATCAAAAGCGAGAGTTGTAAACACTTGGAAAAAGTATAGCAACCACCCATATGGACCCGCTTGAGGACTATCAACATATGCTTCTCCCCCTTTTGTCAGTAAGGACCAAAAAGGTTTGAAGACATAGTCTCTACTCGTTCCCATGAGTAGGTGAGGCAGAAGGGTCGTCGTTGAGGTTTGGTGGTGCAGAAGAACTTGGTGCAGTGTCGATACGCGCCGAAGTTGGAGGTAGTGAAGTAGCATCATTGGCGTCATCAAGAACTCTGGCATTAACAGTTGCCGCGGAGGAGGAGTACTCAGAATCTTCAAGAGATGGAGTGCGCCGCAAGACAGCATTCCTGGGAGGAGTGATGTCGAACTTTAATCTCTCTGTGAAGCCATCGTCTTGAAGATCAGCTTCAGCACTGAGCAATGTCAGACTCTTCCAAGACCTCCGACAGGTTTCATGAGTGACACACGCATTCTTGGTGGCAAGATTTCGAATGCGATTAACATCCACCAAGAGGCTTTGCATCTGACGCTTGATGCAGTAATGATGCTTATCGTGTTTTTGATGCAAGGCCACAAGAAGCTCTCGGTCATTGAGCACACGAGATCTCTTCCGAGGCCTTGGAGCAATAGTGCTTTCAGTGGCTTCAGTACGGGCACGGCGAGTATTGCCAGTCAGCGAATAAACACGAGTGGCAGCATGAACTCCTTCAACATGCTGAGAGAAACTCTGACGATCAACATTGTGAAGATAAATTGCCTCCTTGGCAGGCTCTAGGTATATGGCTTCGATGGACATATCAACCTCTGGCAAGAATATGAGATGGTTGCGAGCAGAGGGCTGATAGTCAACAGCAAAGTGAAGCTTGATCAGTCGCATTACCCATGGAGCATAGAATTTCAGACCAAAGATGTCGGAGCCAGATACAGCAAATTGGCGATTGAAGAAATCCTGAGCATTGAAGCTGATGCCATTGAGAATATAGAAGACCAATGTCTTCATTGAGCCTTCAAGCTTTGCTGAGGAAGAATGTCCTTTGATGGGCCATAGAGTTCGCCTGATAATGTGATAGATGGTGCGGGGCAGATACTCTAGGTCTGCAACAAAGAATTCCTTGGGATATTCCGCATCCTGCGGTAGTGGCTTCATCATACTTAGCATTTGGCTCATATTGGGCTCAGGCTTCTGGAAGATGCTTTCCAATGCATTGCAGTGAAGCTGACAACCAGGTTCATATAGTTCACCTGGAGTGGATAGGCCAGTAAGCTCAATGAGATCAAGAGCTTTGGCTTCATGGTGTACATTGCCTGTCATCCACTCAAGGACCCATGTCTTCGGATCCTTGTTGTAGCCGCGAATGTGGAGAGTTGCATAGAATTGCAGCAGAAGTTCTTCATTCCAATGTTCTTTATCTGTCACAAACTGGAGAAGGTCTGCATCTCTGAAACAGTCAAGGGCTTCTTCTAAGCAAGGCAGGCTAGCAATGGCTTCGCAGTCCAAACGCATATGGGGAAATATGCGCCCTTGATTGTACAGGACACATGAGTAATAGTTGCGCTGCTGATAACTCCAGAATCGATCAGATAATATCCTTGGCTTGGAATATGGGTTCTTGGCGCTATCAAAGAAAGTGTTGTGTGCAATGAAGCCATTGACGTTGAATGATCCTGGTGCAGATGCAGTACCTGGAAACCTTGGCAGCCTCGGTTTTGGCTTCTGAACCTGTGGCCTGTGCTCCACATGATAATCAAACTGAGGTCCGGGAGTAGGCGGAGGAAACAGAATTGGCCATCTAACAGTGACAAGCTCGCCTTGATAAAATGCTTGCTCAATACTGTGTGGCCTTGGTGGTGGTACAGGAGCAGTGGCATTAGCAAGGGCGTCAGGCTGCACATTGGGTGCAGGTGCATCATTGGCTTCATGCACAGTGTTCATTGCAGGCGCCAGATTTTCTTCAGCCATGACAATGTCATTGGCGTCAGTAGTGTTGTTGGTGGTCGCCTCAGTATTTTCAACCTCCACTTGAGTAGCTGGAGGGTCGGGCACAGACACGTTCTCCTCTAGAAGATCTTCTTGGTTGGTAGGGGGTGTGGCAACATGTTCTTCTTCTTGACGGGGTTCTTGATTTTCATCGGCTGATGCAGCCGGTATGTCTTCAGCAACACTGGCTTCAGACGCAGAGACATTCGCAGTAGGAGTGGCTTCAGGAAACTCTAGCTGTGCCACCATGTTGGGTTGCACTACTCCTTCTGGAACGCTCGATGGAGCGACTTGTGGCCTTGGTCCTTTGTGAAGCCTGCGAAATGCGGGCGACGCCTTTGGAGTAGGAGTGGGATGGACCACATAGTCGTCATCATCATCAAGCACCGGATTGGTGACTTGAGGAAGGACTTAATCATCATCTACATTGTCTTGGTGACCAATGTCTTCAGCCGTGATGGGGTCAACGGCTGGAACTTCTTCAGCTTCAGGAGCCTCTGTGGAAGCAGGCTCGTGAACTATCAACTGGCGCTCTTGGTGTTCGGATGCAGGACGAGCAAACAAGAGGGGCTCGACAATGAGGGGCTCTGTGGGAGCAGCCCGATCTTTCTTCTTGGTCTTTCTTTTCTTGGTGGGTGGGGCATCGTCAGTGGTGTTCTTGAGTTTGCGCTTTGTGGCTTCGGCTTCAGCTGCCTTGGTTTTCTTCTGATATGAAGCCACTGTGGGGACCTTAGGCTTCGAGCATGTCATACTGGCAGGGAAGACAATGCGAGGTTCTTCCCGCCTCGTGCTTCAGCTTGGGCCACAACAGGCTTCTTCTTCTTGGCAGACAGCTTGGGGTGTATGCCAGGACACCCAAGTGCCTTGCGCTTCTCAGCTTCATTGTAAGCTTGAAAACACTTGGTGTTACGTCTCTGTCGTATCTATAATTTTTGATTGTTCCATGCCAATATTCTTCAACTTTCATATACTTTTGGCAACTTTTTATACTATTTTTGGGACTAACATATTGATCCAGTGCCCAATGCCAGTTCCTGTCTGTTGCATGTTTTTTGTTTTGCAGAAACCGAATATCAAACGGAGTCCAAATGGGATAAAAACGGACGAAGATTTTTTTTGGAATATTTATGATTTTTGGGAAGTAAAATTAACGCGAAACGGTGTCCGGGGTGGCCACGAGACAGGGGGTGCGCCCCCTACCCCTGGGCGCGCCTTGGGCTCTCGTGGGCCACCCGTAAGGCGGTTGAGGCTCTACTTTGGCCGCAAGAAAGCTAATTTTACAAGAAAAATTTGGGCGAAAGATTCACCCCAATCGGAGTTACGGATCTCCAGATATAAAGGAAACGGTGAAGGGGAAGAAACAAAGAACACAAAAACAGAGAGATAGATCCAATCTCGGAGGGGCTCTCGCCCCTCCCACACCATGGGAGCCAAGAACCAGAGGGGAAACCCTTCTCCCATCTAGGGAGGAGGTCAAGGAAGAAGAAGAAGAAGGGGGGCCCTCTCCCCCTTGCTTCCGGTGGCGCCGGAACGCTGCCGGAGGCCATCATCATCACCGCGATCTTCACCAACAACTTCACCGCCGTCATCACCAACTCTTCCTCCCTCTATGCAGCGGTGTAACCTCTCTCTTACCCGCTGTAATCTCTACTTAAACATGGTGCTCAACGCTATATATTATTTCCCAATGATGTATGGCTATCTTATGATGTTTGAGTAGATCCGTTTTGTCCTATGGGTTAATTGATGATCGTGATTGGTTTGAGTTG
Source organism: Triticum dicoccoides (assembly GCF_002162155.2). Lineage (NCBI taxonomy): Eukaryota > Viridiplantae > Streptophyta > Magnoliopsida > Poales > Poaceae > Triticum > Triticum dicoccoides. The sequence continues at coordinate 719,799,807 of NC_041389.1, read as the reverse complement.
CATGTTTTATTATTGGTGCTGTCCTATGGTGCTCTCTGTGTCGCGCAAGCGTGAGGGATCCCCGCTGTAGGGTTTGCAATATGTTTATGATTTGCTTATGGTGGGTGGCGTGAGTGAACAGAAGCACAGACCCGAGTAAGTAGGTTGTTTGCGTATGGGATAAAAGGGGACTTGATACTTTAATGCTATGGTTGGGTTTTACCTTAATGAATCTTTAGTATTTGCGGATGCTTGCTAAATTTCCAATCATAAGTGCATATAATTCCAAGTAAGGGATGATATGTTAGCCTATGCCTCTCCCTCAAATAGAATTGCAACAGTGATTACCGGTCTAGTTATCGATTGCCTTGGACAAATAACTTTCTTGTAACAAAAAGCTCTCTACTAATACTTACTTTATTGCATCTTTATCTAAACAGCCCCTAGTTTATGTTTACATGCTCTTTATTATCTTGCAAACCTATCCTGTCACACCTACAAAGTACTTCTAGTTTCATACTTGTTCTAGGTAAAGCGAACGTCAAGCATGCGTAGAGTTGTATCGGTGGTCGATAGAACTTGAGGGAATATTTATTCTACCTTTAGCTTGTCGTTGGGTTCGACACTCTTACTTATCGAAAACTGTTGCGATCCCCTACACTTGTGGGTTATCACTTGGCAGCTAGATTTTTCATTCGTTCGCGTGAACCTTTGGCTTCTTCGTGCTTCTTGCGAAATGCCTCCTTGAGGTCATGCAACATCAGCTTGAAGTTTTGAACATCAGCCACACTAAGCTTGACCACATGCTTCTTGAACTAGTCTTTCTCATAGTCAATTTTGTTCTTCAATTCAACTATCCGCTGAGTCAGAGCCAACTGAGGAGCAATGGCGCCTTGAAAGGCGACGCTGATGCCAATTGGGAGCTGAAGATCATCAAAGCTGAGATTGAGGTTGTCAAACCACTCATCAATGAAGTTATCCAGAATGTTTACGTCGAAGAGGGGCAGATCATTGAAGATCTCCGCCTCTTGCTTGCTCTTAATTAGCTGCTCAAGAGCATCATCACCACACTCATCATCTGTTGACAGATCTATGGCTTCAGTTTCGTTCCTCAGAATGGCAGCAGGTGTCAGGGCTTGACCAGAACTCTGGACATGTTTCTTCTGGGGCTTCTCTTTCTTCTTGGATATGCGAGAGAGATATTCAGAATTGATACTTGGTGCAGGAGGGCAGTTGCCAATGGATTCACTCGAGAAGCTTTTGGTGCAGCAGTAGGTTTTGAAGCCTTAGATTTCTTTTGCTTCTGTGGTTTAGGAGGAGGAGCTGGCGCATCATCAAAATCAGCATCATCAGCAGAGTGATCCACATTTGCACCTTGGACAGCAATGTGAGTGATGGGGCCCTCGAGGTTGTAGAAGGGGCCGATTCTGTTTTCATTGGCTTCATGGGTGCCATCTTCCCGAGGAGCAGACGGACCTGGGTTGAAGTCAAGTCCAAATGCCTTCTTGTTCTTCACAGCAGAGTCTTTGGCGAACTTGAAGTTGCGCTTGAACAGATTGTCTTCGCGACACCACAGCAGAGAAGAGGGGTCAACATTCTCTGGCTGTGGTCCGCGAAGCATGCATGGATAGAAGCCTTGATCAATAGCTTCAGTCTTGGACCTGGGAGGAAGATTTTTGTATAGGATATCTCCCTAGGGTCGCTTGATGGCATTCTCCTCGGTGTATTCAGCCATGACAAATCTGTATTTGAACCATTCCTCTACCCAATATCTTCGAATCCATTGGATTCAATTCTTGCGTTCACCATAGGTCTCTTCGGGGTCTGTCTCGTACAGTTCGTGTAGATCTGGTGGAAAATCTTTGGATGTATTTCCACGGTGCTGTCTGCCACCCTTTCTTGCTGACTTCTTAGTAGCCATGAAGCTTAACCTGAAAGGCTTGAGAACTAGCAAAGGCTTCCGTCGGCTGGTCAGACAAGAACTGGCTTCAGGAGAATTTATGTGACTCTGTAAGAATTCTGCAAATGAATGCAGACTATGAGAACCAAGGGATTCTCCCACAGACATGTACTTGTGACAGCATTAGAGGTGCGAGGGAAGGGGAAGAGGTCATATGCATTCTCAGAAGATTTTGAAGATAAATCAGTTTGAAGACATTGACCTCATAACGCGAAGACATTCACTTATTTGTTGTGAGCTAGTTCCATATTTGTACGAATCCAAGAATAAGTACAAGTGAGGAATCTAACTTGTAGAGAAGCATAAATGAACAGACTAGGCATAATATGAGATGCAGATCGGGATAGATTCAACTTTGGAAGTATAGAAACCACTTTTGATAAAGAAGGATGAATCTATCAGATCAAAAAAGTAAGTTTTAATTACCACAGGAAGAACTGCTAGACAGAGCAAAGTTGGAGGCCGAGCAGTTTGATCTCCCATGCCCTAACTTGGCGACGGAAGACACCTACGACGGTGGTGGAGAAGACGAGGTCCGCTACCGGCGTGAGGACGGCGTCGGTGAGGTCGCGGCAACTAAGCTCTTCGTCGCCGGCGTCATCGAGAGCTAGCGGTTGCGCTAGGGTTTGCGAGAGGTGGTGAGGTGGAAGAAGGATTTTGACCGTGATGTGATGGGTATTTATAAGGAAAGGGACGGCACAACGCAATTACGCAGGTGCCCCTGGCGGTTCACATCTGAAGGGCACGTGGCAAGCATGCAACACCTTGGAAGTTGTTTCATGTTCCCACGCACGCCTGGATTGTTGGCGTGGTCGTTCCGAATTCTCCGGCTTTCAGGCAATAAGGATATAGCATTAAAAACGGATATAAATGTTTGTCAGATTGACTTCAGCTAACATGGTCTCAGTGAAGACAATCGACAGTTTTCAATAGAATGCATATGATTTGGACAGATAGAGTTGAGGTAGAAGCATAGATAGGTTAGGGTCCGATCACATTCACTTAGATCAAAAGATTCAGCAAGAACTCATAGCTATAAGTGAATGCTGTAGAGGACAGAACACAAATATGTATATAACCAGTATAAGACCAAATCAACAGGATGAAGATAAATATGAACATAAGTCAAGTATGACGACAAATGAAATATGAAGACTTTGCAATCATAACGCCAAGGGAAACCCTTCAAACAAAAGTTTGGTGGTGGCGTTACCCACCATATAGGAAGTATTAGACCCAGACATGGCGCACAATTATCGTGGCGCTCCGAAGTCAAATTCTGCATTAATGTATTCACACTTAGAGTGTATGTCTTCATTGATTAAAGATATACATTACTTCTGTGTTGCACATCTAAGTTATCAAAATGCATAAGTGTTAGGATGTGTGTCCAATCACAGGACATTTGAGGATTCCAAGATATTTAGCTCACATCGCAACTTGCAAAACCTTTTCTCATCCAAGGGCTTTGTGAAGATATCAGCCAATTACTCTTCTGTGTTGACGTGAATGATATCAATTTCTTCCTTCATGACATGATCACTGAGAAAGTGATGACGAATTTCAATGTGCTTTGTCTTTGAGTGCTGAACTGGGTTGTTGGCAATCTTGATGGCGCTCTCATTGTCGCAGTAGAGTGGCACATTCTTCAGGTGGATACCATAGTCCTTGAGAGTTTGCTTCATCCAGAGAAGCTGAGCACAACAAGATCCAGCAGCAATATATTCGGATTCAGCAGTGGAGAGAGATACACTGTTCTGCTTCTTTGAAGACCAACAGACAAGAGATCGTCCCAGAAAGTGACATGTGCCTGATGTGGACTTGCGATCAACCTTGTCACCAGCATAATCGGCATCTGAGAATCCAACTAGATCAAACTCTGAGCCCTTTGGATACCATAATCCTAGTGTTGGGGTGTAAGCCAAATATCGAAGAATCCGCTTCACAGCTAAGTGATGCAATTCCTTTGGTGCCGCTTGGAATCACGCACACATGCAAACGCTAAGCATTATATCTGGCCTAGATGCACAAAAATAAAGTAAGGAACCAATCATGGAGCGGTATACCTTTTGATCGAACTCTTTACCATTGGCGTCGGGACCTAGATGACTTTTGGTTGGCATTGGCGTTGTCTATCCTTTGCAGTCTTGCATTCGAAACTTCTTCATGCAATCTTTGAGATATTTTTCTTGAGATATGAAGATGTTGTTGCGTTGCTGACGGATTTGGAGACCCAGAAAGAACTCCAACTCGCCCATCATGGACATCTGATATTGCTCTTGCATCATGTGACCAAACTCATCACTGTATTTCTTGTTAGTGCAGCCAAACATAATGTCATCCACATAGATTTGGCACACAAATAGTTCACCATCATATGTCTTCGTGAAGAGTGTAGGATCTAGTGAACCAGGTTTGAAGCCTTTGCTCTTCAGGAAGTCTTTGAGTGTGTCATACCAAGCACGAGGGGCTTGTTTGAGGCCATACAATGCCTTGTTGAGCTTGTATACCATATCAGGATGTTTTGGATCTTCAAAGCCAGGAGGTTGTGCAACATATACTTCTTCTTCAATCTTCCCATTGAGAAAGGCACTCTTCACATCCATTTGATACATGAGGATGTTGTGATGATTTGCATAGGCTAGTAGTATGTGAATGGCTTCAAGTCTAGCCACCGGAGCAAATGTTTTATCAAAGTCAATCCCTTCCACTTGGGTGTATCCTTGAGCGACAAGATGAGCCTTGTTTCTAACAACTTGACCATGCTCATCTTGCTTGTTGCGATATATCCATTTGGTGCCAATGATATTGTGCTTACGAGGATCAGGACGCTTGACCAATTCCCACACATTGTTCAACTCAAACTGTTGAAACTCTTCTTGCATGGCTTGAATCCATTCAGGTTCCATGAAGGCTTCAACAACTTTCTTGGGTTCAGAGATTGAGACGAATGCAAAATGCCCACAGAAGTTGGTTAGCTGTGTTGCTCTTTGAGTAGCTCTTGAACGAGTGAGTGGACCAGATGCATTGATGCTGTCTATTATCTTTTCAATCTGTACTTCATTTGCAACACGAGGATGAACAGGACGAAGATTTTGCTCTTGCTGATCAATGTCATCATTTGGGGAATTGTCTTCAGGCTGAGCATTGTCTTCAGGTTGATTAGGTGCAGAAATGATAAGTTCCTCTTCAGTCTGAGCCTCAGAAGGTATGATCTCTCCAATTCCCATTTGCTTGATTGATTCACTTGGAGGTACTTCATCTAGCACATTTGGCAGGTGCTCTCTTTGCGAGCCGTTAGTCTCATCGAACCGCACATCCACAGTTCCAACCACTTTATAGTGAAAGAGGTTGAAGACTCTGTAGGAGTGCGAATCCTTTCCGTAACCAAGCATAAAACCTTCATGTGCTTTCGGTGCAAATTTTGAAGTGTGATGTGGATCCTTGATCCAGCACCTAGCACCAAATACTCTGAAGTAGCTTACATTTGGCTTCTCACCTGTTAGGAGTTCATAGGATGTTTTCTTCAGAAGCTTGTGAAGATAAACACGGTTGATGACATGGCATGCAGTATCAATGGCTTCAGGCCAAAACTTCCATGGAGTCTTGTACTCATCGAGCATCGTTCGGTCCATCTCAATAAGGGTTCTGTTCTTGCGCTCCACGATGCCATTCTGCCGAGGTGTGTACAGAACAGAGAACTCATGAGTGATGCCCATAGTATCCAGATAAAGGTCGAGGCCAGTGTTCTTGAATTCAGTGCCGTTGTCACTTCTGATATGCTTGATCTTGACGCCATAGTTCATCATGGCACGATTGGCAAAGCATCTGAAGACATCCTGCACTTCATTCTTGTAGAGGATTATATGCACCCAAGTATATCTAGAGTAATCATCAACAATGACAAAGCCATAGAGGCAAGCAGTGGTAGTGAGAGTAGAGTAGTGAGTAGGACCAAATAAGTCCATGTGTAGAAGCTCGAAGGGTTGAGATGTAGTCATGATTGTCTTCGAGGGATGCTTGGCTCTTGTCATTTTTCCAGCTTCGCAGGCACCACACAGATGATCCTTCTTGAACTTGACGCCTTCGATGCCCACGACATGATTCTTCTTCACGAGAGTGTGCAAGTTCCTCATGCAAGCATGCCCTAGCCTTCGATGCCAAAGCCAGCACTCTGAAGCTTTTTCTAGAAGGCATACAGCCATCTTTGGTCCTGCTGGGAAATCTACCATATACGGATCATCTTTCCGATACCCTTCAATGACTAGAGACTTGTCAGATTCCATTAGTACAAGGCAACGATATTTTCCAAATAGCAGAATCATGTTTAAGTCACAAAGCATTGAGACAAACATTAAGTTGAAACCAAGGGATTCAACAAGCATCACTTTATCCATGTGCTGATCCCTTGATATTGCAACTCTACCTAGACCCAATACCTTGCTTTTACCAGTGTCAGAAAATGTGATGTGACTCTTGTCTGATGGACGTAATGTTGAATCCATCAGAAGACTTCGATCACCAGTCATGTGGTTAGTGCATCCACTGTCCATAATCCATTCTGAAGTACGAGGTGTCATAGCCTCAAGTGCAGTTTGGGGGATAGGCTTCACCAAGCGTGTTGTGAAGCATAAACATTTGACGAACAAGTGGAACATGGAAATTTAGATCTTGGTTAGGATAGATAGGATGAGTGTCAAGGAATCCCAGGAAGAAATACATAGTAAGACCATTTGGGCATTTTATCTTGGGCCCCACAAGATGTTTAAGGTCCCAGCATTAGCATTGGACGCCTTTGATTTCCGGCTGAAGACCTTTCCCTGCAAAAGAGAGTTAAGTTTTCTTAACCACCCACATTTTCAGGGGTGGCTTAGAAGCAATGAGTCTAAGTGCAGCATCTGAGAACTTCGGCTTTGGAGCCCTAGTAAATAGCCTTGCAGGAGGTGAATAATACTCATAGGAATAAGCAGAAAAGTTCTTAGTTCTATGAACATAGCGGTTTGAGGAAACACGCTTATATTCATGGGTCTGAGTATGATTTCCCTGCAAAACATTGACGTTAGGGTGACTCAGATGAGTCCTTGGTCTATATGAAGCTTTTGGACCATATGAAGCCTTTGGTATGGGGTTTGTCTTCTTCACAGGTGGTGTCATGATGACATTCACTGGAAGATTCTCAAGACAACTTTTGGGTACCCATATCTTCTTCATAGGTGGTCCATTCCTGCAGTTAGTACTAATATACCTGGCAAACACTTCACCATTCTGATTCTTAAACAGTTTATAGTTTGCATCAAAGGATTCATCAATGATAATAGGGTTAGCACAAGTGAAACCAGATAAGGTGGATGGATCTACTGAAAGTTCCTTTGCAGCAACTACTATGTCTTGAGCTAGCGTTGGTTTTCCCCGAAGAGGAGAGGGTGATGCAGCAAGTGTAGCGTAAGTATTTCCCTCAGTTTTTGAGAACCAAGGTATCAATCCAGTAGGAGGCTCCTCAAAAGTCCCACGCACCTACACAAACAAACTGAGAACTCGCAATCAACGCAATAAAGGGGTTGTCAATCCCTTCACGGCCACTTGCGAAAGTGAGATCTGATAGAGATAATATGATAAGATAAATATATTTTTGGTATTTTATAATATAGATGCAAGAAAGTAAAGATGCAAATAAAAGTAGATTGAAAGCAAATATGATAAGAGATAGACCCGGGGGCCATAGGTTTCACTAGAGGCTTCTCTCGAGAGCATAAGTATTACGGTGGGTGAACAAATTACTGTCAAGCAATTGATAGAAAAGCGAATAATTATGACGTTATCTAGGCATGATCATGTATATAGGCATCACATCCAAAACAAGTGGACCGACTCCTGCCTGCATCTACTACTATTACTCCACACATCGACCGCTATCCAGCATGCATCTAGAGTATTAAGTTCATAAGAATGGAGTAACGCATTAAGCAAGATGATATGATGTAGAGGGATAAACTCATGCAATATGATATAAACCCCATCTTGTTATCCTCGATGGCAACAATACAATACGTGTCTTGCAACCCTTTCTGTCACTGGGTAAGAACACCACAAGACTGAACCCAAAGCTAAGCACTTCTCCCATGGCAAGAAAGATCAATCTAGTAGGCCAAACCAAACCAATAATTCGAAGAGACTTGCAAAGATAACTCAATCATACATAAAAGAATTCAGAGAAGATTTAATTAATATCCATAGATAAATCTGAACATAAACTCACAATTCATCGGATCTTGACAAACACACCGTAAAAAGAGATTACATCGAATAGATCTCCACAAGAGAGGGGGAGAACATTGTATTGAGATCCAAAAAGAGAGAAGAAGCCATCTAGGTAATAACTATGGACCCGTAGGTCTGTGGTAAACTACTCACAACTCATAGGAGGGGCAAGGATGTTGATGTAGAGGCCCTCCGTGGTCGATTCCCCCTCCGGCAGAGTGCCGACGAAGGCTCCAAGATGGGATCTCGCGGATACAGAAGGTTACGGTGGTGGAAATTGTGTTTCGTGGTGCCCCTGGATGTTTTCGGTGTTCGTAGATATATATAGGAGGAAGAAGTACGTCGGTGGACGCCCGAGGGGCCCACGAGACAGGGGGGCGCGCCCTACAGGGGGGCACCCTCCTATCTTGTGGGGCCCTCGGAGCTTTCTTGACTTGCACTCCAGGATCTCCGAATCAGATTTGTTCCAAAAATAACACTCCCGAAGGTTTCATTCCATTTGGATTCCGTTTGATATTCCTTTTCTTCGAAATACTGAAATAGGCAAAAAAACAGCAATATGGGATGGGCCTCCGGTTAGTAGGTTAGTCCCAAAAATGATATAAATATGTAGAATAAAGCCCATAAGCATCCAAAACAGGTAATATAATAGCATGGAACAATAAAAAATTATAGATACGTTGGAGACGTATCAAGCATCCCCAAGCTTAATTCCTGCTCGTCCTCGAGTAGGTAAATGATAAAAAGAGAATTTTTGATGTGGAATGCTACCTAGCATAATTCATAATGTAATTTTATTTCATTGTGGAATGAATGTTCAGATCCAAGTAATACAAAATAAAAGTTCATATTGACATAAAAAATAGTAATACTTCAAGCATACCAAGAAAGTAATCATGTCTTCTCAAAATAGCATGGCCAAAAGAAAGTTATCCCTACAAAATCATATAGTCTGGCTAAGCTCTATCTTCATCACACAAAGTATTTAATCATGCACAACCCCGATGACGAGCCAAGCAATTGTTTCATACTTTAACAATTTCAAACTCTTTCAACTTTCACGCAATACATGAGCGTGAGCCATGGACATAGCACTATATGTGGAATAGAAAGGTGGTTGTGGAGAAGACAAAAAGGAAGAAGATAGTCTCAGACCGACTAGGCGTATCAACGGGCTACGGAGATGCCCATTAATAGATATCTATGTGAGCGAGTAGGGATTGCCATGCAACGGATGCACTAGAGCTATAAATATATGAAAGCTCAACAAAAGAAAACTAGTGGGGTGCATCCAACTTGCTTTCTCACGAAGACCTAGGGCACTTTTGAGGAAGCCCATCATTGGAATATACAAGCCAAGTTCTATAATGAAAAATCCCCACTAGTAAATGAAAGCGATAACATATGAGACTCTCTATCATGAAGATCATGGTGCTATTTTGAAGCACAAGTGTGGAAAAGAGATAGTAGCATTGTCCCTTCTCTATCTTTCTCTCATTTTTTATTGGGCCTTTTCTGTTTTTTATGGCCACCCTTTTTTTTCGTCCGGAGTCTCATCCTGACTTATGGGGGAATCATAGTCTCCATCATCCTTTCCTCACTGGGACAATGCTCTAATAATGATGATCATCACACTTTTATTTTTCTTACAACTCAATAATTACAACTCAATACTTAGAACAGAATATGACTCTATATGAATGCCTCCGGCGGTGTACCGGGATATGCAATGAATCAAGAGTGACATGTATGAAAATTATGAAGGTGGCCTTGCCACAAATACAATGTCAACTACATGTTCATGCAAAAAGCAATATGACAAAAGTAATGTGTGTCATATGAATGGGACGGTGGAAAGTTGCATGGCAATATATCTCGGAATGGCTATGGAAATGCCATAATAGGTAGGTATGGTGGCTGTTTTGAGGAAGGAGTATGATGGGTGTATGGTACCTGCGAAAGTTGCACGATACAAGAGAGGCTAGCAATAATGGAGGGGTGAAAGGAGTGCGTATAATCCATGGACTCAACATTAATCAAAAGAACTCATATACTTGTTGTAAAAATTTAAAAGTCATCAAAAAACAAAGCACTACACGCATGCTCCTAGGGTGATAGATTGGTAGGAAAAGACCATCGCTCGTCCCCGACTGCCACTCATAAGGAAGACAATCAATAAATAAAATTGTGCTCCAACTTCATCACAAAGCGGTTCACCATACGTGCATGCTACGGGAATCATGAACTTCAACACAAGCATTATTTAAATCCATAATCACCCAACTAGCATGACTTTAATATTACTACCTCCATATCTCAAAACAATTATCAAGCATCAAATTGATCATAGCATCCAATTCCCTTTCTATGATAGTTTTTATTATACCCAACTTGGATGCTCATCATTCTAGGACCAAATTAAAACCATAGAAAATACCATGATGTTCTAAGAGACTATCAAAATAATATAAGTGAAGCATGAGAGATTAGCAATTTCTATAAAATTAATCCACCACCATGCTCTAAAAGATATAAGTGAAGCACTAGAGCAAAAAGTATCAAGCTCAAAAGATATAAGTGAAGCACATAGTGTATTCTAGTAAATTCTAATCAAATAGGCTTCTCCAAAAAGGTGTGTTACATCAAGGATGATTGTGATAAACTAACAAGCAAAGACCAATATAATACACGACGCTCCAAGCAAAACACATATCATGTAGCGAATAAAAATATTGCTCCAAGTAAAGTTACCAATGAACGAAGACGAAAGAGGGGATGCCTTCCCGGGGCATCCCCAAGCTTAGGCTTTTGGCTATTCTTGAATATCTTGGGGTGCCATAAGCATCCCCAAGCTTAGTCTCTTGCCACTCTTTATTCCATAGTCCATAAAAGCTTTACCCAAAACTTGAAAACTTCACAACACAAAACTCAACAGGAAATCTTATAAGCTCCGTTAGTGAAAGAAAACAAAACCACCACATAAGGTACTGCAATGAACTCATTATTTATTTATTTTGGTGTTAAACCTAATGTATTCCAACTTCATTATGGTTTATAAACTAATTTATTAGCCATAGATGCATTGAAATAAGCAAACCACACACGAAAAACAGAATCTGTCAAAAACAGAACAGTCTGTAGCAATCTGTAACTAACGCAAACTTCTGGAACTCTAAAAATCCTACCAAAATAGGACGTACTGGACAATTTTTTTATTGATCAGCATCAAGAAGAATCAATGCAAAAGCTATTTTCTGTGATTTATTGAATTTTTTTCTCGTGAGCGCAAAGTTTCTGTTTTTCAGCAGAATCAAATCAACCATCATCATAGTTTATCCTATAGGTTCTACTTGGCACAAACACTAAACAAAAGATAAAAACACATCTAAACAGAAAGTAGGAACAAAATTTAACACTAAACAGGAACAAAAAGAAAGAACATAAAGAAAATTGGGTTGCCTCCCAACTAGCGCTATCGTTTAACGCCCCTAGCTAGGCATAAAAGCAAGGATAGATCTAACGAGTGCTATCTTTGACACTTGATTCATAAGTAGCACGCATGATAGATTCATAAGGTAATTTGACTTTCTTTCTTGGAAAGTGATCCATGCCTTTCTTTAAAGGAAATTGGAATCTAATGTTCCCTTCTTTCATATCAATAATCGCACCAATCGTTCTAAGGAAAGGTCTACCAAGAATAATAGGGCAAGAAAGATTGCAATCTATATCAAGAACGATAAAATCTACGGGTACCAAATTTCTATTAGCAACAATAAGAACATCATTGATCCTTCCCGTAGGCTTTTTAATGGTGGAATCCGCAAGGTGCAAATTTAAAGAGCAATCATCAAGATCATGGAAATCTAGAATATCACATAAACACTAGCACCCAAATCACACAAAGCAAAACACTCAATTTTTTTAATTCTAATCTTTATAGTAGGTTCCCACTCATCATTAAGTTTTCTAGGTATAGAAACTTGCAAATTAAGTTTTTCATCATAAGATTGCATCAAGGCGTCAACAATATGTTTGGTAAAAGCTTTGTTTTGACTATAAGCATGAGGAGAATTAACAACGGATTGCAACAAGGAAATACGACCTTTTAAAGAGCAATTATCATAATCAAATTCCTTGAAATCCGAGATAGTGGGTTCAACATTATTAGAAGTTGAGGATTCTCCAATCTCTCTTTTACCAAATTTAGCATTAAGATCTAAAGACTCCGAATTTTTGGGACGCCTTGTAGGCAAAGTTGATTCATCATCAGTCCCATAATCATCAAAATATATTTCAAAACATAGATCTAATAGGAGACACATCAATAACTTTAAGATCATCATCATTATTTTCATGTAGATTAGAAGAACACGCTTTTATAAAGCTTTCTTTTTTAGCATGCAATCTAGCGGTTCTTTCCTTGCACTCGTCAATGGAGATTCTCATTACTTTGAGAGACTCATTGGTATCATGCTTAGGAGAAGAGGATCCAAGTTTAAGAGAATTAACATCAAGCGAAAGTCTATCAACGTTCCTAGCCAAATCGTCAACTTTGAGCAATTTTTCTTCAAGCAAAGCATTAAAATTCTTTTGAGAAATCATAAATTCTTTCACACTATTCTCAAAATCAGAGGGAATATTATTAAAATTACCATAAGAATTACTGTAGGAATTTCCATAATTATTAGAGGGATTACTAGGGAACGGTCTAGCATTAAAATTTCCTCTATAAGCATTGTTTCCAAAATTATTCCTACCAACAAAATTCACATCCATAGATTCATTATTATTCTCAATCAAAGAAGACAAAGGCATATCATTGGGATCAAGAGGAGTATTTTTAGTAGCAAACATCTTCATAAGTTCATCCATCTTTGCACTCAAAACATTGATTTCTTCTATAGCAAGCACTTTTTTACTAGAAGATCTTTCGGTGTGCCATTGAGAATAATTAGCCATAATATTATCAAGCAATTTTGTAGCATCTCCTAATGTAATTTCCATAAATGTGCCTCCCGCGGCCGAATCTAAGAGATTCCTAGAAGCAAAGTTCAAACCGGCATAAAAATTTTGTATGATCATCCATAAATTCAAACCATGAGTAGGGCAATTGCGAAGCATCAATTTTATTCTTTCCCAAGATTGGGAAACATGGTCATGATAAAGTTGTTTAAAATTCATAATATCGTTCCTAAGAGTGATGATCTTAGCGGGAGGAAAATACTTAGAGATAAAAGCATATTTGCACTTGTTCCAAGAATCAATACTATTTTTAGGCAAAGACGAAAACCAAACTTTAGCATGATCTCTAAGTGAAAACGGAAATAACTTCAATTTGACAATATTGTTATCTGTATCTTTCTTCTTTTGCATGTCACACAAATCAACAAAATTGTTTAGATGAGTAGCGACATCTTCACTAGGAAGGCCGGCGAATTGATCTTTCATGACAAGATTCAGCAAGGCAGTATTGATTTCACAAGACTCAACATCATTAAGAGGAGAAATCGGAGTACTAAGGAAATCATTATTATTGGTATTCGAGAGATCACACAACTTGGTATTATCTTGTTCCATGGCAACAAGTAATCCAACACACAAGCAAACAGAAAACGGCAAACGGAAAAAGGCGAGCGAAAAGACAGGAGATTGGGAAAGAGAGGGCGAATAAAACGGCAAGGGTGAAGTGGGGGAGAGGAAAACGAGAGGCAAATGGCAAATAATATAAATGCGAGGGAGATGAGTTTGTGATGGGTACTTGGTATGTCTTGACTTGAGCGAAGACCTCCCCGGCAACGGTGCCAAAAATCCTTCTTGCTACGTCTTGAGCTAGCATTGGTTTTCCCCGAAGAGGAGAGGGTGATGCAGCAAGTGTAGCATAAGTATTTCCCTCAGTTTTTGAGAACCAAGGTATCAATCCAGTAGGAGGCTCCTCAAAAGTCCCACACACCTACACAAACAAACTGAGAACTCGCAACCAACGCAATAAAGGGGTTGTCAATCCCTTCACGGCCACTTGCGAAAGTGAGATCTGATAGAGATAATATGATAAGATAAATATATTTTTGGTATTTTATAATATAGATGCAAGAAAGTAAAGATGCAAATAAAAGTAGATTGAGAGCAAATATTATAAGAGATAGACCCGGGGGCCATAGGTTTCACTAGAGGCTTCTCTCGAGAGCATAAGTATTACAGTGGGTGAACAAATTACTGTCAAGCAATTGATAGAAAAGCAAATAATTATGACATTATCTAGGCATGATCATGTATATAGGCATCACATCCAAAACAAGTAGACCGACTCCTGCCTGCATCTACTACTATTACTCCACACATCGACTGCTATCCAGCATGCATCTAGAGTATTAAGTTAATAAGAACGGAGTAACGCATTAAGCAAGATGATATGATGTAGAGGGATAAACTCATGCAATATGATATAAAACCCATCTTGTTATCCTCGATGGCAACAATACAATACGTGTCTTGCAACTGTTTCTGTCACAGGGTAAGAACACCGCAAGATTGAACCCAAAGCTACGCACTTCTCCCATGGAAAGAAAGATCAATCTAGTAGGCCAAACCAAACCAATAATTCGAAGAGACTTGCAAAGATAACTCAATCATACAGAAAAGAATTCAGAGAAGATTCAATTAATATCCATAGATAAATCTGAACATAAACTCACAATTCATCGGATCTTGACAAACACACCGCAAAAAGAGATTACATCGAATAGATCTCCACAAGAGAGGGGGAGAACATTGCATTGAGATCCAAAAAGAGAGAAGAAGCCATCTAGCTAATAACTATGGACCCGTAGGTCTGTGGTAAACTACTCACAACTCATAGGAGGGGCAAGGATGTTGATGTAGAGGCCCTCCGTGGTCGATTCCCCCTCCGGTAGAGTGCCGACGAAGGCTCCAAGATGGGATCTCGCGGATACAGAAGGTTATGGTGGTGGAAATTGTGTTTCGTGGTGCCCCTGGATGTTTTTGGGGTCCGTAGGTATATATAGGAGGAAGAAGTACGTCGGTGGACGCCCGAGGGGCCCACGAGACAGGGGGGCGCGCCCTCCTATCTCATGGGGCCCTCGGAGCTTTCTTGACTTGCACTCCGGGCTCTCCGGATCAGATTTGTTCCAAAAATAACGCTCCTGAAGGTTTCATTCCGTTTGGACTCTGTTTGATATTCCGTTTCTTCGAAATACTGAAATAGGCAAAAAAATAGCAATATGGGTTGGGCCTCCGGTTAGTAGGTTAGTCCCAAAAATGATATAAATATGTAGAATAAAGCCCATAAGCATCCAAAACAGGTAATATAATAGCATGGAACAATCAAAAACTATAGATACGTTGGAGACCTATCAGCAACCCAAGTGGTTTTGGGGTACTGCTCAGGCTTCCAGTATGACCCATCAACATTCATTTTCCTCTCGAACCCAACACCCTCTTTCCTAGGGTTTTGGTTCAGAATCTTCCTTTTGAGGACATCACATAATGTCTGATGCCCTTTGAGACTTTTGTACATCCCTGTCTCAAGCAGTGTCTTCAACCTAGCATTATCATCAGCAATAGTAGTGGTATCCTCAGCAGAGGGGTTAGTTTCCACATCAGCAGTTGAAGATATTGCAACAGTAGTAGCAGTAGAACATTCAGCAACAGAGGTAGCGTTATCACGCTCAATACATTTTAGACATGGTGGTTCAAATCCTTCCTGAGTGGGACTGATCTGTTGAGCGTGAAGTGACTCGTTCTCTTTTTGAAGATCTTCATGAATCGCTCTCAATTTCTCAAGATCTTGCTTCCTTTGAAGATAATCGTAGGAAAGCTTTTCATGAGTTGTTGTGAGCGTTTCATGACGACCTTCAAGTTCTTCGTACTTAACATGAAGATTTTTTATGTCTTCAATTAAGGACTGAGATTGGGTCATTTCCGCGTCCAACAGGTCATCGCTTTTGTCTAACAGTTTTTGAATATGTTCCATAGCTTTCTATTGTTCAGTTGCAATTTTAGCAAGTGTTTTGCAACTAGGTTTGGATTCACCATCAGAGTCATCTTCACTTGATGTTTGAAAGTAGGCATCGTGTGATTTTACCTTGGCACCATGTGCCATGAAGTAGAAGGTGGGAGCCGAGTCGTCCCTGTCAATATCATCAGCGTTGGTGACGGAGCCATTGTCTTCAGTGTTGAAGATGGAGTTGGCAACATAGGCTGTAGCTAGAGCCAAACTCGCAACACCAGAGTCGGACTCCTCCTCGGACTCCATCTCCGCCTCCTCAGAAGCAGACTCCTCCTCTGAAACCATCTCCTTGCCAACAAAAGCACGAGCCTTGCCAGATGAGCTCTTCTTGTGTGATGAAGACTTTGAAGAAGACTTGGAAGAAGACTTGGAGGATTTCTGCTTCTTCTTGTCATCAAAATCATATTCTTTGATCTTCTTCTTCTTCTTCTCATTGTCCCACTGTGGACAGAGATGTAGTGATCAGGTTTCTTGCACTTGTGGCAGGTTCTCTTCTTGTGCTCATGGGTGGAAGCTTCATTATTTCTTGAGCTGGATCGTGAAGACTTTCTAAATCCTTTCTTCTTGGTGAATTTATGGAACTTCTTCACAAGCATAGCAAGCTCCTTTTCAATGTCTTCAGGATCACCAGAACTGCAGTCAGATTCTTCTTCAGATGAGAAAACAACCTTTGCCTTCAAAGCGCGAGTTCGGCCATAGTTGGGGCCATAGATATCTCGTTTCTCAGATAGCTGAAACTCATGTGTATTGACCCTCTCAAGTATGTCATACGGATCGAGAGTCTTGAAGTCAGGGTGTTCTTGTATCATCAGGGCTAAGGTGTCAAATGAGCTGTCAAGTGATCTCAGTAGTGTATTGACTATTTCATGCTTCGTGATCTCAGTGGCGCCGAGTGCTTGGAGCTCATTTGTGATATCAGTGAGGCAATCAAATGTGAGCTCGACGTTCTCGTTGTCGTGTCTCTTGAATAGGTTGAAGAGGTTGTGGAGAACACTGATCCTTTGACCACGCTCAGTTGGGACACCTTCATTGACCTTAGAGAGCCAGTCCCAAACTAGCTTCGATGTTTCCGGAGCACTCACACGACCATACTGTCCTTTGGTCAGATGACCACAGATGATGTTCTTGGCAGTAGAGTCCAGTTGAACAAACTTCTTGACATCAGCAGGGGTGACACCTTCACCGGTCTTGGGAATGCCGTTCTTGATGACATACCACAGATCGACATCCATGGCTTCAAGATGCATGTGCATCTTATTCTTCCAGTAGGGGTATTCAGTGCCATCGAAGATGGGGCACGCAGTGGAGACTTTGATTATCCCTGCAGTCGACATAGCTAAAAATCTAGGTGGTTAAACCGAATCACACAGAACAAGGGAGTACCTTGCTCTGATACCAATTGAAAGAGCTAGTTATCGACTGGAGGGGGGGTGAATAGGCGATTTTTATGTAAGTCTTCAAAACATGGGAGGTTCAAAGACAAACAATAGAAATGATACTATTCGTATGCAGCGGAAGGAAGCCTACACTAGGCAAGCCATAGTCAAGTATTCAATGAAGTGAAAGCACAAAGACTATTAGCAGCTAGGTAGTAAGGATCAGGATGGAAGATAGTATGAAGCCAATCAGAACAAGTAGTCACACAGTGAAGTCAAACAGATGATGCAAGCAGGCAATGACTTCACGAAGACAAACTGTAAGTAAAGAGAAGTGAGAGATAGAACCAGTAGCTTGGAGAGGACAGAGATTTGTTTGACCAGTTCCAGTTGCTGTGACAACTGTACGTCTAGTTAGGGAGGCTGAGATTCAACTCAGAAGACCGTGTCTTCACCTTATTCCCCTTGAGATAAGGACACCTAGTCCCCACCCAATCACTCTAGTAAGTCTTCAAGGTAGACTTGCAAACCTTCACAGACTTCGTTCACCGGCAATCCACAATGACTCTTGGATGCTCAGAACGCGACGCCTAACCGCCTGGAGGATTCACAGTCCTCAAGTGTAACAAGTCTTCGGATCACGCGGATAGAAAGACTTCAGTGATGCCAAACACTCTTTGGGCTCTGGGTGGTTTGGGCTTTGTCCTTGCAAGGATTCTCTCTCAAATGCTTCGGAGGTGGGCTGCTCTCAAACGACAAAAGTCGTGTACTAACTCTGAGCAGCCTCCAATTTATGGTGGAGGGGGTGGGATATTTATAGCCACTGGGCAACCCGACCTGATTTGTCCGAAATGACCCTGGGTCACTAAAGAACTTACACGTGTCCCAAGAGTTAGATTTCAAACACACGCGGCAGCTTGACTTGGGCTACAAGTAAAGCTGACTCATCCGACTCTGGATAAGATTTGCTCTCATTGTCTTTGCTCGAAGACATAGGATTTGGTTGAGCATCACTTCAGTCACTCTGACTTTGTTCACTTGGACCCCACTTAACAGTGCGGTGGTTCCTATGACTCAACAGAGAAGAAAAGGAAACAACAAAACAACTAAGTCTTCACGCTCCATAGTCTTCACGCGATGTCTTCTCATGTCATAGTCTTCAACGTGAATAGCTTCATAGACCACCATTGTCTTCACACATTTTTAGGGGTCATCTCCGGTAGGTAAACCGAATCAATGAGGGACTACTACCGTGTTATCCTGCAATTCTCACAAACACATTAGTCCCTTAACCAGGTTTGTCGTCAATACTCCAAAATCAACTAGGGGTGGCACTAGAAGCATTTACAAGTAGTACCGCTGCTTCAAAGCGGCAGTATCGCCCACGACCACAGGCGGTACCATGGCTCCGGTTCCGTGCTAGTACCGCCTCGACTCGAGACCTGTGTGTCTTGTATCGGGTTCAGCGGCAGTAGCAGCAGCAATAGGAGCGGTAGTACTGCTTGTAAGTAGTATTACAACCCCTACTACCACTACTAGTGCCGCTCAATCACCCCCTCTCCGTTTCTTCTCCCTTAGGCGATGTGTGAGGTCCCAGCAGTAGTACCGCTGGGCCGAGCAGCAGTACCGCTGCGGCCAGCGGTAGTACCGCTACCGCCCGCTACGGGCTGATAATGGGGATAATGGTTGGATTTTCACCCCACCTATAAAAGGGAATCTTCTTCCCTATTGAACCTTATCCCCTTAGTTCGTGTTCTTCCCCCATCATTGACCTTCTTCGAGCTTTCTATCTCTCAATCCCTGCATGGATTCTTGCTAGTTCTTGGGGAAAAGAGAGAGGAGATCTAGATCTATGTTTCCACCAATCACTTTCTCCTCTATGTGAGGGGAACCCTTTGGATCTAGATCTTGGAGTTCTTCATGTTCTCTTCTTCGTTCTTCCTCTCATTTTCCTCCCTACCATTAGTTGCTTTGGTGGGATTTGGGAGAGAAGGACTTGGGCACTCTTTGTGCCCTTACCATTGCATTTGGTGCATCGGTTTGAGTTCTTCATGGTGATACATGGAAGTTTCTAGTTGAGAAGCTTATTACTCTTGGGTGCTTGGTACCCTTGAGCTTGTTCCTCTTGGGTGCCTTGGTGCCCTAGATGGTTGGTGGTGTTCGGAGCTCAATCTTTATGGTGTAAAGCTCCAGGCAAGCGTCGGGGTCTCCAATTATGTTGTCGAGATCGCCTCGAGCAATTTGACGGGTTCCAGTGGCCACCTCCAAGGCTTGCCAAAGTGTACGGGTTCGGTGACTGCCCCCAAGGGTTGCCATTTGTACGGGTTTAGTGACCGCCCTCAAGGGTCCCTTAGTGGAATCACGGCATCTTGCATTGTGCGAGGGCGTGAGGAGATTACGGTGGCGCTAGCGGCTTCTTGGGGAGCATCATGCCTCCACACCGCTCCAAACGAAGATTAGCATCCGCAAGGGTGTGAACTTCGGGATACATCATCATCTCCGCGTGCCTCGGTTATCTCTTACCCGAGCCCTTTACTTATGCACTTTACTTTGTGATAGCCATATTGTTTCTTGTCATATATCTTGCTATCACCTAGTAGTTTATCTTGCTTAGCATAAGTTGTTGGTGCACATAGGTGAGCCTAGTTGTTGTAGGTTTTGTGCTTGACAAATTAACCGCTAGGTTTATTCCGCATTTGTTCAAGCCTAAACCATAATTATCTTAAAGAGCCTATTCACCCCCCCTCTAGGCGACATCCATGATCTTTCAAAACAACTTCTTCTTTTTGGCGTAGTAGAACTGCCTATTAGGTTGGTTTATGTAAAAACGAGAAAAACACACAAACACATGAGGCACCTTTAGTGCCACATACAAGCAACTTCACTACTATGTACCTGTGAATTTTTCCCAAATTTCCTGTCATAGCTTCTTAGTTGCCTATTGTTGATAGTTAGTCACCTATTGTTGATGCTTAGTTGCCTATAAATACTATGAAATGGCCTACCACTGATGCTCAGTTTCCTGCTATTGGTAACTAGTTGCCTATCATTATTGCTCAGTTGCCTAACTTTTTAAAATAGTTGCCTACAATATTATGAAGTTGCTTATCATTGACTTCTACAAGTTGCCTACAAACACTCATAAGTTGCCTGCCAATGATGCTTAGTTGCCTGCCATTGTTATTTCAGTTACCTACAGTTACCTACAATACATTGAAAGTTGCCCATCAGTGTTACTAAGTTGCCTATCTATGAAACTAAGTGTTGGGGAACGTAGCAGAAATTCAAAAATTTTCCTACGAATCACCAAGATCTATCTATGGAGAGACCAGCAACGAGTAGAAAGGAGGAGAGTTTGCATCTACATACCCTTGTAGATCGCTAAGCGGAAGCGTTCAAGTGAACGGGGTTGATGGAGTCGTACTCGTCGTGATTCAAATCACCGATGATCAAGTGCCGAACGGACGGCACCTCCGCGTTCAACACACGTACAGCCCGGTGACGTCTCCCACGCCTTGATCCAGCAAGGAGAGAGGGAGAGGTTGAGGAAGACTCCACCCAACAGCAGCACAACGGCGTGGTGGTGGTGGAGGAGCGTGGCAATCCCTGCAGGGCTTCGCCGAGCACCTACGGGAGAGGAGATGTGTCACGGGAGGGAGAGGGAGGCAACCAAAGGCCTTAGTTATGATTGCTCCTCCTTTTCCCCACTATATATAGGGCCAAGGGAGAGGGGGAGGGCGCAGCCTTGCCCCCTCCTCCAAGGAAGGGGTGCGGCTAAGGATGGGGAGGAGTCCATCCTCCCCAAGGCACCTCGGAGGTGCCTTCCCCCTTTAGGACTCTCCCCTTTTTTTTCTTCTCTTGGCGCATGGGCCTCTTGGGGCTGGTGCCCTTGGCCCATGTAGGCCAAGGCGCACCCCCTTCAGCCCATGTGGCCCCCGGGGCAGGTGGCCCCACCCGGTGGGCCCTCGGGACCCTTCCGGTGGTCCCGGTACAATACCGATGACCCCGAAACTTGTCCCGATGGCCGAAACATGACTTCCTATATATAAATCTTTACCTCCGGACCATTCCGGAACTCCTCGTGACGTCCGGGATCTCATCCGGGACTCCGAACAACATTCGGTAACCACATACAAGCTTCCTTTATAACCCTAGCGTCATCGAACCTTAAGTGTGTAGACCCTACGGGTTCGGGAGACATGCAGACATGACCGAGATGTTCTCCGGTCAATAACCAACAGCGGGATCTGGATACCCATGTTGGCTCCCACATGTTCCACCATGATCTCATCGGATGAACCACGATGTCAAGGACTCAATCGATCCCGTATACAATTCCCTTTGTCTAGCGGTATTTTACTTGCCCGAGATTCGATCGTCGGTATACCGATACCTTGTTCAATCTCGTTACCGGCAAGTCACTTTACTCGTTCCGTAACACATCATCCCGTGATCAACTCCTTGGTCACATTGCGCATATGATGATGTCCTACCGAGTGGGCCCAGAGATACCTCTCCGTTTACACGGAGTGACAAATCCCAGTCTCGATCCGCATAAAACAATAGGTACTTTCGGAGATACCTGTAGTGCACCTTTATAGTCACCCAGTTACGTTGTGACGTTTGATACACCCAAAGCACTCCTACGGTATCCAGGAGTTACACGATCTCATGGTCAAAGGAAGAGATACTTGACATTGGCAAAGCTCTAGCAAATGAACTACATGATCTTTTGTGCTAGTCTTAGGATTGGGTCTTGTCCATCACATCATTCTCCTAATGATGTGATCCCGTTATCAACGACATCCAATGTCCATAGCCAGGAAACCATGACTATCTGTTGATCACAACGAGCTAGTCAACTAGAGGCTCACTAGGGACATATTGTGGTCTATGTATTCACACGTGTATTACGATTTCCGTATAATACAGTTATAGCATGAATAAAAGACAATTATCATGAACAAGGAAATATAATAATAATACTTTTATTATTGCCTCTAGGGCATATTTCCAACAGTCTCCCACTTGCACTAGAGTCAATAATCTAGTTCACATCGCCATGTGATTAACACTCACAGGTCACATCGCCATGTGACTAATACCCAAGAGTTTACTAGAGTCAGTAGTCTAGTTCACATCACTATGTGATTAACACTCAATGAGTTTTATGTTTGATCATGTTGCTTGTGAGAGAGGTTTTAGTCAACAGGTCTGAACCTTTCAGATCCGTGTGTGCTTTACAAATCTCTATGTCATCTCCTAGATGCAGCTACCACGCTCTATTTGGAGCTAATCCAAATAACTGTTCTACTTGGAGCTATTCTAAATTGTTGCTCCATTATATGTATCTGATATATCTACTCAGAGCTATCCGGATAGGTGTTAAGCTTGCATCGTCGTAACTCTTTACGTCGAACTCTTTATCACCTCCATAACCGAGAAAATTCCTTAGTCCACTAGTTACTAAGGATAACTTTGACCGCTGTCCTGTGAGCCATTCTTGGATCACTCTTGTACCCCTTGACTGACTCATGGCAAGGCACACTTCAGGTGCGGTACACAGCATAGCATACTGAAGAGCCTACGTCTTAAGCATAGGGGACGACCTTCGTCCTTTCTCTCTATTCTGCCGTGGTCGAGCTTTAAGTCTTAACTTCGTACCTTACAACTCAGGCAAGAACTCCTTCTTTGACTGGTCCATCTTGAACACCTTCAAGATCATGTCAAGGTATGTGCTCATTTGAAAGTACCATTAAGCGTTTTGATCTATCCTTATAGATCTTGATGCTCAATGTTCAAGTAGCTTAATCCAGGCTTTCCATTGAAAAACACTTTCAAAATAACCCTATATGCTTTCCAGAAATTCTACGTCATTTCTGATCAACAATATGTCAACAACATATACTCATCAGAAATTCTATAGTGCTCCCACTCACTTCTTTGGAAATACAAGTTTCTCATAAACTTTGTACAAACCCAAAATCTTTGATCATCATCAAAGCATACATTCCAACTCCGAGATGCTCACTCCAGTCCTTAGAAGGATCGCTGGAGCTAGCATACCTTTTAGCATCCTTTAGGATCGACAAAAACTTTCTGATTGTATTACCTACAATCTTTCCTCACGAAAACTGGTAAGGAAACTCGTTTTGACATCCATCTCCCAGATTTCATAAATGCAGCTTGTGCTAACGTGATTTCGACGGACTTAAGCATCGCTACGGATGAGAAAATCTCATCGTAGTCAACTCCTTGAACTTGTGAAAAACTCTTCGCCACAAGTCGAGCTTCATAGACGGTGACATTACCGTCCACGTCCGTCTTCTTCTTAAAGGATCCATTTATCTCAATGGATTGCCGATCATCGGGCAAGTCCATCAAAGTCCATGCTTTGTTCTGATATATGGATACTATCTCGGATTTCATGGCTTCTAACCATTTGTCGGAATTCGGGCCCACCATCGCTTCTCCATAGCTCGTAGGTTATTGTTGTCTAGCAACATGACCTTCAAGACAGGATCACCTTACCACTCCGAAGTAGTACGTGTCCTTGTCGTCCTACGAGGTTTGGTAGCGACTTGATCCGAAGTTTCATGATCAATATCATAAGCTCCCACTTCAATTGGTGTAGGTGCCACAGGAACAACTTCCTGTGCCCTGCCACACACTAGTTGAAGAGACGGTTCAATAACCTCATCAAGTCTCCACCATCCTCCCACTCAACTCTTTCGAGAGAAACCTTTCCTCGAGAAAGGACCCGATTCTAGAAACAATTCATATTGTTTTCGGATCTGAATTAGGAGGTATACCCAACTGTTTTGGGTGTCCTATGAAGATGTATTTTATCCGCTTTGGGTTCGAGCTTAATCCTGAAACTTTTTCACATAAGCGTCACAGCCCCAAACCTTTAAGAAACGACAACTTAGGTTTCTCCAAACGGTGTCGTCTCAACGGAATTACGTGGTGCCCTATTTAAAGTGAATGTGGTTGTCTCTAATGCCTAACCCATGGACAATAGTGGTAATTTGATAAGAGACATCATGGTACGCACCATATCCAATAGGGTGCAACTATGATGTTCGGACACACCATCACACTATGGTGTTCCAGGCGGTATTAATTGCGAAACAATTTCCACAATGTCTTAATTGTGTGCCAAAACTCGTAACTCAGATACTCATCTCTATGATCATATCATAGACATTTTATCCTCTTGTCACAATGATCTTCTACTTCACTCTGAAATTACTTGAACCATTCAATAATTCAGACTTGTGTTTCATCAAGTAAATATTCTCAACATCTACTCGAATCATCTGTGAAGTAAGAACATAACGATATTCACTGCATGCCTCAGCACTCATTGGAGTGCACACATCAAAATGTGTTACTTCCAACAAGTTGCTATCTTGTTCCATTTTACTGAAACCGAGGTTTTTCAGTCATCTTGCCTATGTGGTATGATTTGCATATCTCAAGTGATCCAAAATCAAGTGAGTCCAAACGATGGAGTTTCTTCATGCATATACACCAATAGACATGGTTCGCATGTCTCAAACTTTTTAAAAACGAGTGAGTCCAAAGATCCATCAACATGGAGCTTCTTCATGCGTTTTATACCATTATGACTTACATGGCAGTGCCACAAGTAAGTGGTACTATCATTACTATCTTATATCTTTTGGCATGAAAATGTGTATCACTACGATCGAGATTCAATAAACCATTCAGGTTTAATACTAATCTTGATGGTAGAGGGAGCGTGCGATGTTTGATCACATCAAACTTGGAAACACTTCCAACACATATCGTCAGCTCACCTTTAGCTAGTCTCCGTTTATTCCATAGCTTTTTATTTCGAGTTACTAACACTTAGCAACCGAACCGGTATCTAATACCCTGGTGCTACTAGGAGTACTAGTAAAGTACACATCAACACAATGTATATCCAATATACTTCTATCGACTTTGCCAGCCTTCTCATCTACCAAGTATCTAGGGTAATTCTGCTCCAGTGGTTGTTCCCCTTATTACAGAAGCACTTAGTCTCGGGTTTGGGTTCAACCTTGGGTTTCTTCACTAGAGCAGCAGCTGATTTGCCGTTTCATGAAGTATCCCTTTGTTCCCTTGCCCTTCTTGAAACTAGTGGTTTCATCAACCATCAACAATTGATGCTCCTTCTTGATTTCTACTTTCACGGTGTCAAACATCATGAATATTTCAAGGATCATCATATTTATCCCTGATATGTTATAGTTCATCACGAAGCTCTAGCAGCTTGGTGGCAATGACTTTGGAGAAACATCACTATCTCATTTGGAAGATCAACTCCCACTCGATTCAAGTGATTGTTGCACTCAGACAATCTGAGCACAAGCTCAACAATTGAGCTTCTCTCCTTAGTTTGCAGGCTAAGAAAATCATCGGAGGTCTCAAGCCTCTTGACGTGGGCACGAGCCTGAAATCCTAATTTCAGCCCTCGAAACATCTCATATGTTCCGCGACATTTCGAAAACGTCTTTGGTGCCTCTACTTAAACCATTTAACTGAACTATCACGTAGTTATCAAAACGTGTATGTTCGATGTTCAAAACATCCACAAACGACGTTTGGGGTTCAGCACACTGAGCAGTGCATTAAGGACATAAGCTTTCTACTGATCGCATAATCGCTACTATCAACTTTCAACTATATTTTCTCTAGGAACATATCTAAAACAGTAGAACTATAGCGCGAGCTTACGACATAATTTGCAAAAGGTCTTTTGACTATGTTCAGGATAATTAAGTTCATCTTATGAACTCCCACTCAGATAGACATCCCTATGGTCATCTAAGTGATCACATGATCCGAGTCAACTAGCCCGTGTCCGATCATCACGTGAGACGGACTAGTTAACGTCGATGAACATCTTCATGTTGATCGTATCTACTATACGACTCATGCTCGACCTTTCGGTCTCCGTGTTCCGAGGCCATGTCTGTACATGCTAGGCTCGTCAAGTTAACCCTAAGTGTTTACGCTGTGTAAAACTGTCTTACACCCGTTGTATGTGAACGTAAGAATCCATCACACCCGATCATCACGTGGTGCTTAGAAGCGACGAACTGTAGCAACGGTGCACAGTTAGGGGAGAACACTTCTTGAAATTTTGTAAGGGATCATCTTATTTACTACCGTCGTTCTAAGCAAACAAGATGCATAAACATGATAAACATCACATGCAATCAAATAGTGACATGATATGGCCAATATCATTTTGCTCCTTTTGATCTTCATCTTCGGGGCTCCATGATCATCATCGTCACCGGCATGACACCATGATCTCCATCATCATGATCTCCATCATCGTGTCTTCATGAAGTTGTCACGCCAACGACTACTTCTACTTCTATGGCTAACGCGTTTAGCAATAAAGTAAAGTAAGTTACATGGCGTTTTTCAATGACACGCAGGTCATACAAAAAATAAAGACAACTCCTACGGCTCCTGCCGGTTGTCATACTCATCGACATGCAAGTCGTGAATCCTATTACAAGAACATGATCAATCTCATACATCACATATCATTCATCACATTCTTCTTGGCCATATCACATCACATAGCATACCCTGCAAAAACAAGTTAGACGTCCTCTAATTGTTGTTGCATGTTTTACGTGGCTGCTATGGGTTTCTAGAAAGAACGTTTCTTACCTACGCAAGACCACAACGTGATATGCCAATTGCTATTTACCCTTCATAAGGACCCTTTTCATCGAATCCGTTCCGACTAAAGTGGGAGAGACTGGCACCCGCTAGCCACCTTATGCACCAAGTGCATGTCAATCGGTGGAACCTATCTCACGTGAGAGTACGTGTAAGGTCGGTCCGGGCCGCTTCATCCCACAATACCGTCGAAACAAGATTGGACTAGTAACGGTAAGCATATTGAACAACATCAACGCCCACAACTACTTTGTGTTCTACTCGTGCAAAGAATCTACGCAATAGACCTAGCTCTGATGCCACTGTTGGGGAACGTAGCAGAAATTCAAAAATTTTCCTACGAATCACCAAGATCTATCTATGGAGAGACCAGCAACGAGTAGAAAGGAGGAGAGTTTGCATCTACATACCCTTGTAGATCGCTAAGCGGAAGCGTTCAAGTGAACGGGGTTGATGGAGTCGTACTCGTCGTGATTCAAATCACCGATGATCAAGTGCCGAACGGACGGCACCTCCGCGTTCAACACACGTACAGCCCGGTGACGTCTCCCACGCCTTGATCCAGCAAGGAGAGAGGGAGAGGTTGAGGAAGACTCCATCCAACAGCAGCACAACGGCGTGGTGGTGGTGGAGGAGCGTGGCAATCCCTGCAGGGCTTCTCCGAGCACCTACGGGAGAGGAGATGTGTCACGGGAGGGAGAGGGAGGCAACCAAAGGCCTTAGTTATGATTGCTCCTCCTTTTCCCCACTATATATAGGGCCAAGGGAGAGGGGGAGGGCGCAGCCTTGCCCCCTCCTCCAAGGAAGGGGTGCGGCTAAGGATGGGGAGGAGTCCATCCTCCCCAAGGCACCTCGGAGGTGCCTTCCCCCTTTAGGACTCTCCCCTTTTTTTCTTCTCTTGGCGCATGGGCCTCTTGGGGCTGGTGCCCTTGGCCCATGTAGGCCAAGGCGCACCCCCTTCAGCCCATGTGGCCCCCGGGGCAGGTGGCCCCACCCGGTGGGCCCCCGGGACCCTTCCGGTGGTCCCGGTACAATACCGATGACCCCGAAACTTGTCCCGATGGCCGAAACATGACTTCCTATATATAAATCTTTACCTCCGGACCATTCCGGAACTCCTCGTGACGTCCGGGATCTCATCCAGGACTCCGAACAACATTCGGTAACCACATACAAGCTTCCTTTATAACCCTAGCATCATCGAACCTTAAGTGTGTAGACCCTACGGGTTCGGGAGACATGCAGACATGACCGAGATGTTCTCCGGTCAATAACCAACAGCGGGATCTGGATACCCATGTTGGCTCCCACATGTTCCACCATGATCTCATCGGATGAACCACGATGTCAAGGACTCAATCGATCCCGTATACAATTCCCTTTGTCTAGCGGTATTTTACTTGCCCGAGATTCGATCGTCGGTATACCGATACCTTGTTCAATCTCGTTACCGGCAAGTCACTTTACTCGTTCCGTAACACATCATCCCGTGATCAACTCCTTGGTCACATTGCGCATATGATGATGTCCTACCGAGTGGGCCCAGAGATACCTCTCCGTTTACACGGAGTGACAAATCCCAGTCTCGATCCGCATAAAACAATAGGTACTTTCGGAGATACCTGTAGTGCACCTTTATAGTCACCCAGTTACGTTGTGACGTTTGATACACCCAAAGCACTCCTACGGTATCCAGGAGTTACACGATCTCATGGTCAAAGGAAGAGATACTTGACATTGGCAAAGCTCTAGCAAATGAACTACATGATCTTTTGTGCTAGTCTTAGGATTGGGTCTTGTCCATCACATCATTCTCCTAATGATGTGATCCCGTTATCAACGACATCCAATGTCCATAGCCAGGAAACCATGACTATCTGTTGATCACAACGAGCTAGTCAACTAGAGGCTCACTAGGGACATATTGTGGTCTATGTATTCACACGTGTATTACGATTTCCGGATAATACAGTTATAGCATGAATAAAAGACAATTATCATGAACAAGGAAATATAATAATAATACTTTTATTATTGCCTCTAGGGCATATTTCCAACACTAAGTTGCTTGCTGAAGGAAATATGCCCCAGAGGCAATAATAAAGTTGTTATTTATATTTCCTTATATCATGATAAATGTTTATTATTTATGCTAGAATTGTATTAATCGGAAACTTTGTACATGTGTTAATACATAGACAAAACATAGTGTCCTAGTATGCATCTACTAGACTAGCTCGTTAATCAAAGATGGTTATGTTTCCTAACCATAGACATGTGTTGTCATTTGATGAACGGGATCACATCATTAGGAGAATGATGTGATGGACAAGACCCATCTGTTAGGTTAGCATTATGATCGTTATAGTTTCATTGCTATTGCTTTCTTCATGACTTACACATGTTGAGATTATGCAACTCCCGAATACCAGAGGAACACCTTGTGTGCTATCAAACGTCACAACGTAAATGGGTGATTATAAACATGCTCTACAGGTGTCTCCAAAGGTGTTTGTTGGGTTGGCATAGATCAAGATTAGGATTTGTCGCTCCGTGTTTCGGAGAGGTATCTCTGGGCCCTCTTGGTAATGCTCATCATTATAAGCCTTGCAAGCAATGTGACTAATGAGTTAGTTGCGGGATGAAGTATTACGGAACGAGTAAAGAGACTTGCCGGTAACGAGATTGAACTAGGTATGCTGATACCGACGATCGAATCTCGGGCAAGTAACATACCGATGACAAATGGAACAACGTATATTGTTATGCGGTTTGACCGGTAAAGATCTTCATAGAATATGTAACATCCATGCTCCACTATTGGTTATTGATCGGAGATGTGTCTCAATCATGCCTACATAGTTCTTGAACCCGTAGGGTCCGCACGCTTAACGTTCGATGACGATTTGTATTATGAGTTATGTGTTTTGATGACCGAAGTTTGTTCGGAGTCCCGGATGAGATCACGAATGTGATGAGGAGTCTCAAAATGGTCGAAACATAAAGATTGATATGTTGGAAGGCTATATTCGGACATCGGATTGGTTCCAGAAAAGTTCGGGTTTTTTCCGGAGTACCGGGAGGTTACCGGAACCCCCGGGGAGTTGTTGGGCCTTAGTGGGCCTAAGTGGGAAGAGTAGGCAGCGGCCAGGAGGTTGTGCGCCGCCCAAGCCCAGTTCGAATTGGACAAGGGGTTGGGGGCGCGCCCCCCTCCTCTTTAGGTGGAATCCTACTAGGACTTGGAGTCCTAGTAGGACTCCCCTCTCTCGACGCGCCTAGCATAGGCCGACCAGCCTCCCCCTCCCTCCTTTATATACGGGGCAGGGGGGCACCCTAGAACACACCAAGTTTTGCCTTAGGCGTGTGCGGTGCCCCCCTCGATAGTTACACACCTCGATCATATCACCGCAGTGCTTAGGCGAAGCCCTGCGCTAGTAACATTATCATCACCGTCGCCACGTCGTCGTGCTGACGGAAGTCACCCTCGTCCTCAACTGGATCAAGAGCATGAGGGACGTCATCGAGCTGAATGTGTGCTGACCGCGGAGGTGCCGTACGTTCGGTACTTGGATCAGTTGGATCGCGAAGACGTTTGACTACATCAACCGCATTACTAAATGCTTCCTCTTTCGGTCTACGAGGGTACGTGGACACACCCTCCCATATTGTTGCTATGCATCTCCTAGATCTATGCGTATATGTCTTATGCACGAGTAGAACACAAAGAGTTGTGGGCTATAATAGTCATACTGCTTACCACCAATGTCTTACTTTGATTCGGCGGTATTGTTGGATGAATCGGCCCGGACCGACAATACATGACCGTGTTCACGAGACTGGTTCTACCGACGTGCTTTTGCACATAGGTGACTGGCGGGTGTTTGTTTCTCCAACTTTAGTTGAATCGAGTTTGACTACGGTCGGTCCTTGTTGAAGGTTAAAACAACACACTTGACAAAAAATCATTGTGTTTTTGATGCGTAGGTAAGAACAGTTCTTGCTAGAAGCCCGTAGCAGCCACGTAAAACTTGCAACAACAAAGTAGAGGACGTCTAACTTGTTTTTGCAGGGCTTGTTGTGATGTGATATGGTCAAGGCATGATGAGATATAAATTGTTGTATGAGATGATCATGTTTTGTAACAGAGTTATCAGCAACTGGCAGGAGGCATATGGTTGTCGCTCTATTGTATGAAATGCAATCGCAATGTAATTGCTTTATTTTATCACTAAGCGGTAGCGATAGTCGTTTTAGCAATGGTTGGCGAGACGACAACGATACTATGATGGAGATCAAGGTTTCAAGCCGGTGATGATGGAGATCATGACGATGCTTCGGTGATAGAGATCATGAGGACAAGATGATGATGGCCATATCATGTCACATATTTTGATTGCATGTGATGTTTATCTTTTATGCATCTTATTTTGCTTAGTACGGCGGTAGCATTATAAGATGATCCCTTACTAAATTTCAAGGTATAAGTGTTCTCCCTGAGTATGCATCGTTGCTACAGTTCGTCGTGCCGAGACACCACTTGATGATCGGCGTGATAAGGTCTACATTCACATACAATGGGTGCAAGCTAGTTTTGCACACACAGAATACTCGGGTTAAACTTGACGAGCCTAGCATATGCAGATATGGCCTCAGAACACTGAGACCGAAAGGTCGAACGTGAATCATATAGTAGATATGATCAACATAGTGATGTTCACCATTGAAAACTACTCCATCTCACGTGATGATCGGACATGGTTTAGTTGATTTGGATCACGTGATAATTTAGATGACTAGAGGGATGTCTATCTAAGTGGGAGTTTTTAAGTAATATGATTAATTGAACTTCAATTTATCATGAACTTAGTCCTGATAGTATTTTGCAAATTATGTTGTAGATCAATAACTCGCATTATAGCTTCCCTATGTTTTTATATGTGTTCCTAGAGAAAACTAAGTTGAAAGATGGTAGTAGCAATGATGCGGACTAGGTCCATGATCTGAGGTTTATCCTCATTGCTGCACTTAAGAATTATGTCCTTAATGCACCGCTAGGTGACATGCCTATTGCAGGAGCAGATGCATATGTTATAAACGTTTGGCTAGCTCAATATGATGACTGCTTGATAGTTTAGTGCACCATGCTTTACGGCTTAGAACCGGGACTTCAAAAACATTTTGAACACCACGGAGCATATGAGATGTTCAAAGAGCTGAAAGTGCTATTTCAGACTCATGTCCGTGTCAAGAGGTATGAGACCTCTGACAAGTACTTTGCCTAAAAGAGGGAGGAGAATTGCTCAGCTAGTGAGCATGTGCTCAGAATGTTCGGGTACTACAATCGCTTGAATCAAGTGTGAGTTAGTCTTCCAGATAAGATAGTGATTGACAGAGTTCTCTAGTCACCATCACCAAGTTACTGGAACTTCGTGATGAACTATAGTATGCAAGGGATGACAAAAACGATTTCCGAGCTCTTCATGATGCTAAAATTGACGAAGGTAGAAATGAAGAAAGAGCATCAAGCGTTGATGATTGACAAGATCACTAGTTTAAAGAAAAGGGCAAAGGGATAGAAAGGGAACTTCAAGTAGAACGGCGGCCAAGTTGTGACTCTTGAGAAGATGCCCAAAGCTAGACCCAATCCTGAAAATGAGTGCTTCTAATGCAAAAGGAAATGGTCACTAGAAGCGGAACTGCTCCAAACATTTGGCAGATAAGAAGGATGGCAAAGTGAACAAAGGTATATTTGATATACAGGTTATTGATGTGTATCTTACTAGTGCTCGTAGTAACCCCTAGGTATTTGATATTTGTTCAGTTGCCAAAATTAATTAGTAACTCGAAACAGGAGTTGCAGAATAAATAGAGACTAGTTGAGGATGAAGTGACGATGTGTGTTGGAAGTGGTTCCAACATTGATATGATCATCATCGCACACTCCCTATACTTTCGGGATTAGTGTTGAACCTAAAAAAGTGTTATTTGGTGTTTGCGTTGAGCATGAATATGATTAGATCATGTTTATTGCAATACGATTATTCATTTAAGACAGAGAATAATTGCTATTCCGTTTACATGAATAAAACCTTCTATGGTCATACACCCAATGTTGATGGTTTATTGAATCTCGATCGTAGTGATACACATATTCATAATATTGATGCCAAAAGATGCAAAGTTGATAATGATAGTGCAACATATTTGTGGCACTGCCGTTTGGGTCATATTGGTGTAAAGCGCATGAAGAAACTCCATGCTGATGGGCTTTTGGAATCACTTGATTATGAATCATTTTGATACTTGCGAACCGTGCCTTATGGGCAAGATGACTAAAACTCCGTTCTCCGGAACAATGAAACGAGCTACTGACTTATTGGATAATACATACCAATGTATGTGTTCCAATGAGTGTTGAGGCTCATTGAGGGAGTCCTGGATTAGGGGGTGTCCGGATGGCCAGACTATGACCTTTGGCCGGACTCCCGGACTATGAAGATACAAGATTGAAGACTTCGTCCCGTGTCCGGATGGGACTTTCCTTGGCGTGGAAGGCAAGCTTGGTGATATGATATGTAGATCTCCTCCCATTGTAACCGACTCTGTGTAACCCTAGCCCTCTCCGGTGTCTATATAAACCGGAGAGTTTTAGTTCGTAGGACGAACAACAATCATACCATAGGCTAGCTTCTAGGGTTTAGCCTCTCTGATCTCGTGGTAGATCAACTCTTATACTACCCATATCGTCAATATTGATCAAGCAGGAGTAGGGTTTTACCTCCATCAAGAGGGCCCGAACCTGGGTAAAAACATCGTGTCCCTTGTCTCCTGTTACCATCCGCCTAGACGCACAGTTCGGGACCCCCTACCCGAGATCCGCCGGTTTTGACACTGACATTGGTGCTTTCATTGAGAGTTCCTCTGTGTCGTCACCTTCAGGCCCGATGGCTTCTTCGATCATCAACCATGACGCGGTCCAGGGTGAGACTTTTCTCCCCGGACAGATCTTCGTATTCGGCGGCTTTGAATTGCGGGCCAATTCACTTGGCCATCTGGAGCAGATCGAGAGCTATGCCCCTGGCCATCAGGTCAGATTTGGAAGTTTAAACTACATGGCTGACATCTGTGGGGACTTGATCTTCGACGGATTCGAGCCACAGCCGAGCATGCCGCACTGTCACGAGGGGCATGATCTAGCTCTGCCGCCGGACAGTGCCCAGAGTGCCGCTTAGGTGTCCGCTCTGACCCTTAGCTTGGAGCCGACTGCGCCGATCGAGGACGGGCGGTTGGACGCCGCCTCGGGGGCTGCACTCTCTACGGCGATCGAGCCGAACACCAATCTTGTACTTCGCGGAGCTCGTGACTCCAAGGCGCCGGACTCCATTCTGGACTCCGAATCTTCCGCACCTCTCCCGATCGAACCCAATTGGGCTCCGATCATGGAGTTCACCGCCGCGGACATCTTTCAACACTCGCCCTTTGGCAACATCCTGAATTCACTAAAGTCTCTCTCTTTATCAGGAGAGCCCTGGCCGGACTATGGTCAGCAAGGTTGGGATGGGGGCGACGAGGAAGTTCGAAACCCACCCACCACCCACTTCGTAGCCACTGTCGACGATTTAACTGACATGCTCGACTTCGACTCCGAAGACATCAACGGCATAGACGCCGATGAAGAAGACGAACAAGAACCAGCGCCTATAGGGCACTGGGCAACCACCTCATCCCACGATGTATACATGGTGGACACACCTAAAAGAAATAATGACGAGGTTCAAAAGGGCGCAACAAGGGATCGTTCCCTCGAAAAGCAATCAAAGCGGCGGCGTAAGCGCCGTGCCAAACCCCACCTCGACAGAGACCCAGCGATAGAGCAGGATGAACCGGCGGACGATGAACATACCGTCGAGCAACCGTCCGAATAGGGAAGCTTGGATAAACAAACCGAACAACCCGTCCCCAACGAAGATAATAGTCCGGACGACCTCACGCCTGACAAGTTGCTAGAGAAGAAGAACCTCCACCAAAGGCTCATCGCCACTGCGCGTAGCCTAAAAAAGCAGAAGCGGAAGCTCAAAACAGCGGAAGATGCACTCAGAATCAGTTGGGGCAAGGTACTCAACACCGCACACAAGTACGGCGACAGTCACCACACAAAGAGCTATCCGAAACAAAAATTACTACCGGAATTTGATGAGGAGGCCTTAGAGCCCCCACGGTCAAAAAACAAAGAAGCCACCAGGTCGGATAGACGACCCCATGACCGACATCGAGCGGCAAAGTTTGCCGCACTCGATCCGGCACGTGATCCGCACAAGGATTCACGTCAAAAATACGGCCCAACTAGATCTATCTACAGGCCAAGAAAGCAAGCTCTAGTAAGCAATGCAACGCAACAAATATCCGAACATCGCGGCACACCCAAATACAGGGGCGCTGCACATCCCCTATGTTTCACCGACGAGGTGCTGGACCATGAATTTCCAGCAGGATTCAAGCCCGTAAACATAGAGGCATACGACGGAACAACAGATCCTGGAGTCTGCATTGAGGATTATATCCTCCACATACACATGGTTAGAGGAGATGACCTCCACGCCATAAAATACTTGCCCCTCAAGCTCAAAGGGCCAGCCCGGCATTGGCTCAAAAGCCTTCCCGAAAACACCATAGGAAGTTGGTAAGAGCTCGAGGATGCTTTTCGGGCAAATTTTCAAGGGACCTATGTCCGACCTCCGGATGCAGACGATCTAAGTCATATAACTCAACAACCCGGAGAATCAGCCCGGAAACTCTGGAACAGATTTCTTACTAAAAAGAATCAGATAGTCGACTGTCCGGACGCCGAAGCCCTAGCAGCTTTCAAACATAGCGTTCGAGACGAATGGCTCGCCAGACACCTCGGCCAAGAAAAGCCAAGAACAATGGCCGCATTGACAAGCCTCATGACCCGCTTTTGCGCAGGAGAGGATAGCTGGTTGGCAAGAAGCAGCACCAGCGACCCAAGTACATCCGAAGTCAGAGATGGAAAGGGGAAACCGCGCCATAGCAAGGAACAGCGCCGGATCAAGGATAACAGCCCGAAGAGCACGACAGTCAACGCCGGATTCAAAAGCTCTTGGCAGAATCAGAAAAAGCCGCCCCCCAAAGATAATAGGGACGAGCTATCTAACCTCAACAAAATCTTGGACAAAATATGCCAAATCCACAGTACTCCCGGGAGGCCTGCAAACCACACCCACAGAGATTGTTGGGTCTTCAAGCAATCCGGCAAACTCAACGCCGAACACAAGGGGCTCGACATACCAAGCGAGGATGACGACGAACCCCACAAGCAGAGCACCGGAGAACAAAAGAAGTTCCCGCAAGAAGTCAAAACAGTAAATTCACTTCACGTGACAAAAGGGAAAAACAGAGTGGCGCCTATGGAGATACGCGCCATACGGCCTGTCCCAGAGGAGTGCCGCCACTGGTTGTTACAACCAGTCACCTTCGATCATAAGGATTACTCTAGAGGTATCCGGAATGCAGGCTGGACTACCTTGGTCTTAAATCCGATAATTGACGGACTCCACTTTACACAAGTCCTATTGGACGACGGCAGTGATCTAAACCTGCTATATTAGGACAGAATCCGCAAAATGGGGATAAAGCCAGCAATAATTTGCCATGGCAACACTTCCTTTCAAGGAGTCACGCCAGGCCCAGATACCCATTGTATGGGTTCCCTCTCGTTAGAAGTTATGTTCGTCTCCCCCGACAACTTCCGAAGCGAAAAGCTAACCTTCCACATCGCCCCATTCATAAGTAGCTATCAAGCACTACTGGGACGCGAAGCTTTCGCCCGCTTTAACGCAATACCTCATTATGCATCCCTTACACTCAAAATGCCCGGTCCACGAGGCATCATCTCATTAAAGCGAAATATCGAGTGTCCCTCGAGCGCGGACGAGGGTGTGGCTGCCTTGGCAGCCGCACACTAAACCAGCTTTACTAGTTATAGCACCTAAACAGGTCGTTCAAGACCCCGGACATGGCTCGATGAGTCCAGCGTAAACATACAAAGGCTTAATAGCCGCATACCCCTGTACAAGGGGCTCCGCGCGTTTACACCAAGAGACAATAAAGCTCAATTCTATCCGTTTTCTGTATTATACTTTGTTTATTTTAACATAGATTTCTCGCATGATTGTTTTCAACTAAGTTCCTCTCTTTTACAGACGAACACCATGCTACACCCATCCAGGATACGACACAATGGAGACACAGGCGCAGACGTGCAGTAGGGACCTGTTTCAAGGATTCTTTTCAGATTAAGACCCTGCGTAAACCTTTTTTACTGTCTCTTGTTGATAACATCCCCCGGTTTTTTGCTATAACCGAGGAGGAGGCTGGCGTCTTGGCATGTGGCCACGCCAGAATTTTGCGTGTACCTGGACACCAGGGATTTCTTACCACGGCTTTTGTTCAGCCCATTTTCATAAAGACCGAATACCTTAGGGAGTGTTCGGCGTCGCGAGTTTGGCCTTATATGCATCAGCTCCGAATCATGTCTTTGGTCAAATGTTGGGTTTGCCCGGCTCCTGTGTTTTGCTGCCTTACGTTCCGCTCTATCAACTAAGGCAACACTAGGAGAACTACTGCGATTGTGCCTCGGTTCGACCAGGCGAGCACCTCAATAGAGAAACCCGAAAACTGACTGTCATGATATAGCAAGAGACTGGTCAACCACTCGATGACTAGCCGGAATCTTTAGGATTCCTCCACATTAACGAAGGGTCGTTTCCCGGTCAGGCACACACGTGCCCCAAATTCGGGCAAGCGCGGTGCCCCCAGGGGCTATTCAGTAGCCCCACTGTCAAACTCCTATGGCTAAGTGAAAGTGATAAAGCATTATAGTCCGATTGCCTAGTTCGCTGCGCTATCACCTCCTTTATAGGACCAAGACGTTGGATCAAGTGTGAAAATGCGCCTTCTGCGAACACCCCCGCATTATATGTGTGGGGGCTGAAGCCAACGGCTGCCATCTTTCAGGTTATATATACATATACATTAACGGCCACACAGGAGGTATTCTAAATTCTTGAAAGCACAAGTATAAAAAGCTTTTATATTCAATCGAAACATTGTTTTAGAAACAGTACATGTTATTCAAACATAACATCCTTCGAGCACTCTGTCTCTATTAAACGAGCGCCCTGCAGAACTTCCTCAAAATAGCGCTCGGCAGGTACTCGGCTTTCGTCCGAATCCTAGGATGCAACAGCACTGGCCTTCATCTCCGCCCAGTATGTCTTGACACGGGCAAGATCCATCTGTGCACCCTCTATACACGCTGACCTCTTCATTGCATCAATACGCGACACCGCACCAAGGAACTGCTGCACCAAGCTAAAAGAACTCTTCGGCTCGGGCCCTTTCGGCCACAGATGACTCATGACATGCTTCATGGCGAGTCTGGATAACCTGTTCAGCTCCGCCCATCCGGCCAAACGATCGGATACCGAAAGTGGGCGCTCTGGATTGTGGAACTGCGACCAAAAAAGTTCTTCCAATTTGTGGTCACCTAGACCCCGGAAGTGTTCGATCGCGTCCGCGGCACTCGCCGCCAAATCCAGATAAGTGTTCGCCGCACTCCACTTCTGGTCCATCGGAGCACACTTAGGATCCCCGAACTTCATCCGCAGCATATAGGGCTTTCCAGCCGTGATATCTCCGGCCTGACGTAGCTCCTCCTTCATAGCTCTCATCGCAGAGCGAATGTCCTTGGCCTCGGCAGTGACCTTTTCAAGGTCCTTCTGTGCCACCCTATCTTCTTTTTCAATAAGCTTACAATGGTCGGCAGCATCCTTCAATTTTACAGCCATCTCGGCCATTTCTTTCTTGCTCTGGCAGTGAGCAGCCTGTTCGGCTTTTAGCTCTTCAGCCGCCTTTAAGGCAGCCGCATCGCTTTTCCTGGCTTGCTCCTTGGCTCGAGAAAGTTCCGCCCGAAGGTTCTCCACGGCAGCGGCACCATCTGCATTAAGCACACATGTTATAAGGTACGAGCATCAAGCTCCTCTTACCAGATGTTTTTGGAGACATTGCATACCTTGTGCCTCGTCCAACTGCTCTTTTACAAGCGTGATTTCGGCATCTGCCACGTCAAGTTGCCGCTTTAGCTCGGCAAATTCATCAGTCCGGCTAGCCACCGAACACTTCGCCACCTACATAGGAAGGGCGACATATTATACATGGGATTATGATCCTCTGTGCGCCGTCATTTTTGACAACACACAGAGTCTCTGGGGCTACTATCTATACAGGGTGCATTTTATATATGCGGCTCTGTCAAAAGGTACATCATTTCGCGTACCTCAAAACCTGTCAGTAAACTCCTGGCGGCCTCATACAATCTGCTTTCCGTGGATGAAATCCTTCTAATCAGCGTGTTCATCAACACAAGGTGTTCTTCTGAGATAGACGCTCGCCCGAGAAGATCCTTCAGCTCCTCCGACCGTGCACCGGAAGGTGCCGGACTAGTCCGAAGACCTTTTTCGAGGTCCGGATGTGGAGAAACCCTCCGAGACGACACCTCGTGGTCACCCACCTCGCAAGACGGTACAGCTGGGGGAGGCGTTTCGCTCTCCATCATCTCCGGACAAAGATCCCCTGAAGATGAGCTCTGCTGAGAAGGGTTGAGATCCGAACTGCAAGGTAAAATTTATGTTATCTTCCTCAGAAATAAAACAGGGATGTCACTCATTTTAAAACCCCTCTCTTTACTTATGGCTCGGTGGAGAGCTGATCCCCTTGGGGGCGCAATGCGACCGGGGCACTCTCCGGCGCCGGACCCTCTGACGAAGATTTCTTCCCCCGCTTTGAGGCCATCGCCTCCGGGTCTTCAGAGGCGGTCCTTTTCTTTCCCTTGTTAGGGGAATTCTCGATTCCTCCTTTCCTGACAGCCTCCTTCGCGGAGGAGGTAGCTTCTTGGTTCCCCTCTTCGCCTTCTTCCAAAGGCGCAATCTCCAGCATCCTGGTCAACACGGGATCTGGCATAGTCTCAGGAGGGGGGCCGGACACCTGATAAGCTTTGATTTCGCTATCCACTCCTGTTCAAAGGATAGCTCTTTTAAAGGGCAATTTTATGATAAACATACGGGTAGCGTGTCCAGATACATGGCTACTTACTTGAGTGTCTGGGCGATTGCAGCTCAGATCTGCGTCCTCGGACGAGTCCGGATACATTGCTTGTGATCCGAAGAACAATTTATACATCTCCATGGGCGTCGTGCCCATAAAATGTTGGAGGACTCGCGGTCCCTCTGGATTAAATTCCCATAGGCGGAGGGGGCGACGTTTGCAGGGCAGTGTGCGGCGAATCAGCATAACCTGCGCCACTACGACCAAATTAATATCTCTTTCTAGGAGATCTCGAATGCGGCCCTGCAGCAAGGGCGCGTCCTTGGATGGCCCCCCAGTTAAGCCCTTTATTGACCCATGACGCTAGCCGTGGTGGGGGACCCGAGCGAAAAGCAGGTGGAGCCGCCCATGTGGTGCCCCTGGGAGCTATGATGTAAAACCACTCTTGTTGCCATAAGCCGAACTCCTCTTGGAAAGAGCCCTCGGGCCACGAAGCGTCGGCAATCTTGCTTATAAGAGCACCTCCGCACTCTGCGTGCTGCCCCTCGATTATCTTTGGTTCTACCTTGAAGGTCTTAAGCGACAACCCGAAGTGAGGAGTAATATGGAGGAAGGCCTCACACACGACAATGAACGATGAGATTTGGAGGATGGACTCTGGAGCTAAATCGTGAAATTCCAGCCCGTAATAAAACATGAGCCCCTCACGAAGGGATCAATCGGGAAGCCGAGACCCCGAAGGAAGTGAGATGTGAACACCACGCTCTCACCGAGCTGGGGAGTGGGGATAGCCTGCCCTGGAGCAGGCAGCCTATGCGAGATTTCGCCGGTTAGATACCTGGCATCTCTCAGCTTTCGCATGTCTTCTTCCGTAACGGAGGAAGGCATCCACTGGCCTTGGAGGTCGGAGCCGGACATCATCGAAGGTCCGAAGCGCCTGAATCTGGAGCTTTGGGTGTTGGAACTTGAGGAGAGACGCGGATTTGATGGGATTGAAAGAAATGAGTCGAGTCTTGGTCTCTTTATAAAAGGGTTTGAACACCAAGAGCCCTCCCCGTGAGCGTCTGGGATTCACTTTCAATTAAGAAGTCATACCCATGACATGGTTGGGTTACCCACACCCGTATTGATGAGAATCCCGGAATAAAGGGACACGATCTCTGCTTTGACAAGACGTGCCAAGGAAACCGCCTCGCTAAACACGCTGAGGTGGGACAGTAAAACGATTCGAATAGAGGCTTGGCTGTGACATGATGTCATGCTACGAAATACGTCAGCAGATTAGATTTGTGCAAATATTATTCTCTCTACGGTGGTATGTGGAAACTATTTTGCAGAGCTAGACACTATCCTCATGTTCAACATCTTCTATGAAGTATTCGGAGGAGGAACCCGCCTTGCAATGCCGAAGACAATTTGCGCGCCGGACTCGTCGTCACTGAAGCCTGGTTCAGGGGCTACTGAGGGAGTCCTGGATTAGGGGGTGTCCGAATGGCCGGACTATGACCTTTGGCCGGACTCCCGGACTATGAAGATACAAGATTGAAGACTTCGCCCGTGTCCGGATGGGACTTTCCTTGGCGTGGAAGGCAAGCT
Source organism: Triticum dicoccoides (assembly GCF_002162155.2). NCBI lineage: Eukaryota > Viridiplantae > Streptophyta > Magnoliopsida > Poales > Poaceae > Triticum > Triticum dicoccoides. The sequence continues at coordinate 719,757,779 of NC_041389.1, read as the reverse complement.
TGGCGATATGATATGTAGATCTCCTCCCATTGTAACCGACTCTGTGTAACCCTAGCCCTCTCCGGTGTCTATATAAACCGGAGAGTTTTAGTCCGTAGGACGAACAACAATCATACCATAGGCTAGCTTCTAGGGTTTAGCCTCTCTGATCTTGTGGTAGATCAACTCTTGTACTACCCATATCATCAATATTGATCAAGCAGGAGTAGGGTTTTACCTCCATCGAGAGGGCCCGAACCTGGGTAAAAACATCGTGTCCCTTGTGTCCTGTTACCATCCGCCTAGACGCACAGTTCGGGACCCCCTACCCGAGATCCGCCGGTTTTAACACCGACACTCATGGCGGGTATTGTTATTTTTTGACCTTCATAGATGATTTGAGCAGATATGGGTATATCTACTTAATGAAACATAAGTCTGAAACATTTGAAAAGTTCAAAGAATTTTAGAGTGAAGTGGAAAATCATTGTAACAAGAAAATAAAGTTTCTACAATCTAATCGTGGAGGCGAATATTTGAGCTACGAGTTTGGCCTTCATTTAAAACAATGTGGAATAGTTTCACAGCTCACGCCACCTGGAACACCATAGTGTAATGGTGTGTCCGAACGTCGTAACCGCACTTTATTAGAGATGGTGCGATCTATGATGTCTCTTACCGATTTAACACTATCGTTTTGGGATTATGCATTAGAGACAGCTGCATTCACATTAAACAGGGCACCCTCAAAATCTGTTGAGACGACACCGTATGAACTGTGGTTTGGCAACAAACCTAAGTTGTCATTTCTTAAAGTTTGGGGCTGCGATGTGATACGTCCATTTTGCATCATGCTTTTATATCGATATTTATTGCATTATGGGCTGTTATTACACATTATGTCACAATACTTATGCATATTCTCTCTTATTTTAAAAGGTTTACATGAAGAGGGAGAATGCTGGCAGCTGGGATTCTGGGCTGGAAAAGGAGCAAATATTAGAGACCTATTATGCACAACTCCAAAAGTCCTGAAACTCCACGAAAGTCATTTTTGGAAGTAATAACAAATATTGAGCAGAAGGAATACCAGAGGGGGCCACCCACTGTCCATGAGGGTGGGGGGCGCGCCCTACCCCCCTGGGCGCGCCCCCTGCCTCGTGGGCCCCCTGGCAGCCCTCCGGTGACCATCTTCTGCTATATGAAGGCTTTTAGCCTGGAAAAAATCATAAGCAAGCTTTCGGGACGAAACTCCGCCGCCACGAGGCGGAACCTTGGCGGAACCAATCTAGGGCTCCGGCGGAGCTGTTCTGCCGGGGAAACTTCCCTCCGGGAGGGGGAAATCATCACCATCGTCATCACCAACGATCCTCTCATTGGAGGGGGTCAATCTCCATCAACATCTTCACCAGCACCATCTCCTCTCAAACCCTAGTTCATCTCTTGTATCCAATCTTTGTACCAAAACCTCAGATTGGTACCTGTGGGTTGCTAGTAGTGTTGATTACTCCTTGTAGTTGATGCTAGTTGGTTTATTTGGTGGAAGATCATATGTTCAAATCCTTAATGCATATTAATACCCCTCTGATTATGAACATGAATATGCTTTGTGAGTAGTTACGTTTGTTCCCAAGGACATGGGAGAAGTCTTTCTATTAGTAGTCATGTGAATTTGGTATTCGTTCGATATTTTGATGAGGTGTATGTTGTCTCTCCTCTAGTGGTGTCATGTGAACGTCGACTACATGACACTTCATCATTGTTTGGGCCTAGAGGAAGGAATTGGGAAGTAATAAGTAGATGATGGGTCGCTAGAGTGACAGAAGCTTAAACCCTAGTTTATGCGTTGCTTCATAAGGGGCTGATTTGGATCCACATGTTTCATGCTATGGTTAGGTTTACCTTAATACTTATTTTGTAGTTGCGGATGCTTGCAATAGGGGTTAATCATAAGTGGGATGCTTGTCCAAGAAAGGGCAGTACCCAAGCACCAGTCCACCCACATATCAAATTATCAAAGTAACGAACGCGAATCATATGAGTGTGATGAAAACTAGCTTGACGATAATTCCCATGTGTCCTCGGGAACGCTTTTCTCTATATAAGAATTTTTCCAGGCTTGTCCTTTGCTACAAAAAGGATTGGTCCACCTTGCTGCACTTTATTTACTTTCATTGCTTGTCACCCGTTACGAATTACCTTATCACAAAACTATCTGTTACCGATAATTTCAGTGCTTGCAGAGAATACCTTACTGAAAACCGCTTGTCATTTCCTTCTGCTCCTCGTTGGGTTCGACACTCTTACTTATAGAAAGGACTACGATAGATCCCCTACACTTGTGGGTCATCAAGACTCTTTTCTGGCGCCGTTGCCGGGGAGTGAAGAGCCTTTGGTAAGTGGAACTTGGTAAGGAAAATTTTATATAGTGTGCTGAAATTTACTGTCACTTGTTACTATGGAACATAATCCTTTGAGGGGCCTGTTCGGGGTATCTTCACCCAGACCAGTAGAGCAAAGAGTTGCTCCTCAACCTACTGAACCTACTGAAAATGTTTACTTTGAAATTCCTTCGGGTATGATAGAGAAACTGCTAGCTAATCCTTTTACAGGAGATGGAACATTACAACCCAATTTGCACCTAATCTATGTGGATGAAGTTTGTGGATTATTTAAGGTTGCAGGTATGCCCGGTGATGTTGTCAATAAGAAGGTCTTCCCTTTATCTTTGAAGGGAGAGGTATTGACATGGTTTAGGCTATGTGATGATATGGGATCATGGAACTACAAACGATTGAAATTGGAATTTCATCAGAAGTTTTATCCTATGCATCTTGTTCATCGTGATCGTAATTATATATATAAATTTTGGCCTCACGAAGGAGAAAGCATCTCTCAAGCTTGGGGGAGGCTTAAGTCAATGTTATATTCATGCCCCAATCATGAGCTCTCAAGAGAAATGATTATTCAAAAAATTTATGCTCGGCTTTCTCTCAACAATCGCTCCATGCTCGATACTTCTTGTGTTGGATCTTTTATGATGAAGACTATTGAATTCAGATGGGATTTATTGGAAAGAATTAAACGCAACTCTAAAGATTGGGATCTCGATGAAGGTAAGGAGTCAGGTATGACACCCAAGTTTGATTGTGTTAAATCTTTTATGGATACCGATGCTTTTCGTGAATTTAACACTAAATATGGACTTGACTGGAAATAGTAGCTTCTTTTGGTGAATCATTTACTACTCATGTTGACCTCCCTAAGGAGAAGTGGTTTGAATATAATCCTCCTACTGAAGTAAAAGTAGTTGCACCTATTAAAGTTGAAGAAAAGACTATTACTTATAATGATCCTATTGTTCCCACTACTTATGTTGAGAAACCACCTTTCCCTGTTAGGGTAAATGATCATGCTAAAGCTTCAATGGTGGTTCATAAGAGTAATACTAAAACACCCACACCACCTGAGAAAATTAAAGTTGAACCTATTATTGCTATGGTTAAAGATCTCTTGGCTGATAATATTGATGGGCATGTTATTCACTTCTGCCATGAAGCCGCTAGAATTGCTAGACCTGATACTAAGAATAAACATAGACATGTTGTAGGCATGCCTGTTATTTCTATTAAAATAGGAGATCGTTGTTATCATGGCTTATGTGATACGGGTGCTAGTGTTAGTGCAATACCTCATTCCTTATACGAAGAAATTATGCATGATATTGCACCTGCTGAGATAGAAGAAATAGATGTTACAATTAAGCTTGCCAATAGAGATACTATTTCACCCGGTTGGGATTGTTAGAGATGTTGAAGTCTTGTGTGGGAAGTTTAAGTATCCCGCTGATTTTCTTGTTCTTGGTTCCCCACAAGATGACTTTTGTCCCATTATATTTGGTAGACCCTTCTTGAATACTGTTAATGCTAAGATAGATTGTGAAAAGGATGTTCTTACTATTGGTTTGGGGGATATGTCTCATGAGTTTAATTTTGCTAAATTTCATAGACAACCCCATGATAAAGAATTGCCTAGTAAGGATGAAATTATTGGTCTTGCTTCCATTGCTGTGCCTCCTAATGATCCTTTAGAACAATATTTGCTAAACCATGAAAATGATATGTTTATGAATGAAAGAAGGAAGATAGATGAGGTATTCTTTAAAGAGGGACTTATTTTGAAACACAACTTGCCTGTTGAAATCCTAGGGGATCCTCCACCACCCAAGGGTGATCCCGTGTTTGAGCTTAAACCATTACCTGATACTCTTAAATATGCTTATCTTGATGAAAAGAGGATATATCCTGTTATTATTAGTGCTAACCTTTCAGAGCAGGAAGAGGAGAGATTATTGAAAACTCTGAAGAAGCACCGTGCTGCTATTAGATATACTCTTGATGATCTTAAGGGCATTACTCCCACTCTTTGCCAACACAAAATAAAATTGGAGAAAGACGCTAAACTAGTCATTGATCACCAACGACGGTTAAATTCTAAGATGAAAGAAGTGGTAAGAAAGGAAATACTAAAGCTCCTAGAGGCAGGTATAATTTATCCCGTTGCTGATAGTCAGTGGGTAAGTCATGTCCATTGTGTCCCTAAGAAGGGAGGTATTACTGTCGTTCCTAATGATAAAGATGAATTGATCCCACAAAGAATAGTTACAGGTTATAGGATGGTAATTGATTTCCGCAAATTAAAAAAAGCTACTAAAAAGGATCATTACCCTTTACCTTTTATTGATCAAATGCTAGAAAGATTTTGCAAACATAGACATTTTTGCTTTCTAGATGGTTACTCTCACTAGTAGAAAACAGGGCTTTCGTCACAGCAGGATCGGAGCAATAGTCCCGGTTACGTTACGAACCGGGACTAATGTGAGCATTAGTCCCGGTTCAAGCGGCTAGGGCACCATACAGGCATTAGTCCCGGTTCAAATGGGACATTTAGTCCCGGTTGGTGTCATGAACCGGGACTAAAGGGTGCGATGCCCATTAGTACCGGTTCGTGGCACCAACCGGTACTAAAGATTAGACCTTTAGTCCCGGTTCGAGCCACCAACCGGTACTAATGGGGTTTGAGGCATTGGTACCGGTTCGTGGCATGAACCGGTACTAAAGGTCCCATTTTCAAAACTCTACCCCCCCCCCCAAGTGGATCGCCTTTTCAGTTTTGTAAAAAGCAAAAGAAAATGATAAAAACTTCAAGAATTAAAATCATTCGAGATGTAATCATGTTACTACATCTACTAGTTAGGAAAATTTAAAAACTTAAATTTGAACATGTTTTGCAAAAAGTGTAGGGAAAATGTAAAACGGCTATAACTTTTGCATACTATGTAAAAAAACGTATAATATATCAAAATGTTCAGCACGAAAATCCGCATACAATTTTGACGGCCTACGGCCTGTTTGCAAATTTTTAGAATCCTCAAATTCTAAAAGGAAAAAAAGTTATGCTCCAATTTCAGTTTTTTTAATTTTTCTTAAATCTGGTCAAACTATGGTCAAACTACTTATTCAAGAAGTATTAGTGTCACTAAATAATTTTTCAAGAATATTAGTGTTACTAAATAATTATTTCAGTTTTTTGAATTTTGGTCAAATCTGGTCAAATTGTGGACAAATTGTGGTCAAACAATGGTCAAACTACTTATTCAATAAATATTAGTGTTACTAAATAATTATTTCAGTTTTTTTGAATTTTGGTCAAATGTGGTCAAACTATGGTCAAGCTATGGTCAAACAACTTATTCAATAAATATTAGTGTTATTAAATAATTATTTTAGTTTTTTGAATTTTGGTCAAATTTGGTCAAACTGTGGTCAAGCTGTGGTCAAACTGTGTTCAAACTGTGGTCAAACTATGAAAGATCATGGATGTCGCCTAGGGGGGGGGGTAAATAGGTATTTTAAAATAATTACGGTTTAGGCTTGAACAAATGCGGAATAAACCTAACGGTTAATTTGTCAAGCACAAAACCTACAACAATTAGGCTCACCTATGTGCACCAACAACTTATGCTAAGCAAGATAAGCAACTATGTGATAGCAAGATATATGACAAGAACAATATGGCTATGACAAAGTAAAGTGCATAAGTAAAGGGCTCGGGTAAGAGATAATCGAGGCACGCGGAGACGATGATGTATCCCGAAGTTCACACCCTTGCGGATGCTAATCTCCGTTTGGAGCGGTGTGGAGGCACAATGCTCCCCAAGAAGCCACTAGGGCCACCGTAATCTCCTCACGCCCTCGCAGAATGCAAGATGCCGTGATTCCACTAAGGGACCCTTGAGGGCGGTCACCGAACCCGTACAAATGGCAACCCTTGGGGGCGGTCACCGAACCCGTACACTTTGGCAACCCTTGGGGCGGTCACCGGAACCCGTCAAATTACTCGGGGCGATCTCCACAACCTAATTGGAGATCCCAACGCTTGCCCGGAGCTTTACACCACAATGATTGAGCTTCGAACACCACCAACCGTCTAGGGCGCCCAAGCACCAAAGAGGAACAAGCTCAAGGGCACCAAGCACCCAAGAGTAATAAGCTTCTCAACTTGTAACTTCCACGTATCACGTGGAAAACTCAAACCGATGCACCAAATGCAATGGCAAGGGCACACGGAGTGCCCAAGTCCTTCTCTCCCAAATCCCACCAAAGCAACTAATGCTAGGGAGGAAAATGAGAGGAAGAACGAAAGAAGATCACGAAGAACTCCAAGATCTAGATCCAAGGGGTTCCCCTCAGTTAGAGGAGAAAGTGATTGGTGGAAACATGGATCTAGATCTCCTCTCTCTTTTCCCTCAAGAACTAGCAAGAATCATTGGAGGGATTGAGAGTTAGCAAGATCGAAGAAGGTCAATAATGGGGGAAGAACACGAGCTCAAAGGATAAGTTTGAATGGGGAAGAAGACCCCCTTTTATAGAAGCTCCCGAATCCAACCGTTATGCTCACAGCCCGCACAGAGCGGTACTACCGCTCCAAGGAGCGGTAGTACCGCTAGGGCGGTAGTACCCCTTCGAAACACAATGGCGAGGAGGCAAAAATGCCAGAAGAACCGTCGGAGTGGTAGTACCGGTCGTCCTCACGGTACTACCGCTCGACCTCACGGTACTACCGCAAATGGTAGCGGTACTACTGCTTGTGAGCGGTACTAAAAAAATACTTTTGTGCCTACTTCCGTTGAGCAAAACATGATATTTTGGTCCGGAGCGGTACTACCGCTTAGGATCCGCGGTAGTACTGCTCCGGAGCGGTACTACCGCGGGCGGTAGTACCGCTCCGGAGCGGTAGTAAAAAATTACATCCGCTCTAGTCGCGGTAGTACCGCTGCAGCCTTTACCAAAACAGCCGCAACTTTTGCAAACGGACTCCGAATTCAACGAAACCAAGTTTGTCGGAAAGCTAACGACATGGGATAACACAATCTTGATAGAAATATCAATAATAAGCAAATGAGAAAATACCCATAAGAAAATGGTGACAACCCTTCATCGGATAAGACCGGTAAAACCTCCAACACCGAAAACATCATAGAAGACGCATGCGAACTCCGTTTTCGATGAACTCAAGCTTGTCATCGAGATGACCATAATATCTAAGACTCACAAAGATAACCCAACAAGAACCAAGAAACAAGATGCAAGGATGCAATGGTTTGAGCTCTCTACTAACGATACGATCAAGCTACCAACTTGAGAGCCCCCCTTGATAGTACAGCAAACGACCCTATAACTCGGTCTCCCAACTACCACCAAGAGATCGGTAAAATAGAAAACCTATCAAGGGCAAACCTTTGCCTTGCACATGGTCCACTTGAGCTAGATGAAGACGATCTTGACTCCCTCAAGTTGGACCACCTTTCTTGATTGTGTTGCCTCAATGAAGACTAGATGATTGCTTCCCCATAGTCCACTATGGGTGAGCCACTCTTAGGCACATCTTCACAAGTCCATTGACACCATAATGGATGGCAAGATTCAAGCACTTGATCTCTTCGTGATGCTCCACTTGAACTTGCACATGACAATCTTGATGACGATCACCACTTGATGTCATCCTTTCCATGGGTTGTATGATATCTTCCTCTTGCCGCAAGCCCATGGACACGTACCTAACCCCACATAGAACATGGGTTAGTACACAAAGTGCAATGGACAATGCTTACCATACCATGGGATAACTTGATCCCTCTCGGTACATCTTCTACGCTTTGTGAGTTGATCAACTTGATTCACTCTTGACTTAGTCTTGATCAACCTTAAATCTTTCCAACTCTCTTCATTTGGATGATGTCTTGAAGGTAAACATGAATGATCACACAATATTCTTCTTCAAGACATGCTTGCAATAAGGCCAACACTCACATGACCAATCTTTGAATAATTCCTTAATAGCACCTTGGTCAACTCATAAACTCCTTGAAACCAACACATTGACTTCAAGAAAAGCCTATGGACAAATCCTTCAAATATAAGTCAAGACAACCATATTAGTCCATAGAGATCGTCATCAATTACCAAAACCACAACATGGGGGCACCGCATGTTCTTTCAATCTCCCCCATTTTGGTAATTGATGACAATCACTTTCAAGAGAGTTTATATAAGAAATTATGCTTCACTATGCAATGCAACAACCAATAGTGCATGCATATGAGATGCAAATGCTAAGGAACAAAACCAAAGCAAGAAGAGATAACTCTCTAAACTTCTCCACAAAACTCTCTGAAACTTCTCCCCCATTGGCATCGATTGCCAAAATGGGCGAAAAGCTAAGAAGGCCAATATATATTGTGGTCCTCCAAAAATTGTGTATTTCTCAACAAGAGAGTGGAATGCAATACACATATCCAAAGGTAAATACTTGGAGCAACACAAACTATATTGAGGCACAAAGATTGCTAAAGAATGATATGCCACAAAGACATAACAAAGAGAGACACAAGAAATCAAACAGTCAAAAGATACCAATTGAAGCAAGCAATCAAAGGATATCAATTGAAACAACTAGACCAAAGATCCTACGAGCCACATGAATAAAAGATATTATGATATGGGCAAAGGAGTGTTCTAAAGAAACAAGAGAAGCTCCCCGTGATTTGTGCACACATAAGAATATTTGTATTTGGATACAAAGTGCACAAAATAGGATCATAGCTCCCCCAAAATCAACAGAAACTTACAACAAGTGCAAGTGAGCATATAGGAAACAAAGCCTAGTACTTGCAACAAACACATGGTTGAGCAACAAGTAAAAGAGGCAACTTAAGAATGGGCTCAACCAAAATGATGTGTGTGAGTCAAGGCAATGCACTTGAGAAGACTAATGTACGGATGAGCATTAAGCATCAATAAAGTCTTGAAAGAATGAGTCACACGGTGCAAGGCCTATCATTCCCACGCACAACTAGCAAATGGGTTCACAAGCTTACTAATAAGCATATAAAGAACATATGCTTGTGACAACCCGTGGTGAAGATAGAAGATGAAAGCCTCATCAAGACGAGGAATACCAATTAAGATGGCCAAAGCCTCGTAAAGATAAGCATGAGGAAAATAATCTTCACCACACAAGAGTGCATCAAGATGCAACGATAGAAGACACGCACTCAAGGCAAAAGCTTTCACGGAGCCACCAAATAAAAAAACAAAAACAAAAGACAAGGTGGACGTGAAAGAAATGATATCATCTAGAGATGTAATTTCTCTCAAGTGTATAAGGGTCTAGGTAGACGAAATCATGATGATATATATCTACAAAGAAGGATGTACACCCGAAATAGTTACAACACGAAGGAACAAGATATCCAAAAGGAAGTCATACATATACCAATAAGATATTTACTTGGAAGCATAGCACATGGCTAGATATGGTCTTATTGTATATAGATGAATTCCTACCACACAACTATCAAAGACATCAGAACTAGCAACATGAGATCATCGTTGAGATGCTTTGAGAAAGGAAGCAAGAATCACAAGATATGAAATGAATATCATGCCAAGATGCAACCTACACAAGGTTGAATGCAAGAGAGGAAAGCATGGAAAGCATGAATAGATACTTGTTACCGAGACATCATTGGAAGGATGTAGTAGATACTAATTGAAGGTAGATAGTAGTTCATTGATCATCCTAGCTTGACTCCAATGAGCACATGGTGACGACACCTTCCTTGTGAGTGAGCCGAACATCCAATGCATCTCCAAATGTTCCTAGAAGAACAACACAAACTAAACGGTACCCAAACTCATCGGGACCAAATAGTTAGAAAACACCAATACATAGGACAAACTCCACATAAATATGTGCATATAGGTATGAAAATGAATTTCATGCACATCTCATCCAAATTGAGACTAGGTAGAGTTTCCCCTATATATTGAGTTAAAGAAAGAAAGCAAGCCAAATAAAATACATGAAGTAAACATGCATGCTCAAGACTTTCAAAACCCGAAACCAAAAGACAAAGAAATGCCAAGTGAAAAGGATACCAAATGGAGAAATCATCACTTGGAAGATATCATTAAAGATACATCAAGGAATGAGATATCCATTGATACACACTAAACTAAAGATGTCAAACTCCCAAAGAGAGGATGGTTCCAAACAAACCAAGCTCTCAACAAAGTTTCATGATGGCACAAAGTACCAAAAAGAAATGGCTTGCCTTCCACCAAAACACACTTGATAAGGATCACAAGAAGAGTGTTCTAAATAAAATAGGATAGCTCCCCCACGAGTTGTGCATTATATAGGATTTGCATTTGAATACAAAATGCACAAGGTGGGATCACCGCTTTCACTATATCTAAAAAACACTAGACAGGAACAAGAAATAAACAAGATCCACAATTGGTAGGGAAGACAACGGGAGTTGACACAAACCTTGGCAAGAGAAAAGGCAAATAAAGACAAACCAAAGTAAAGATGATCAACAAATTTTACCACACATAAGTGACTACCAATTGTCAAAGACAAGAAGTATTTGAAAATAAATCCCAGTGGTAGATAACAAGGACATCCAACATCATCTTCACAACAAACACAAGCAAATTGCCACTTGTAGAGCTAACATGTCACCTAGGAACAATATAATTTACAATATCAATTCTAGGAGACACTATCTCAAATGTACACATTTTCTAGGCTTATAATATGCACATAGCATATTACTCCCCCATAATGTGATACCAATAAGAACTTAACAAGAGGCAATAAGAGGATCCAACACGAGATAATCAATGGAATTTTTAGAATTTGAATTTCTCATGAGAGATATATCACCTAGCGACTAGATAATCTTGTAATATCAATACTAGATGGTATTCCTCATGTACACACATTTATAGGATTGTGAGGTGCACAAAGCACATCACTCCCCCAAAATGGGATGTTCCATTAATCTCTCACACGAGCCAACTACGATACACACAAGAAGTAAAAAGGCTCAACGCATGACACACACGTACATTATGTGCAAATCAACACACACATACTTGATTGCTCAAGATAAGCAAGTTGGAAGCACAACATATACAAACACATGCAAGGAACAAAACCAACACATGCATGGGGGAAAGTAACTTCCAATGTAAACAATTTAGGTAGAAGTTACCGCAAGGAGGCACATTGGATATAAGATAGAAACTTGATAATCCAATTGACTTGGCTTGAGACAATAAGAATGATGAAGTCCCCTTAATTCTTCATAATGTAGCCAAGTCTCCAATGCCCTCCAACAACACCTATTGATCAAGTTTGAGCTTGTTGGTCCCCAACCAAGTTGGGTCCTAAGAGGTTAGTCACAATAGGCTTGGCAACCCAAATGGTTCTTTTCTTGACACCACTTTGAGTACCAACAAACTTGGCAAACACATTGGCAACCTTATCCTTCCCAAGAGAATAGATATCATCAATAATAATTGGGTTGGATAAGTTACCACTAGTGCATGAAGAAGCGAGGTGAACTTTCTCACGACATAAGTAGCAACGTCTACTCTTCATTTTCTTCTCACTTGATTTCTCAACAAGAGAGGCATTAACTTGAGTCTTCTTGGGAAGTGGCCTTTCTTCAACTTGAGGTTGAGCATGAGATTGAACTTGTGGCATCTTCCCTTGTTGCTTGTCACCAATGGCATTCTTCTTCAATGGGCAATATCTAACATGATGCCCTTCAATTTTGCACTTGAAGCAAATAATCTTGGCCGAATTCTTGACTTGTTTTTGGCCCTTCTTCTTGTTGCTCTTGGACTTCTTCTTCTTCTTATTGGAGTTGAATCCAAGTCCACCTTTGTCATTGGGGGATTTTTGCACACTCAAGATATTGTTGAGTGTGGATTTCCCTTCATGACTCTTTTCCAAGTCTTTCTTCAAAGAAGTGACTTGGGCCTTGAGCTATTTTATTTCCTCTACATGGTTAGTCTCAACACAAGTACTAGAGGAAGTATAAGCTTCATCATTAGAGCAACAAGGCAAGGAAAGCAATTCATCACATGATGTACCAACATTGTGAGTAGATGAATTACAAGGACTAGCACATGGCAATATAGTATTTTGACTAGAAGTGGTTCTAGTATCAACATGAGGCTCACTAGATGTTACCTTAGCAATCATGGCCTCATGAGCTATCTTTAGCACATTATGGGATACTAGAAGATCGTCATGAGAGCTTGAGAGCTTTTCATGGCTTTCTTCCAATTTCCCATAATTGCTAGATAGCAACTCAAGTTGAGCCCGTAGCTCAACATTCTCCTTCAAAATGGATGCTTCACAAGTAATAGAGTTAGTAGCACAAGCATCATCATTAACAACAATAGGAGGGGGCAACTTAGCAAGCTCTTTTAAATAACAAGCTTCAAGTTGAGCATGAGACTCGGTGAGTTTGATGAGGTCACCCTTGATGACCCTTGAGCCATTTTCGAGGTGCTCAAAGTCCTCAAGGAGTCTAGCATGAGCAACTTCAAGCTTAGCATTTTTAGTTTTGAAATCATTGGCCACCTCAAGAGTTCTATCGTGAGTTTCCCTCACTCTAGATAATTCTAGAGCAAAAGTCTCCTCAAGAGATTCGGAGGTGGTTTGTTCATGTTCAAGAGCTTGAGATAGCTCCGCGATCTCATTTGTGTAATCACGCCCATGAGCTTCCATTTTCTCAATGGTGACCTCATGCTCTTCTAGATGAGATTACAACTCCTCAATGTATTTCTTGCCATCAATGGCAATGGACATTATTTCCATGAAGTTGGAACGAGCAATTTTATTTTTATGAAGAGCTTTAAAAATCATTTCCCCCTTAGTTTTTAAGGAGGCAACATTATCATTCTCTTCATCATTATCCTCATCATCATTAGCATCAACATCATCATCAAGAGACATATTGGGGTACAAAGTAGGAGATACCTTTGACGCCTTAGCCATAAGGCAAAAAGCAATAGATGATGGTGTAGGATCCCTTGAGGCACCATTAAACACCACATCTTGTTCCATGGAGTGTTGGGTTTCCTCTACATTGTTAGCACAACAATTCGAGGAAATAGATGCATTTTTATCATGGCAACAAGACATAGCAAGCATATCATCATGAGATTTAGTCAAGCAATTTCTACATGATATGCAAGGACTATCAACACAAGCATGTGAAACATTTGGAGTGCTCGAAGTGTTAAAGCCCAAAGAAGGAGCATTGCAATAATATAGTGATGAAGGATCATCCACAATAAGCATACTATCATCATTGCAATGACCAACACTACTCACCATATCATTACCTTGTGGCAAACCACATGTAGGTGAAGTAGAAGAAGTTGAGAAGACTATACGACCGGAGGTGGAGGGAGAACAATCATCCCCACAAATCTTGGACACACCATATTTATCTTGAAGCTTCGTCCACAACTCATGAGCATCTCGGAACGGCATGAGTTGAAATATAAACATTGCTCAAAGCATCAAAAAGCACATTAGAAGCTTGAGAATTGAGATAAGAGTTTTTCTCATCCTCTAAAGATAATATTTGGGGATCCTTTGGAGGAGAAAAACCCATATCTACAATTCGCTCTAAATTTGGGTCCATGACCCTAAAGAGATTAAGCATGCGAATTACCCAAACATCAAAATTTGCGCCATCAAAACTAAGAGTGTCAGAGAATCCTAATCCCCTAGTCGACATCTTTACTCTCTAGTCGGTTAAGCCTAACAAAGAGAGACGAGGCTCTGATACCAATTGAAAGATCATGGATGTCGCCTAGAGGGGGGGTGAATAGGCGTCTTAAAATAATTACGGTTTAGGCTTGAACAAATGTGGAATAAACCTAAGGGTTAATTTGTCAAGCACAAAGCCTAAAACAATTAGGCTCACCTATGTGGACCAACAACTTATGCTAAGCAAGATAAGCAACTATGTGATAGCAAGATATATGACAAGAACAATATGGCTATAACAAAGTAAAGTGCATAAGTAAAGGGCTCGGGTAAGAGATAACCGAGGCACGCGGAGACGATGATGTATCCCGAAGTTCACACCCTTGCGGATGCTAATCTCTGTTTGGAGCGGTGTGGAGGCACAATGCTCCCCAAGAAGCCACTAGGGCCACCGTAATCTCCTCACGCCCTCGCGCAATGCAAGATGTCGTGATTCCACTAAGGGACCCTTGAGGGCGGTCACCGAACCCGTACAAATGGCAACCCTTGGGGGCGGTCACTGAACCCGTACACTTTGGCAACCCTTGGGGCGGTCACCAGAACCCGTCAAATTGCTCGGGGTGATCTCCACAACCTAATTGGAGACCCCGACGCTTGCCCGAAGCTTTACACCACAATGATTGAGCTCCGAAAACCACCAACCGTCTAGGGCGCCCAAGCACCCAAGAGGAACAAGCTCAAGGGCACCAAGCACCCAAGAGTAATAAGCTTCTCAACTTGTAACTTCCACGTATCACGTGGAGAACTCAAACTGATGCACCAAATGCAATGGCAAGGGCACACGGAGTGCCCAAGTCCTTCTCTCCCAAATCCCACCAAAGCAACTAATGCTAGGGAGGAAAATGAGAGGAAGAACGAAAGAAGATCACGAAGAACTCCAAGATCTAGATCCAAGGGGTTCCCCTCAGTTAGAGGAGAAAGTGATTGGTGGAAACATGGATCTAGATCTCCTCTCTCTTTTCCCTCAAGAACTAGCAAGAATCATTGGAGGGATTGAGAGTTAGCAAGATCGAAGAAGGTCAATAATGGGGGAAGAACACGAGCTCAAAGGATAAGTTTGAATGGGGAAGAAGACCCCCTTTTATAGGAGCTCCCGAATCCAACCGTTATGCTCACAGCCCGCACAGAGCGGTACTACCGCTAGGGTGGTAGTACCCCTTCGAAACACAATGGCGAGGATGCAAAAAGGCAGAAAGAACCGTCGGAGCGGTAGTACCGGTCGTCCTCATGGTACTACCGCTCGACCTCACGGTACTACCGCAAATGGTAGCGGTACTACTGCTTGTGAGCGGTACTAAAAAAAATACTTCTGTACCTACTTCCGTTGAGCAAAACATGAGATTTTGGTACGGAGCGGTACTATCGCTTATGAGCCGCGGTAGTACTGCTCGGGAGCGGTACTACCGCTCAGGACCCGTGGTAGTACCGCTCTGGAGCGGTAGTAAAAAATTACATCCGCTCTAGTCGCGGTAGTACCGCTGCAGCCTTTACCAAAACAGCCACAATTTTTGCAAACGGACTCCGAATTCAACGAAACCAAGTTTGTTGGAAAGCTAACGACATGGGATAACACAATCTTGATAGAAATATCAAGAATAAGAAAATGATAAAATTCCCATAAGAAAATGGTGAGAACCCTTCATCAGATAAGATCGGTAAAACCTCCAACACCGAAAACATCATAGAAGACGCATGCAAACTCCGTTTTCGATGAACTCAAGCTTGTCATCGAGATGACCATAAGCTCTAAGACTCACAAAGATAACCCAACAAGAACCAAGAAACAAGATGCAAGGATGCAATGGTTTGAACTCTCTACTAACAATATGATCAAGCTACCAACTTGAGAGCCCCCCTTGATAGTACGGCAAACGATCCTATAACTCGGTCTCCCAACTACCACCACGAGACCGGTAAAATAGAAAACCTATCAAGGGCAAACCTTTGCCTTGCACATGGTCCACTTGAGCTAGATGAAGACGATCTTGACTCCCTCAAGTTGGACCACCTTTCTTGATTGTGTTGGCTCGATGAAGACTACATGATTGCTCCCCCATAGTCCACTATGGGTGAGCCACTCTTAGGCACATCTTCACAAGTCCATTAACACCATAATGGATGGTAAGATTCAAGAACTTGATCTCTTCGTGATGCTCCACTTGAACTTGCACACGACAATCTTGATGACGATCACCACTTGATGTCATCCTTTCCATGGGTTGTATGATATCTGCCTCTTGACGCAAGCCCATGGACACGTACCTAACCCCACATAGAACTCTCATATAGACCATGGGTTAGTACACAAAGTGCAATGGACAATGCTTACCATACCATGGGATAACTTGATCCCTCTCGGTACATCTTCTACGCTTTGTGAGTTGATCAACTTGATTCACTCTTGACTTAGTCTTGATCAACCTTGAATCTTCCCAACTCTCTTCATTTGGATGATGTCTTGAAGGTAAACATGAATGATCACACAATATTCTTCTTCAAGACATGATTGCAATAAGGCCAACACTCACATGACCAATCTTTGGATAATTCCTTAACAGCACCTTGGTCAACTCATAAACTCCTTGAAACCAACACATGGACTTCAAGAAAATCCTATGGAAAAATCCTTCAAATATAACTCAAGACAACCATTAGTCCATAGAGATTGTCATCAATTACCAAAACCAAACATGGGGCACCGCATGTTCTTTCAAACTACTTATTCAAGAAATATTAGTGTTACTAAATAATTATTGTTTTTTTAGAACAATAGTTTCAAACTCAAAAAGTGAAATGTGTGACTTCATGCTCAAGCTAAATTCCTGAGGGTTAATAGGATTGACATCTTACTATTGTCAGGAAAACAACAAGTGCAGACTTGGAAACAAGGGAGAATAGAACTCGGAAGTTAAGCGTGCTCAGGCTAGAGTAGTGAGAGGATGGGTGACCGTCCGGGAAGTTAGATGATTTGGAATGATGAGGGGTGATTAGAGATTAGAGGTTAAATTGAGCAGCGATGAGGGAGGGGTGATTAGAGATTATAGGTTAAAATAATTCAAAAATTTGAAAATCAAGAAAAAAAATCAAAAAAAAATAAAAAAAAATCATAAAATTTCCTTTAGTACCGGTTGGTGTTACCAACCGGGACTAAAGGTGGACCTCCAGGCAACGGCCACGTGGACGGCCTTTAGTCCCGGTTCGTGTAAGAACCGGGACTAAAGGGGGAGGCTTTAGTAACGACCCTTTAGTCCGGTTCCAGAACCGGGACTAAAGACCCTTTTTCTACTAGTGTCTGGTTTCTCTCAAATACCTGTGTCAGTAGAGGACCAAGAAAAGACCACTTTTACTTGCCCTTTCGGTACTTTTGCTTATAGACGTATGCCTTTTGGTTTATGTAATGCACCTGCTACCATTCAAATACGCATGATGGATATATTCTCTAACTTTTGTGAAAAGATTGTTGAGGTTTTCATGGATGATTTCTCCGTTTATGGATCCTCTTTTGATGATTGCTTGAGCAACCTTGAACGAGTTTTGCAGAGATGCAAAGATACTAGTCTTGTCTTGAATTGGGAAAAGTGCCACTTTATGGTTAATGAAGGCATTGTCTTGGGGCATAAAATTTCTGAAAGAGGTATTGAAGTTGATAAAGCTAAAGTTGATGCTATTGAAAAGATGTCGTGTCCTAAGGACATCAAAGGTATAAGAAGTTTCCTTGGTCATGCCGGTTTCTATAGGAGGTTTATTAAAGACTTCTCTAAAATTTCTAGGCCTCTAACTAATCTATAACAAAAGGATATTCCTTTTGTCTTTGATGATGATTGTGTAGAAGCATTTGAAATACTTAAGAAAGCTTTGATTTCTGTAGCTATTGTTCAGCCACCTGATTGGAATTTACCCTTTGAAATTATGTGTGATGCTAGTGATTATGCTGTAGGTGTTGTTCTAGGACAAAGAGTTGATAAGAAACTAAATGTTATTCGATATGCTAGTAAAACTCTTGACAGTTGTATTTGCTTGTGATATGCCTAGAGAAATTATGCTACTACTGAAAAAGAATTTTTAGCAGTTGTATTTGCTTGTGATAAGTTTAGACCTTATATTGTTGATTCTAAAGTAACTGTTCACACTAATCATGCTGCTATTAAATATCTTACGGAAAAGAAAGATGCTAAACTTATACTTATTAGATGGGTTCTCCTGCTACAACAATTTGATTTGCATACTACTGATAGAAAGGGAGCTGAGAACCCCGTTGCTGACAACTTGTCTATGTTAAAGAATGTTCTTGATGACCCACCACCTATTGATGATAGCTTTCCTGATGAACAATTAGCTGTCATAAATGCTTCTCGTACTACTCCATGGTATGCTGATTATGCTAATTACGTTGTTGCTAAATTCATACCACCTAGTTTCGCATATTAGCAAAAGAAAATGTTTTTCAATGATTTAAGACATTACTTCTGGGATGACCCACACCTTTATAAAGAAGGAGTAGATGGTGTTATTAGACGTTGTGTACCTGAGCATGAACAGGAACAGATCCTATGCAAGTGCCACTCCGAGGCATATGGAGGACACCACGCTGGAGATAGAACTGCACATAAGGTATTGCAATCCGGTTTTTATCGGCCTACTCCCTTCAAAGATGCCCGTAAGTTTGTCTTGTCTTGCGATGAATGTCAAAGAATTGGTAATATTAGTAGACGTCAGGAAATTCCTATGAATTATTCTCTTGTTATTGAACCATTTGATGTTTGGGGCTTTGATTATATGGGACCGTTTCCTTCCTCTAATGGGTATACACATATTTTAGTTGCTGTTGATTACGTTACTAAGTGGGTAGAAGCTATTCCAACTAGTAGTGCTGATCATAATACCTCTATTAAGATGCTTAAAGAAGTTATTTTTCCGAGGTTTGGAGTCCCTAGATATTTAATGACTGATGGTGGTTCACATTTTATTCATGGTGCTTTTCGTAAAATGCTTGCTAAGTATGATGTTAATCATAAAATTGCATCTCCATATCACCCACAGTCAAGTGTTCAAGTAGAATTGAGTAATAGAGAGCTTAAACTAATTTTGCAAAAGACTGTTAATAGATCTAGAAAGAATTGGTCCAAGAAACTTGATGATGCATTATGGGCTTATAGAACTGCATATAAAAATCCTATGGGTATGTCTCCATATAAAATGGTCTATGGAAAAGCATGTCACTTACCTCTCAAACTAGAACATAAGGCATATTGGGCCATTAAAGAGCTCAATTATGATTTCAAACTTGTCGGTGAGAAGAGGCTATTTGACATTAGCTCACTTCATGAATGGAGAACCCAAGCCTATGAGAATGCCAAACAGTTTAAAGAAAAGTTAAAAGATGGCATGACAAAAGGATACAAAAGCGTGAGTTTAATGTAGGTGATTATGTGTTGCTATTCAACTCTCATTTAAGATTTTTTGTAGGAAAACTTCTCTCTAAATGGGAAGGCCCTTACATTATCGAGGAGGTCTATCATTCCGGTACCATAAAAATAAACAACTTCGAAGGCACGAATCCGAAGGTGGTGAACGGTCAAAGAATCAAACATTATATCTCAGGTAATCCTATATATGTTGAAACTAATGTTATTGAAATTGTAACCCCGGAGGAATACATAAGGGACACTTTCTAGAATGTTTCAGACTCCGAAAAGGAATAGGTATGTGGTACGGTAAGTAAACCGACTCAAAAACAGTTCTAATAGCAATTTTTCTCCGTTTTGGAATATTTTAGAAAATAGGAAAATAAGAAGTAGTCCGGGAAGGACACGAGGCGTCCACGAGGGTGGAGGGCGCGCCCTACCCCCTTGGGCGCGCCCCTTGCCTCGTGGGCACCTCATGTGCTCTTCGGATTCCATTTTCTTGCATGATACTTCTTTTGGTCGGTTAAAATTCATTATATAATCTCCCGGAGGTTTTGACCATCGTATCACGCAAATATCCTATGTTTTTGTTTTGAGCTGTTTCTGTCGCAGATTAGAGCAAGATGTCTTCTCAAGAGTCAGTCGGGGAGAGTTGGGTGTCTCATCCGACGTTAGGTCTGGGAGCAAAAAGCGATGCTTATCACTTTGGGCCATCAACGGAGGAGATGGAGGCCAACTTGAAAAGGATAGATGCCATGGAGGAGGATCAAGAAGTTACCTCTCGTTTCCAAGCCAGATTCACGATGGAGGAACTATAGAGTTCAGCTATTCCAAATTCGGTCATCCCTTCCAATGCTAGATTTCTTTCTTTTGAAAATATGAAAAAAGAGTGTCACTTGTTCTCCAGCAGCTATTCAACATCCATGGGTGAAAGGAGCTTTAGCCGTCACGAGTAAGCTCCGCAAGGAAAATATGGACCTCAAGCAGCAAGTCAATAAGCTCGAGGAGGAGAATCATATCCTAAGGGGCATCATCGCCAAGAAGATCACACCACCACTTCTGAAGAAGGAGACATAAACACATGGGTATGGGCACTCCCCTTGGCAACTGCCAAGCTTGGGGAGGTGCCCCGGTGTCGTATCACCATCACACTCCTATCTTTACCATTTTTCTTAGTTCGTTCCTTTTAGTAATATCTTGGTCCAGTAGAAGAAAGTTTTGGTATGATTTAGTTTTGAGTTTCGCCTTATGATCCCTCTATGTAGTCGAGTCCGTGAGCTATATATAATAAAGATTAGTGTTGACTCAAGGGCTTAGCTATCTTGCTATGATCTTGAGGGAATAAAAGAAAGTATAAAAAGAAATAAAGAGATCTTATGGAGAGTAATAACTTCACATATAAAGAGTATGATGATTAAAAGTTGTTGAGGGTTGACAAACATAGTTTTTTGATCATCGTTGCAATTAATAGGAAGTAATAAAGAAAGAGAGGTTCTCACATATAAATATACTATCTTGGACATCTTTTATGATTGTGAGCACTCATTAAAATATGACATGCTAAAAATTTGATGTTGGACAAGGAAGACAACGTAATGGGCTATGTTTTCCTATATCCAAAATAAAGTATATTTTCATGGATCATCCAACATGTTGAGCTTGCCTTTCCCCCTCATGCTAGCCAAATTCCTTGCACTAAGTAGAGATACTACTTGTGCTTCCAAATATCCTTAAAACCCAGTTTTGCCATGAGAGTCCACCATATCTACCTATGCATTCAGTAAGATCCCTCAAGTAAGTTGTCATGTCGCATGCAATAAAAAATGCTTCCTAAATATGTATGACTTATTAGTGTGGAGAAAATAAGCTTTATACGATCTTGTGATATGGAAGTAATAAAAGCGACAGACTGTATAATAAAGGTCCATATCACAAGTGGCAATATAAAGTGATGTTCTTTTGCACTAAGATTTCGTTCATCCAACCAAAAAGCACATGACAACCTCTGCTCCCCTCTGCGAATTAGGGCCTCTCTTTTACTTATGCCTTTTAAATTATGCAAGAGTCAAGGTGATCTCCACCTTTCCTTTTTACATTTTATC